>NC_053028.1:699608533-699781831 GCF_003073215.2 Triticum urartu
GAATTCAAAAAGTGCCCATGAAATTTAAAAATATTCATGATATCAAAAAGTGCCCGAGAAATGAAGGCTACAATTTAAATACAATCGATCTTAGCTAGCTATCTGTTCACAATCTTCTTGCCCTTCTTTTTCGCAAATGGAGTGCTTCTGTGGAACGGACGTCCTTTAGGTAGGGTGGTCCTGCTTCTTCTTCTGGTGTATGCTGCTACTTCATCGTCGTCGTCATGTTCGATCTTCGGGTCGCTGTACTTGTCGAAGTCTTGCTCTTTGGCTACTTCATCCATTTTGATGATCTTCCTTTTGCCTCTCCTCACGACAACACGACTGGGCTTTGACGGGTCGGTAATGAAGAAGCATTGGTCCACTTGTGAAGCCAGTACCCATGGCTCATTTTTCGCGGTGACGTTTGCGCCCGCGGTCTTGGATTTGGCTTCGGGTATAACCATGGTGGTGAAATACCGGTTTTCTTTTAGGACGCTCTTGGCTCATCTAACACGGAACATCGGGACCTTCTGTCCAGCGTAGCTCAGCTCCCTGATCTCCTCGATCCCTCCGTAGTATCTGTCCTTGTCATTACCGGTGTAGGATTCCATCGTTACCCCGGAGTTCTGATAACCATCGCTCTTCATGTCCTTGTCCTCGGTGTAGAATGTGTAGCCGTTGATATCGTATGCCTCATAGGTCATCAGGTTGTGCTCGGCGCCCTGTGACAAGGCGAATATGAGTTGTTCTTCCGCGGAAGAATCCTCATGTAAAGGGTACGACAGAACCTTCTTCTTGAACCAATGCGTGAAACATGAGTTGTGCTCTTTGATTATATCTCCGTCCGTCCTCTGTTGGCCTCGGTCATTGTACGTCTTCTCAATAAAGGTTTTGTGCTCTACCACCCAAGGATCGACCACGTTTATGTGTTGTAGTGCGACTAGGTTTGCTCTTTCAAAGTCGGCGAGTCGACCCTCGAAGTCGACATGCATTTCGCGGAGACCCTCACGGTGACGCCATCCAGCGAGCCTGCCGAGGTGCCTGTTGACGGGCAGACCAACAGGGTTCTCAATGCCTAGATAATTCGTGCAGTAGGAGATGCACTCTTCGATCAGAAAGCCCCTGGTTATACTTCCCTCTGGACATGACATGTTGCGAACGTATCCTTTGATGACACCATTCATACTTTCGAACGGCATCATGCTGTGCAGGAACGTCAGCCCGAGTTGGATGATATCCTCCACGATATGGACCAGCAGATGCACCATAACATCGAAGAATGCGGGCGGGAAGTACATCTCAAGCTCGCATAGTATCACCACGATCTCTTCCTGTAGCCTTCTGAGTTGCCTCACGCCAACCGACTTCCGAGAGATGACGTCGAAAAGGTTGCACAGGCCAAATAGCATTTCACGGACGTGCGCGTCCATGATCCCACAGATTGCAAATAGAAGTATCTACGTCATCAGCACGTGACAGTCATGAGACTTCATCCCGCTGAACTTCTGCTTCGCTGGGTCTAGGTATCTGCTTATCTTCCCCGCATAACCGTAAGGAAGTTTTACTCCTACGAGGCAGGTGAAAAACTGCTCGATCTCCTCCTGACTTAGAGTGAAGCACGCGGGAAGGTAGTCATTTCCAGTCTTCTTGGCCTTTTTGCCTTTGCGACGACTTTCTGTGTCCTGCTTCACCTCATCATCATCATCATCATCATCATCATCATCATCATCATTAGCGTGAAGCTCCTGCCTGATGCCCATTGATTTCAAGTCTGCCCTTGCTTTCGGCCCATCTTTGGTCCTCTCTGGCATGTTGAGCAGGGTACCAAGCAGACTCTCGCACACGTTCTTCGTGATATGCATGGCATCAAGGCTGTGAGGCACACGGTGGATCTTCCAGTACGGCAAGTCCCAGAAAACAGACCTCGTTTTCCATACCTTCAGCAGCAGCTCTGGCGCCTTTCGCTTCTTTCCCGGCTCTGGCAACTTTTGCTTCTTTCCCGGCAGTGGGCAATCTTTCCAATTTTTCAACAGCCCGTCTATTTCCTCGCCGCTCCTCGTACGCGGGCGTCTTCGGAGTTCGGTTTCACCATCGAACAGATCCTTGCGTTTCCTCCACGGGTCATTGTCGCGAAGCCACGTTCGATGTCCCATGAACACGGTTTTCGAAGACCCAGGATCTCTATCTAGCTGGTGATACGTTGTGTCATCCATGCACCTGACGCATCCAGAAAATCCATGGACCACCTGCCCCGCGAGATATCCGTAACCGAGATAGTCGTGCACCGTCGTGAGCAGTGCGGCTCTCATAGGGAAATATTCTTTCTCTGTGGCGTCCCATGTATTGGCCGGCTTTTTCCACAGCGTGTCTAGCTCCTCTTTCAGCAGCCCCAGATACAGATTGATGTCATTCCCTAGTTGTTTCAGCCCTTCAATTAGCATACTCATGTGAATGTACTTCCTCTTTATGCACAACCAGGGGGGAAGGTTGTACATCCACACAAACACAGGCCAGGTGCTATGTGTGCTTCTCTGGCTGCCAAACGGATTGACTCCATCGGTGCTCGCGCCCAGCACGATGTTTCTTGGATCCTTCCCAAATTCTGGGTATTCGAATTTCAACGCTTGCCACTGGCTCCCATCCTTAGGGTGACTCAGCATCTTGTCTTTTTTATTTAAGTCCGGATCATTTGCGTCATCATCTCGCTTCTTCTCCTCCCTATCCGTGCGCCAACGTAGGAGCTTTGCTACCTTAGGGTCCGCCAAATACCGCTACAGACGAGGAGTGATCGGAAAGTACCACACCACTTTTCGACGAGCTTTCTTCCTCTTCTTGTATCGAGTGACGCCGCACACCGGACATATGGTAGACTCCGCGTGCTCGCCCCGATAAGTGATGCAATTGTTCATGCACACATGGTATTTCACGTGCGATAAATCCAGAGGACACACGACTTTCTTCGCCTCCTCGAAACTGGTCGGGCACTTGTTCCCCTTGGGAAGACGTTCGTGCCAGAATGACATGTTCTCGTCGAAGCATGCGTTGGTCATTTTGTATTTTACCTTCATCTCCAAAGCCATGAGTGTTACTTTCAGGCGGGTATCCTCGGGTCTGCATCCTTCATACAATGGAGTAACCGCTTCTATCTCCAGTTGATCCAGCTTGGCTTTCTCTCGGGGGGCAGCTCTTGCGTTATCCGTCTGCTTGAGAAGCAACTCTTGAATATGAGGGTCCTGCACCCAGCCCATCGATGGTCCATCGTCGTCTGCTCCTCCGTCATCTTGATCTTCATGATCATGCCCTTCGTCTGCTCTAGCATCTTCCTCATCATCATGTCCGGCATCTTCTACATGATGACTGTGTACAGCATCACTGTCGTGATCATGTCCTGGAGATTCTTCGTCTTCTCGCCCGCCCGAGCCGTGGTGGTTGTCTTGCTGCCCTTCCTCATTTCTTGCCCGGCCCCCATGGACGACTTCATAGTCATCTTCATCACCTTGCCACCGATAGCCATCCATGAAACCACGCAAGAGCAGGTGGTCCCGCACCTGCCCGGAATCTGGGTCCGCAATAAGGCTCTTTAGCTTGCATCTTCGACACGGACATCTTAGCTCCGGCTCGTTCTTTTGAAGCATCTCGGCCTTCGCGGAGCTCAAAAACCTATTCACCATCCCTTCGGTCATCGTGCGGACCATGGTCACCTGCGGGGTAGAGCAAAACGATATTTTAGAGCCAAGAAAAAATTTGGCATGACTTTCCCTAAAAATAGGAGCAAAAAGAATGCATAGTGCCAAAATTCTCGACGAAACGGAAATGAATCAACATTCCGGCAAAATATTGGCAACTATCGCATTTCAAATACCGGTACCTGCAAACACAAACATATATGCAACACCACAAACATACATAGATCAAGCTAGGCCACAAAAAGTGCATGTGCACGTTGTTGGAGCGAGCTAGGGAGAAAAAAAGTAGATCTACAACATGAAGATAGCTTTCCCCTTACTTACCTATCAAAAAAAGGTAATTTCAACACTTAATTTTGATGAATCTATGGTGCAAATGAGGTGAGGAGGAGGAGGCAGCCGACAAGCTTAGAGAAGGAGGTGGGGGGAATGAAGTGGGGAAAGTGAGTGTGTAGGTGTGGCTGTCCAAAAATATCTAGCTGGTCCCACGTTACTAATGGCGCACCACACAGCCATGCGCCATTAGTAACCCAACATACTAATGGGGCACCACACAAACATGCGCCATTAGTAGTTTTGCAAAAAAAAAATTATACTAATGGCGCACCGTGGCACAGTGCGCCATTACTAGTTTAAACTAGTAATGGCGCACTATGCAACGGTGCGCCATTAGTAGTTTTGCAAAAAAATAAAAAAATACAGTAGTGGCGCACTCTATGGCTGGTGCGCCATTAGTAGTTCTAACTACTAATGGCGCACTCTGCCCGGATGCGCCATTAGTATGTTTGAAAAAATGAAAAAAAACATTTTGTTACTAGTGGCACCGTGTGCCTGGTGTGCCATTAGTGTCTTCCACACTAATGGCGCATCTGCACATGGTGCACCATTAGTATATAGTAGTGGCGCACCACTTCTCTGGTGCGCCATTAGTGTCAATTTCATCTCTAGCCCTTTTCCTAGTAGTGTCTAGCCCATTTACGGCTATAATGTGGTATGTTATTGGCCCATGTTTGGCCAACCGATGATACAGCCCGTAGAAGGCCCATTGTGTCTACGCCCCATACAAGTCCCATTATTTCTACGACCCTTAGAAGGCCCATTGTTTCTACGGCCCGTAGGAGGCCCATGTTAACTACAGTAAATATGTAGCCCATTGTTAATGTGGCCTAGTTTTAAAAAATAGGTTATTGCGGCCACCAGCAAACCGCGCAAAAAGAACTGCACTGACTACAAGAAAACAAATAAACAATACAACGGAAATAAATAAGTAAGCAAATTACGCTAGGCCATCATGGCTATTACACATATTACATCCACTGGGCATCAAAGCTCGCCACAAGTGCATTATGGCCGCGCCAAAACAAGTCCATAACTGAAACCACTTCAGAAGAGCTCAAGAAACAATATCCGGGGTACCCATAATGCTGGCAAGATGCTTAGCAAGCTTATTAACTTTCTCTTATTTGGCGCTTAAATCCTCCAGCACTTGTTGTTCCACCAGAAAGTATGCATCTGAATTCTGCAGGGACTTCCTCAATCCTTCAGCTTCCTGTAGCATAACATCTGATCGATGTCTTTCAACTTGAAGTTGAGACTCAAGAAGCCGAACTGATTCAGGCAGCCAATTCGAAGAGTTGGTGCCAGTAGTAGTAGCCAGTAACTCGAACACTACATTAAGATAGTACTTTGGGGTTGTCTCGGTGTCTTTAATATAGTTTTTATCAGCTTTCTTGGAGAACAACAGGGATGTCTCACTATCTTGAACCTGATCTGCATTACTTCCTTTACCATTGCATAACAGGGTACTCTTCTCCAATATTTTATCCGCGTTCTAAAGGAGAAACAAACAAACACATCACAAGTTTACAATGTAGTATATGAAACTCACTTTGGTAAGCCAGTTCAGTAGTAAGGTGGACATGATAACAGCATGAAACAAACATATATCTATGTAGTATGGTCACTCTATGGTCTATATCATTCTAGTTTATGTTGCCAAATCAAGATAGATATAGTTCGAATCATATCTATTTAAGACAAAGCAGCATAGATAGAATATATGTGTGGGAAACTACACAGAAATAACAACACTTGTAATATGCATGGCATGAGAACATAATTGTTTATTCAATTGAAACTGAAATCAACATAGAGCAAGTTACAACAGCAAACACGTTAAAGAAACAGGTTTAAAACATACCTGTTGCACCATTGGAGTTTCAATTGCATCCTTCAAATTTGCAATTAGTTGGTATGAGTAAATACAGTGATGCAAGAGCAAAGTAGTATGAACCATTGCTACGGAACCTGACCTGAGAACAATTCTTCTTCTGCTTTAAGCGTTGACTTGGGGTTCGGAGTGGTGGTCCTTGTGCTTTGGGCACTACGGTTGCCTTACTAGCTGCTCATGTTTGGGTGCTTTGTATCAACGGGAACTGGGTTACTATCTTCTGGTGTTGGGGTTAGAAAGGGTGTAGCTGGTTCTCTGTCCAACTGGGTAGGGGTACAATCTGCGTGAGTCGGGTTATGTGTGGTGGGGCTGGTTCTTGGGCAAGTACAACCATGGTTCTATCTCCATCGACAGGTAGCATGATCTTTTCTAAAGACCGTGTTTTTACTCCCACAGATACTGCCATCACCCCCTCCAATTGAAATGGCTGATAAACAAGAAAAGCAATTGAATGTACATACATTGTAAGATAGACAGGTGCAATGGACAATAGGGAAGAAAATGGGTTGGCATGCCATAATTCAGATACATGCTGTCTATGTAAACATCATGGCATGATATAATTCAAATATATTATTTATATACTAAGAAAGTGAGCAGAGGGCAATCGCATATATGATGTGTCAACTAAGGAGATGACATTCAATATCGTGTATATGATGTAAAAACTAAGCATTGCAATACAACATATGCATGATATGAGTAATATAACCCTGCCAAGTTTGAGCATACACCTCAGGGGGATAATAGGACTAGTCATCTGCCTTTGAATCCTCCTCTGAATAGCTATCTGTAACCATCAAAATATCTGCTTCACCAGGTAGCATTGTTTGCTCTGAAGACCTTGTTTTCACTCCAGATTTCTCCATCACCAATTCAAATGGCTCATGCACAGGAAGAGCAGTTGAATATACAAACATTGTCAAAAAAAGCAATGAGAAATACAAAAAAGGACGGCATGATATAATTCACATATATGATGCTTGGCTAAATAGCATGGCATTGCATAATTCACATATATAATGCCTTGCAACAAGATAGCATTGCATAATTCACATATATAATGTCTTGCAAAAAGATGGCATTGCATAATTCACATATATGGTAATTAGACAATAAATAGGTGGCATTCACACAAATCATGTCTAAACTAAGAAAATGACAAAGCAATGCAAGATACCATACGCACGATATCAGCAACATAACCCTGCCAAGTTAGAGCATGCACCTCGGGGGGGTGGGGGAATAGGACTGGTCATCTGTCTCTGAATCCTTCTCTGAGGAGCTACCTATAACCAGCAAGACATGCGCTTCATCAGATAGCATTGTCTACTCTGAAGACCTTGTTTCCATGACCGTGCCGAATGGCTGATGCACAGGAAGAGTAATTGAATGTACTAAAATTGTTGACAAATTTAACACGTAATAAAAAAATTATGTCATGATATAATTCACATATAAGATGACTGGCTAACCAGCGTGGCATTGCAAAATTCACATATATGATGCCTGGCTAAACAAGATGGCATTGCATGATTCATATATAAGATAAAGAATCTAAACAGATGGCATTGACACAAAGCATGTCTAAACTAAGCAGATGACATCTTTGATGTATACAGTAAGCAATTCAAGGCACCATATGCATGATATTACCAACATCAGCATGCCAAGTTAGAGCGAAGACCTCATGGGTAAATAGGAGTGGTCTTCTCCTTCCGAATCCCCCTCAGAATAGTTATCTTCCTCTTGATTACGATCCGAAATGGGTGGAGGGGGGCTGCCTTTGCGCCCACCATGGAGCGATGTCTGCATGAAATTTTATTGCCACACAAGGCCCGTCTCTTTTGCTCTACATGTTTAGTTCCATTGTGTACAATAACTGACATGCATAGGAATAAAACATAGTGAGATTATGTAAGGAGTGCATGCACAAATCTAGAGTGAAGCTAGCAAACTGTGGATAGACCCAAAACCAATGATAGCAGGCAGTTAATAGCTTTAGTTAAAAAATACAGATAATGGCTCCTTTAATGTTTATTTGCACCCAACATGAAATTCACAATAGACACTCGAGATTAACCAGATAGTAGACAGATAGTACTGATTGCTGCCCCAATATGTACCCCACAACCATTTAAAAACTCAATTTTCAGCATAAGTTTGGACCCGAGTCGGAGTCTAATAGGTGAACACGACGATAAAGTAGCATGTCATCATATTAAGCGATGCATAACGTAAGCAGACACGGAAGAGTGCGACCTCTCTTGCGGACCCATGTAGTCCTCAAGGTCATCTGCTTAGTTGATGTTGGTAATGAAGTTGTCATGGCTGCCGGCGGTGGGGAAGAAGAGCTGAGGCAGCGAAAGACGGTCTGGAGAGCGGATCCCTGCTATGGTGAACCCTTCCATCGTTGGAGCAGCTGAACTGGGGTGGAACACAGCACCGCAGGAGCAGGACAGACAACACAAGGTTTTCTTTGACACATATCTGTAACAGAAGTAATTGTGTAAGGGGTTGTTTGAATTTGAGGATTCTAACAATGCAGGGATAGGAAATAGACAGGAATAGGATAGGAATGCACGTGCAAAATAGAGAATTTAAAAACACAGGATTTTTGCCAATCTGGGTGTTTTGTTCACAAGAATTGGAAGATCACAGGATGCATAGAAGCATGGTGAGATTAAGTCAAACCACAAGAAGTGTACAACCTCTTTGGCGAAGCCATGTTGATCTCAGTGTGATTGGGTTGGCCGGTGAGGATGCTCTAGCTGACTTGGCAACCGGAGGAGGGGAAGAAGATCTTAAGCGTCTGGAGATGGAGCCCGAGGTACTGCTCCGCTGTGATGGAGGGTTTCCTCGTTGGAGCAGCTCCGGTGAGTTGTACGACGTTGAGGCTGAAGCAGGACAAGACAGACAACGTTAACCTAAGTGGAATTCTAATAGCATCTCCAATAGATGACGTAAAATACATAACCAGAAACTGCTAGATGTATACATCATCCGCTCATCTCTGAACTTAACTATCAAAACTGAATTAACTGTCGAAACTGAACTTAACTGTCTAAACTGAATTTTGCTGTCGAAACTGAATTTTACTGTCGAAACTGAACGCACTTGAGGTGAGGCTACAAGTCAGTCGACTGACTTTTTCATCTCTGTTCAGTCGATTTTGTAGCCATTGGATACGAAATCAAGGGCATGTAGTTCATCTTCAACCTCCACCCCCCTGAGTCGCCAGCCACCACCGGCCAAACCGCCCCCCCCCCCGCTGCCCGCAGCCAGTGGTGCGCCGCCCCGCCCGCCCCAAAAACACTCCCCACCGCTGGTCCGCCGCCACCCCGGCCATCCCTATAGCCCCCCCTATGCCGAGCTTTTTCTCTGGCGATCCCAATGCCACCGCTCGACCACCGCCCCCACCCTGAACCCTAAGATAGATAGTGGGGTACCTCTCCGGCGAGCCCCCCTCCCCGCTGCGGCTGGTTCTTCCTTAACTCCGATGAGCCCCCCACCCCTTGAAAATCGACTGACCCAAAAGTCGATTCAGTCGACTGAAGTGTAGCTAAATCGGAGCAGCATCGCAAACAAGAGCAAGACAGAGAGCAGCAACGCGATCAAGAGCAAGAGCAAGAGCAGACCAGGGAGGGGACCAAGAGCAATAGCAGAGCAGCAGCGCGAGCAAGAGCTAAAGCAGCAGCAGCTCCTACTGATGTGGATGTCGCCGCCGAGGGAGCGACGCCGTGGAGGAAGTGGCCGGCCACGCCGCCGTGGATGGAGCCGCGCCGGGTCGGCTTGGGACCGAGCGCCGGCAGCACCGTGAGATCAAGTCGAGAAAAAAATGCGGCGATTAGTGTACAACCTCTTTGGTGGCGCCGATTAGGCCGCAGCTTCATCGGATGAATCGGTGATGATGATGATCTTCCGGTGGTGCAGGTGAAGACGGCGGTGTGGGAATGGAGGTGGTAAAAAAGACAAGGGGAACATCGGGGAAGCTCCTTGGAGGTGGAGGACTGGATGGCTGAACCGGCGGGACAACCAGATCGACGACGGATCCTCATCCGGTAAAGTGGATGAGGGCCGTCGAGGTGTTGCTGCGGACGACGTCGTTGGGGAAGAGGCTCTGATTGGGTGGCGGACGGAGGAGGGTGTGGGGCTTCGCTGGTTTTGCCGGCCTCGGTGTACGAATGGGTGGGCGGATTTGATGGGAGTGGGGGAACCATGGCTGAGGGATGCGCTTGTCCGAAATGTGGGATAAGTTATGAAAGTGCCCTCACCGATTTGAGGCGGTTCTTTAGGTTCAGGGGTATCACGGGCATTTTGGAATAGCAAGGCGCGGGTTGAGATGGAGGGAGTGTTGGAAATATGCCCTAGAGGCAATAATAAAAGCATTATTATTATATTTCCTTGTTCATGATAATTGTCTTTATTCATGCTATAATTGTGTTATCCGGAAATCGTAATACATGTGAGAATAATACACACCAACATGTCCCTAGTAAGCCTCTAGTTGACTAGCTCGTTGATCAACAGATAGTCATGGTTTCCTGACTATGGACATTGGATGTCATTGATAACGAGATCACATCATTAGGAGAATGATGTGATGGACAAGACCCAATCCTAAACATAGCATAAGATCATATAGTTCATTTGCTAGAGTTTTCCAATGTCAAGTATCTTTTCTTTAGACCATGAGATCCTGTAACTCCCGGTACCGTAGGGGTGCTTTGGGTGTGCCAAACGTCACAACGTATCTGGGTGACTATAAAGGTATACTACGGGTATCTCCGAAAGTGTCTGTTGGGTTGACACGGATCAAGACTGGGATTTGTCACTCCGTATGACGGAGAGGTATCACTGGGCCCACTCGGTAATGCATCATCATAATGAGCTCAAAGTGACCAAGTGTCTGGTCACGGGATCATGCATTACGGTACGAGTAAAGTGACTTGCCGGTAACGAGATTGAACGAGGTATTGGGATACCGACGATCGAATCTCGGGCAAGTAACATACCGATTGACAAAGGGAATTGTATACGGGGTAGCTTGAATCCTCGACATCGTGGTTCATCCGATGAGATCATCGAGGAGCATGTGGGAGCCAACATGGGTATCCAGATCCCGCTGTTGGTTATTGACCGGAGAGTCGTCTCGGTCATGTCTACATGTCTCCCGAACCCGTAGGGTCTACACGTCTCGGTCATCGAGGAGAATGATGCGACGCTAGGGTTGTAGGGATATGTATATGCAGTAACCCGAATGTTGTTCGGAGTCCCGGATGAGATCCCGAACGTCCCGAGGAGTTTCGGAATGGTCCGGAGGTAAAGAATTATATATAGGAAGTGCTATTTCGTGCATCGGGACAAGTTTCGGGGTCACCGGTATTGTACCGGGACCACCGGAAGGGTCCCGGGGGTCCACCGGGTGGGGCCACCTGCCCCGGGGGGCCACATGGGCTGTAGGGGGTGCGCCTTGGCCTACATGGGCCAAGGGAACCAGCCCCAAGAGGCCCATGCGCCTAGGGTTCAAGGAGGGAAGAGTCCCAAAGGGGGAAGGCACCTCCTAGGTGCCTTGGGGAGGAGGGATTCCTCCCTTGGCCGCACCCCCCCCTAGGAGATTGGATCTCCTAGGGCGGGCGCCCCCCCTTGGACTCCCTATATATAGTGGGGAAAGGAGGGCCTCTCAAAACACGCCTTTGGTGCCTCCCTCTCCCTCTCCAACACCTCCTCCTCCTCCATAGAGCTTAGCGAAGCCCTGCCGGAGTACTGCAGCTCCATCACCACCACGCCGTCGTGCTGCTGCTGGAGCCATCTCCCTCAACCTCTCCTTCCCCCTTGCTGGATCAAGAAGAAGGAGACGTGATGCTGACCGTACGTGTGTTGAACGCGGAGGTGCCGTCCGTTCGGCGCTAGGATCTCCGGTGATTTGGATCACGTCGAGTATGACTTCCTCATCCCCGTTCTTTGAACGCTTCCGCGTGATCTACAAAGGTATGTAGATGCAATCCGATCACTCGTTTCTAGATGAACTCCTAGATGGATCTTGGTGAAACCGTAGGAAAATTTTTGTTTTCTGCAACGTTCCCCAACAGTGGCATAATGAGCTAGGTCTATGCGTAGTTCTCTTGCACGAGTAGAACACAATTTGTTGTGGGCGTTGATGTTGTCAACTTTCTTGCCGCTACTAGTCTTATCTTGCTTCAACGGTATTGTGGGATGAAGCGGCCCGGACCAACCTTACACGTACGCTTACGTGAGACCGGTTCCACCGACTAACATGCACAAGTTGCATAAGGTGGCTGGCGGGTGTCTGTCTCTCCTACTTTAGTTGGAGCGGATTCGATGAAAAGGGTCCTTATGAAGGGTAAATAGAAGTTGACAAATCACATTGTGGCTTTCACGTAGGTAAGAAAACGTTCTTGCTAGAACCCTAATTCAGCCACGTAAAACTTGCAACAACAATTAGAGGACGTCTAACTTGTTTTTGCAGCCAGTGCTTTGTGATATGATATGGCCAAAGTTGTGATGAATGATGAATGATATATATGTGATGTATGAGATGTTCATGCTATTGTAATAGGAATCACGACTTGCATGTCGATGAGTATGACAACCGGCAGGAGCCATATGAGTTGTCTTTATTTTTTGTATGACCTGCGTGTCATTGAGAAACGCCATGTAAATTACTTTACTTTATTGCTAAACGCGTTAGCCATAGTAGTAGAAGTAATAGTTGGCGAGCAACTTCATGGAGACACAATGATGGAGATCATGATGATGGACATCATGGTGTCATGCCGGTGACAAGATGATCATGGAGCCCCAAGATGGAGATCAAAGGAGCTATGTGATATTGGCCATATCATGTCACTATTATTATTTGATTGCATGTGATGTTTATCATGTTTTTGCATCTTGTTTGCTTAGAACGACGGTAGTAAATAAGATGATCCCTCATAATAATTTCAAGAAAGTGTTCCCCCTAACTGTGCACCGTTGCGACAGTTCGTTCGTTTCTAAGCATCACGTGATGATCGGGTGTGATAGATTCCAACGTTCACATACAGCGGGTGTAAGACAGATTTACACATGCAAACACTTAGGTTGACTTGACGAGCCTAGCATGTACAGACATGGCCTCGGAACACAGAAGACTGAAAGGTCGAGCATGAGTCGTATAGAAGATACGATCAACATGAAAATGTTCACCGATGTTGACTAGTCCGTCTCACGTGATGATCGGACACGGCCTAGTTGACTCGGATCATGTTATACTTAGATGACTATAAGAGGGATGTCTATCTAAGTGGGAGTTCATTGAATAATTTGATTAGATGAACTTAATTATCATGAACTTAGTCTAAAATATTTACAATATGTCTTGTAGATCAAATGGCCAACATAGTCCTCAACTTCAACGCGTTCCTAGAGAAAACCAAGCTGAAAGATGATGGCCGCAACTACACGGACTGGGTCCGGAACCTGAGGATCATCCTCATAGCTGCCAAGAAAGATTATGTCCTACAAGCACCGCCAGGTGACGCACCTGTTCTCCCTGCAGAACAAGACGTTATGAACGCTTGGCAGGCACGTACCGACGACTACTCCCTCGTTCATGCGGCACGCTTTACAGCTTAGAGCCGGGGCTCCAAAAGCGTTTTGAGAGACATCGAGCATATGAGATGTTCGAAGAGCTAAAAATGGTTTTTCAAGCTCATGCCCGGGTTGAGAGATATGAAGTCTCCGACAAATTCTTCAGCTGTAAGATGGAGGAAAATAGTTCTGTTAGTGAGCACATACTCACTATGTCTGGGTTACATAACCGCTTGACTCAGCTGGGAGTTAATATCCCGGATGACGCGGTTATTGACAGAATCCTCCAGTCGCTTCCACCAAGCTACAAGAGCTTTGTGATGAACTTCAATATGCAGGGGATGGAAAAGACCATTCCTGAAGTATTTGCTATGCTGAAATCAGCAGAGGTAGAATTCAAGAAGGAACATCAAGTGTTGATGGTGAATAAAACCACTAAGTTCAAGAAAGGCAAGGGTAAAAATAACTTCAAGAAGGACGGCAAGGGAGTTGCCGTGCCCGGCAAGCAAGCTGCCTGAAAGAAGCCAAAGAATGGACCCATGCCCGAGACTGAGTGCTTTTATTGCAAGGAAAGTGGTCACTGGAAGCGGAACTGCCCCAAATACTTAGCAGACAAGAAGGCCGGCAAAACAAAAGGTATATGTGATATACATATAATTGATGTGTACCTTACCAGTACTCGTAGTAGCTCCTGGCTATTTGATACCGGTGCAGTTGCTCACATTTGTAACTCAAAGCAGGAGCTGCGGAATAAGTGGAGGCTGGCAAAGGACGAGGTGACAATGCGCGTCGGGAATGGTTCCAAGGTCAATGTGATCGCCGTCGGCACGCTACCTCTACATTTACCTACGGGATTAGTTTTAAACCACAATAATTGTTATTTAGTGCCAGCTTTGAGCATGAACATTGTATCGGGATCTCGTTTAATTCGAGATGGCTACTCATTTAAATCTGAGAATAATGGTTGTTCTATTTATATGAGAGATATGTTTTATGGTCATGCTCCGATGGTGAATGGTTTATTCTTCCTCGAACGTAATGCTACACATGTTCATAGTGTGAAAACCAAAAGATGTAAGGTTGATAACGATAGTCCCACATACTTGTGGCACTGCCGCCTTGGTCACATAGGTGTCAAACGCATGAAGAAGCTCCATGCAGATGGACTTTTAGAGTCTCTTGATTATGAATCATTTGACACGTGCGAACCATGCCTCATGGGTAAAATGACCAAGACTCCGTTCTCAGGAACAATGGAGCGAGCAACCAACTTATTGGAAATCATACATACTGATGTGTGCGGTCCAATGAGTGTTGAGGCTCGCAGTGGTTATCGTTATGTTCTCACCCTCACTAATGACTTGAGTAGATATGGGTATATCTACTTAATGAAACACAAGTCTGAAACCTTTGAAAAGTTCAAGGAATTTCAGAGTGAGGTTGAGAATCAACGTGACAGGAAAATCAAGTTTCTGCGATCAGATCGTGGAGGAGAATACTTGAGTCAGGAATTTGGCACACACTTAAGAAAATGTGGAATAGTTTCACAACTCACGCCGCCTGGAACACCTCAGCGTAATGGTGTGTCCGAACATCGTAATCGCACACTATTAGATATGGTGCGATCTATGATGTCTCTTACCAATTTACTGCTATCTTTTTGGGGCTATGCTTTAGAGACTGCCGCATTCACTTTAAATAGGGCTCTGTCGAAATCCGTTGAGACGACACCGTATGAATTATTGTTTGGGAAGAAACCTAAGCTATCGTTTCTAAAAGTTTGGGGATGCGATGCTTATGTCAAGAAACTTCAACCTGAAAAGCTCGAACCCAAGTTGGAAAAATGCGTCTTCATAGGATACCCTAAAGAAACTATTGGGTATACCTTCTACCTCAGATCCGAAGGCAAGATCTTTGTTGCCAAGAATGGATCGTTTCTAGAGAAAGAGTTTCTCTCGAAAGAAGTAAGTGGGAGGAAAGTAGACCTTGATGAAGTATTACCTCTTGAACCGGAAAATGGCGCAACTCAAGAAAATGTTTCTGAGGTACCTGCACCGACAAGAGAGGAAGTTAATGATGATGATCAAGATACTTCTGATCAAGCTCCTACTGAAATTCAAAGCTCCACAAGGACACGTTCCGCACCAGAGTGGTACGACAACCCTGTCTTGGAAGTCATGTTGTTAGACAACGGTGAACCTTGGAACTATGAAGAAGCGATGGCGGGCCCGGATTCCGACAAATGGCTAGAAGCCATGAAATCCCAGATAGGATCCATGTATGAAAACGAAGTATGGACTTTGACTGACTTGCCCGTTGAGCGGCGAGCCATAGAAAATAAATGGATCTTTAACAAGAAGACAGACGCGGATGGTAATGTGACCATCTATAAAGCTCGGCTTGTCGCTAAGGGTTATCGACAAGTTCAAGGGGTTGACTATGATGAGACTTTCTCACCGGTAGCGAAGCTAAAGTCCGTCCGAATCATGTTAGCAATTGCCGCATTCTATGATTATGAAATATGGCAAATGGACGTCAAAACGGCATTCCTTAATGGTTTCCTTAAGGAAGAATTGTATATGATGCAGCCAGAAGGTTTTGTCGATCCTAAGAATGCTGACAAGGTGTGCAAGCTCCAACTCTCGATTTATGGGCTGGTGCAAGCATCTCGGAGTTGGAACATTCGCTTTGATGAGATGATCAAAGCGTTTGGGTTTATGCATACTTATGGAGAAGCCTGCGTTTACAAGAAAGTGAGTGGGAGCTCTGTAGCATTTCTCATATTATATGTAGATGACATACTTTTGATGGGAAATGATATAGAGCTTTTGGATAGCATTAAGGCCTACTTGAATAAGAGTTTTTCAATGAAGGACCTTGGAGAAGCTGCTTATATATTAGGCATCAAGATCTACAAAGATAGATCAAGACGCCTCATAGGTCTTTCACAAAGCACATACCTTGATAAGATATTGAAGAAGTTCAATATGGATCAGTCTAAGAAGGGGTTCTTGCCTGTGCTGCAAGGTGTGAAATTGAGCTCAGCTCAATGTCCGACCACGGCAGAAGATATAGAAGAGATGAGTGTCATCCCCTATGCCTCAGCCATAGGTTCTATTATGTATGCCATGCTGTGTACCAGACCTGATGTAAACCTTGCCGTAAGTTTGGTAGGTAGGTACCAAAGTAATCCCGGCAAGGAACACTGGACAGCGGTCAAGAATATCCTGAAGTACCTGAAAAGGACTAAGGAAATGTTTCTCGTTTATGGAGCTGACGAAGAGCTCGTCGTAAAGGGATACGTCGATGCTAGCTTCGACACAGATCTGGATGACTCTAAGTCTCAAACCGGATACGTGTATATTTTGAATGGTGGGGCAGTAAGCTGGTGCAGTTGCAAGCAGAGCGTCGTGGCGGGATCTACATGTGAAGCGGAGTACATGGCAGCCTCGGAGGCAGCACATGAAGCAATTTGGGTGAAGGAGTTCATCACCGACCTAGGAGTCATACCCAATGCGTCGGGGCCAATCAAACTCTTCTGTGACAACACTGGAGCTATTGCACTTGCCAAGGAGCCCAGGTTTCACAAGAAGACAAGGCACATCAAGCGTCGCTTCAACTCCATTCGTGAAAATGTTCAAGATGGAGACATAGATATTTGTAAAGTACATACGGACCTGAATATAGCAGATCCATTGACTAAACCTCTCCCTAGAGCAAAACATGATCAACACCAGAATTCCATGGGTGTTCGATTCATCACAATGTAACTAGATTATTGACTCTAGTGCAAGTGGGAGACTGTTGGAAATATGCCCTAGAGGAAATAATAAAAGCATTATTATTATATTTCCTTCTTCATGATAATTGTCTTTACTCATGCTATAATTGTGTTATCCGGAAATCGTAATACATGTGTGAATAATAGACACCAACATGTCCCTAGTAAGCCTCTAGTTGACTAGCTCATTGATCAACAGATAGTCATGGTTTCCTGACTATGGACATTGGATGTCATTGATAACGAGATCACATCATTAGGAGAATGATGTGATGGACAAGACCCAATCCTAAACATAGCATAAGATCGTATAGTTCGTTTGCTAGACTTTTCCAATGTCAAGTATCTTTTCCTTAGACCATGAGATCGTGTAACTCCCGGATACCGTAGGAGTGCTTTGGGTGTGCCAAACGTCACAACGTAACTGGGTGACTATAAAGGTATACTACGGGTATCTCCGAAAGTGTCTGTTGGGTTGACACGGATCAAGACTGGGATTTGTCACTCCGTATGACGGAGAGGTATCACTGGGCCCACTCGGTAATGCATCATCATAATGAGCTCAAAGTGACCAAGTGTCTGGTCACGGGATCATGCATTACGGTACGAGTAAAGTGACTTGCCGGTTACGAGATTGAACGAGGTATTGGGATACCGACGATCGAATCTCGGGCAAGTAACATACCGATTGACAAAGGGAATTGTATACGGGGTTGCTTGAATCCTCGACATCGTGGTTCATCCGATGAGATCATCGAGGAGCATGTGGGAGCCAACATGGGTATCTAGATCCCGCTGTTGGTTATTGACCGGAGAGTCGTCTCGGTCATGTCTACATGTCTCTCGAACCCATAGGGTCTGCACACTTAAGGTTCGGTGACGCTAGGGTTGTAGGGATATGTATATGCAGTAACCCGAATGTTGTTCGGAGTCCCGGATGAGATCCCGGACGTCACGAGGAGTTCCGGAATGGTCCGGAGGTAAAGAATTATATATAGGAAGTGCTATTTCGGGCATCGGGACAAGTTTCGGGGTCACCGGTATTGTACCGGGACCACCGAAAGGGTCCCGGGGGTCCACCGGGTGGGGCCACCTGCCCCGGGGGGCCACATGGGCTGTAGGGGGTGCGCCTTGGCCTACATGGGCCAAGAGCACCAACCCCAAGAGGCCCATGCGCCTAGGGTTCAAGGAGGGAAGAGTCCCAAAGGGGGAAGGCACCTCCTAGGTGCCTTGGGGAGGAGGGATTCCTCCCTTGGCCGCACCCCCCCTAGGAGATTGGATCTCCTAGGGCCGGCGCCCCCCCCTTGGACTCCCTATATATAGTGGGGAAAGGAGGGCCTCTCAAAACACGCCTTTGGTGCCTCCCTCTCCCTCTCCAACACCTCCTCCTCCATAGAGCTTAGCGAAGCCCTGCCGGAGTACTGCAGCTCCATCACCACCACGCCGTCGTGCTGCTGCTGGAGCCATCTCCCTCAACCTCTCCTTCCCCCTTGCTGGATCAAGAAGAAGGAGACGGTACGCTGACCGTACGTGTGTTGAACGCGGAGGTGCCGTCCGTTCGGCGCTAGGATCTCCGGTGATTTGGATCACGTCGAGTACGACTTCCTCATCCCCGTTCTTTGAACGCTTCCGCGCGTGATCTACAAAGGTATGTAGATGCAATCCGATCACTCGTTGCTAGATGAACTCCTAGATGGATCTTGGTGAAACCGTAGGAAAATTTTTGTTTTCTGCAACGTTCCCCAACAGGGAGTTGTCGGAGCACAACGCGACAAAGATATATCTTAAATATTTCGGTCTAACAAGGCGTGGGTTGAAATTTCCGGACAAGCCTAACGTGTAGTGTACCAAATCAATTCACACTACAAATGTCATTCAAAACTTTTAATTCATGTTATGTTCAATTAAAATATTTTGCTACGTGTATAATGCATGCAACCTAGTACTCAAATGAACGTTTTAGTGCATTCCAAACGTATATACTACCGCTTCAGTATGAACTTAATTTGAATTCATTTCTCTATTTGAATAAGATGTACAATAATGATTGTTGTGACGTCAAAGCATTGGAATTCATTTCTCTGTTTTAGTAAGATCTACAATCGTCATTATTGTCAAGTTAAACCATTGTTTGTGTATTATCTTCACAGCACACCACATGATTAGTCTCGAGTTACATATGAACTATGCATACTATATGAACTCGAACTCGATTTTTTGAATCCACTTTATGTTGATTTCAAATCATAGTACATTTCCAGCTCTAGCTAGATCTTCGCAAACTAAACCATGTCTCATATATATAATGTGTTTATCACATTATGTATGGTGCCCCGCCCCCTACGCCTACAAGTATTTAGATGTGAATTGCGAACACCACACATTACCACAAATTCAAATAAAATGTGAGAATGTTCGATATATAGTATTGTTTAGATTTTTTGATATTTAGTTGTAAGCTGCAAATGCCACACATTATCAAAAATTCAAATAAAATGTGAGATTGTTCGATGTATAGTATGGTTTAGATTGTTCGACATTTATCTGTGAGTTGCAAATGCCATGCATCATCACATTATGGTATAAAATGTGCAAAACCACAACACGCGTATCACCGCTATATTCATGCATGCATATGTTTAAAACACTATGATCTCCTATTCAAATATATGAATCCACTTTCATATCAAATTATGATCTTTGTTAGTCTCTTACACCCATACAATCCTCTAACCTTTGTAGCTACCACTAACTTTCTCTCGTGCATGCACACGCCCTCCTCGACCTCCCCCTCCCTCAGCATTCTATCCATCACGCACATTCATTTTTTTCTTTAGGTCGTTCTCCCACAGTCTCCACAACTCCTTTCCGACACACACCGATCGATAAACCTCTCCAGCGATCTCTGCCTACAACATACACACGCACCTTCAATCTCCTCCTTTATGTGTCCTTGCCTCGTGTCTCTCATACGGTCCCACACACGTGTAAACTATCGCCCCTCTTTTCATCGATCTCACAACTGCACACTCCTCCCCCTATCTAGCAACTAGCTGGGCCTCTCGCACCACCTGCTAGCCATCTCGACGGGCCTTATTTGCCTCTAAAAATGGACGTACACCGACCGATCTCCCGCTATACATATAGCTAGCCAGGTCCTTATAACTCTTTTTTCCCCACACATCGATCGATCTACCTCATTAGTTATGTCTCTCCCTTCCTCCGACAAACAACAATTGATCTACCGATCTAGTTAGGTTTGCTTACCAAACACATGGTTCCCCTTCATCATCCATGGATGTGTCCCGGCAGATCTATCATGCACAGGCACACACAGAAACACATCCCCACTCTTATTGATAATATTGCAGTTCCACCCTCAGTTTGTCTAGTAGGCCTCTCCCACCATCTTCAAGAAGCAACTCCATCACCCATCAAGCACTCTACCCCTCTCCCTCCCTCCCTCTCTCCTCTCTCTCTGTCCCATCCTATTTCCCGTCCTTCTGTTATGTATGGATGTCGACCGATCTCCCTCAAGACATAGATGGGTCTCTCCTTCACAACACATATACAAGTCGTTCTACCTCTATAGTTAGGCATCTGCCTACCCCTCCCCCACCCCCTCCCACACACACACCGATACATTGAGTGCTCTAGTCATGTCTCCCTGCCACACACAAACTTGACTTGTTCCCTCTGACGTTCCCGTAGCTAGGTCAGTCGCCCTATATCTTTGACTTGCACACACACACAATTTCGATGGCTCTCTTCATCGATCTCGCACCCACCCACTTGATCCTCTCTTCGACTCTATCGATATCTATGACCCCTCCCTCTCTTCTCATGGATCACCCGACCCTCTATATATGATATGGATAGGCCTCCATTTCACCCTCATTGCATGCAACATTTTGTTTGAGATGCCATCGACACATATTCCCACAAATACATTCACGAAATCAACCTCCCCCCCAAAAGAAAAAACACTCATGAACGCACAAGCCATTTGTCTAGGTTTCTATCTGTCACACAAACCCACGTAGGTGGGGGACGTGCACGAAGAGAAGAGGTGCACGCACGGCGCACGTGCTCCCGTCTATTTCCCAACCACACCCGCACGATACACGGTGGAGCTCATTTATGTACGAAACGGCAGCCCATGTGGTAATTTGACACGTGTACTGGTTGTCCACTAGATGGTGGCAGGATCGTCTACCGCGGGTGAACAAACAAATTGTGACTTGATGCGTTATGTTAAAAAACAGGCAAACCATGTGGGGTCTACCTTAGAGGCAAGGCTCTATAGAATGGAGTACTTTTGATGTGTCCCGTCAACTCGTAGAACGAGGAGAAGCTTGCTTGTACACCGTCTCCCCCGCCCATGGGCGTGGTGGCTCATAGGATGACGTGAAGCTTGCTTACTACGCCTTACGCTCGCACCCTCGCCCACGCGTGCGGTGGCTCGCAGGACGAGGAGAAAATTTTACTAGTACTCCCTCCGTTTACTCCTCCTACCTACCTTGGTTAGAGAGATTATCATATTGTTTGGAATATATGTCCTTTAGTATATTTCAATATGAACTACTAGTACATACTCCAAACACTGATGTATATAGACGAATTTTAGAGTGTAGATTCACTCATTCTGCTCCGTATGTAGTCCATATTGAAACGGATGTAATAGTACGCACTCTCCATTGCCCCTCGACCCTTGCCACGTGGTGGACGTGCAGCAATTCATTCGGTCTCATATAGCCAGAACGATATATACTGCAGTACCATTATTGCTTGACATCCTGAAGAAGCGAAGATGTTTAGGCGTCGTCCATTAACATCGCATCTCAATCCCCTCCTGGCCTCGTTGCTAGGAAGCATTGTTACTTAGGGAGCATTTGGATCCTTAGCAAGAACAGCTTATAGCATTGCCGGGCAAGGTTTGGCATTTGGAACTGTTAAAATATATTAGCTTTTGTGGGCCAGCTAGCTTGGGTGGGCTAGAAAAACCTTGCTACCTTAGGAGAGCCAGATTGCCTCGCTTCTGACGGTAAACTTCGCATAATAGTAACATAGACTAGTAACATATGTATGTTGTACCAGTCCAAGTTACTCACCACTATGACCAGCCTAAGCAATGTAACCAAACGCTCCTTACTATGCCTTGTTATCTCCCCCAGAAACCCAATGCATGGAGCGCAACTACGCGTTGATCAGTCAAGAAATCAAACTCGGCTTGCATGCGAGTTAATATGTAGCCCTGCATGATAGCTAAAACAACATCTCTTAGTTGTTTCGATTAATTGTTGCGTTTAGAGACAGCAATCAGGGCTTTGATTGGGGGAATGACCGGTCAAGTTTCTCCTTCTCCTCCAATCTGCTTGGACCTTGGTCCCACTGCACCTTCTAACGTGACTTATTACACCTAGACGGAGGGAGTCGTACAAGATACGGTGGCACACTGACTTAGGTCGAATACAAGTGCCCAAAATTGTGTGCATGTTATAATAAGGATTCACTTAAAATAGTATGTGAGCGAACAGAGGGATCAATTGGACAGTGTCCCCGAGCAGTAGCGAGATGTGTGAGGTAAGATACACCGCTGGCGCTTTTAATTTTTCTTATTAATTTGTTTGTTTCACCCTTTGACTGGTGGGATCCAACGTACTACGTAGAGAGAGGTAAGGTGACTAAGGCTGCATTATTTCTGCACCACTTTGGATAGTCTTACCACCAAAGCCACATGAAACGATTATGATTTAATTCCCAATGACTCCCACACACAAAAAAACACGGCATGCTTGTCACACGAATGCAGGAACGTATAAAAGGTTATTTTCCTCTCGTTGAACATAATTGGAGGGTTGTGTAGCTGGTTAGTCTGTTCGCTCATCAAACTTGAGGTCTCGGGTTCGATAACTACACTTGAGCATAATTCACGCCAGGAGGATTCTTTGACTGGTCAAAATTGATGGATACGGAGCTATACGATCTCGTAGTGACCGTATAGTCACCTCATCACTTATAAGCTGCAGCCTCGATGCTTGTTTTCTAGGGTTTTCACTCTTCACACTCTCTCCATTATATATATACGCGTTGGAGCCTCGGCGCTTGTAGTTTCTCTCTTCACACTCTCTCACCCTCTCCAGATCTAAACAAGACTTCGTTAGCCTTTCTCTCTCCCCTCACTGCTGGTCAAAGAGCCGGCAGGATCGGTCCGCCGGGAAGGGAAGGAGGCTTAACGCTGTTGCCGTCGGCGAGGGAGGGATTCCACTACCGGCGCAGCTGTTCACTTTCGCCCACTGGCGGCACGGGAGGGCCTCTGACCCGTTCTTCTTCTCCTCCGTACATAGTGTGGGTCGAGCGGCCTCTGGTCGCCCACCGAACAACACCCCAAGAACCTTAAGGTACAATTTACTTACTCCACATGCATTGTTCTAGCTGCTTGTGGGCTTTTTCCGCTTCTGCACTCGAATCTAGGTGTTGGATCAAACAGGAAAGTAGTGGGGAAAGTTGTATACCATGAATCTAGGACGTGGTTCAGAGAAGAAAGGAATGGGGGAAAGTAGTGGGAAAAGTTGTATAGCATGAATCTAGGACGTGGTTCAAAAAGGAAAAGAAGGGGGAAAGTTGTGGGGAAAGTTGTATCGCATGAATCTAAGGCGTGGTTCAAAGAGGACAGGAATGGGGGACAGTAGTGGGGATAGTTGTATAGCATAAATCTAGGACGTGGTTCACAGAGGAAAGGAAGTGGGGAAAGTACTAGTACAGACTAGCTATCCAGCACCTACGTTGGTCGAAAAGGGAAAACAATGACAAACGCAGTATGCACATCTGTTAACTGATCTTTTGTTTTGGGGGACAAGGCTGTAGAGTTTGAGCAGGACTAGATTTGCTGCGCTCACATACGAAAGGTGTCTAAGATAACAAAACTGGGACCAACACAAATATGCTCCTTGGTTGTTTGTTCTTTGTTACAACAGACTGTGCATCACCCCAGTACATCGGTAGATGCACATGGTGCTGGTGCATCCACTGTCCCGTGCAACTCTTTATTTCTTGTTAATCTAAGGGCCTATTTGGTTAAAAACTCCCTAGTCCCTACCTGCTTGGTTTCAGGGACTAAACATGGACTAGAGGTTATTAAATGACATGCTAAAAGACCATGTTACCCCTAGTAATGAACTAATAGGGACAAGGTGCGATGTGTGGCATGGGCAACTGTTGGAAAAAGTCCCAAAAAGACTCTCCCTCGGGGTCTTCTTTCTTTAGTCCCAAATGCCCACTTTTAGTCCCTAAAAGTCCCTCCTGTTTGGTTTAGATGGAACTGACATGGAGTTTTTTTTAGTCCCTCCACCAAAATGTCCCTGTAAACAAGCACCCTCTAATAATGCCACTGGAAAATTGATGCAATGCTACAGTTAAAACCAAATTACATGTTTAATGAATTTTATTGTTAATATAATCTCTCAGTTAATATTAATCAATGCCACCGTTTGAGAAATGCTATTGTCTTGCTTTCTTTCCCATTTAGATAAGGTAGATGCTTCTTTTTGTTAGCTTTTGTGTCATCCACCGTTATTGACCACTAGTTGTTCCCTTTGCGCCTCTGTGTAAACAGGGTTATCTACTTCACCTCGTTGCCATTGTGACCTTTTGTTGCCCTGCACAAAACACTTTTGTTTTAAGAGTGTTTTGTGCAGTTCAACCAAAGTGTCACACCGACAATGTTGCTTAATTGCTTGATCTTAGTGGAACTGCACAAGAGGAGATCTTACTTCCTATCCGTGTTGGCAAATTTGGTTAAGATCTTCTTCTTGTGAGTTGTTTAAATTCCACGTCATGAGAGGTCAGTGCTAGCCTTCTTTCACATGATTCTGCAGCGTGCTTCCATATGTTGTGCTACTTCTACGGTAATGTTTCTTGATTTTAGTGAACTGCACAAATGGAGACAAGACTTCCAATCTGTATGTGCACTGCAATATCCCATTGAGGTAAGGTATGGATATTTCACAACTGTTGGCCTATATTTTGCCACTTTCATTAGAAAATTAATGTCATTGTTTAGTGCTATACTTGTGCAACCTAATTGACATGCCAAATCTTACATTGAAGGTGAAGCTTGTTTGTTACTGAACCAAGTGATGAAGGGGAAGAACAAGCGGAAGAAAAACAAAAAATCAACTCTTGGTGCTGTAATGAAGCACTGGAACTGTGATGACACAAGTAATGATATAGTTTTGCATCTTAATTTATTGCTATGGCTGGAATGAGCAATTCTTTTGCCACTAATTTGATGCCGCTCTTAATGTAATATGTAATTATCTCTACTTGTGCATACAAGGATCTTCTTTGGATATACCATATTTTTTAGTGGAACTGCACACGAAGATGTTGGAAACATTAATCTAATCGAGGAGTATACAGTAAGCATGGCCACTGCTACCTCTTGAGCACTGCGTTGGATTTCCACGAAGATGAAGGGATGATGCAACAAAGTAGCGTAAGTATTTCCTTCAGTTTTTGAGAACCACGGTGTCAATCCAGTAGGAGGTTGCGCGTGCGTCCCCTAGTACCCGCACAAAGCAAATAACTCCTCACAACCAACGCGATAAGGGGTTGTCAATCCCTTCACGGTTACTTACGAGAGTGAGATCTGATAGACATGATAATATAATATTTTTGGTATTTTATGATAAAGATGCAAAGTAAAATAAAGGCAAAGTAAAAAAGCAAAGGAAATAACTAGGTATTGGAAGATTAATATGATGAAGATAGACCCCGGGGCCATATAGGTTTCACTAGTGGCTTCTCTCAAGAGCGTAAGTATTCTACGGTGGGTGAACGAATTACTGTTGAGCAATTGACAGAATTGAGCATAGTTATGAGAATATCTAGGTATGATCATGTATATAGGCATCACATCCGAGACAAGTAGACCGACTCCTGCCTGCATCTACTACTATTACTCCACTCATCGACCACTATCCAGCATGCATCTAGAGTATTAAGTTAATGAAAACACAGTAACGCCTTAAGCAAGATGACATGATGTAGAGGGATAAATTCATGCAATATGATAAAAACTCCATCTTGTTATCCTCGATGGCAACAATACAATACGTGCCTTGCTGCCCCTACTATCACTAGGAAAGGACACCGCAAGATTGAACCCAAAGCTAAGCACTTCTCCCATTGCAAGAAAGATCAATCTAGTAGGCCAAGCCAAACTGATAATTCAAAGAGATCTGCAAAGACAACCAATCATACATAAAACAATTCAGAGAAGATTCAAATATTATTCATAGATAGACATGATCATAAACCCACAATTCATCGATCTCAACAAACACACCGCAAAAAGAAGATTACATCAAATTGTTCTCCACAAGAGAGGGGGAGAACATTGTATTGAGATCCAAAAAGAAATAAGAAGCCATCTAGCTAATAACTATGGACCCGAAGGTCTGAGATAAACTACTCACACTTCATCGGAGAGGCTATGGTGTTGATGTAGAAGCCCTCCATGATGGATACCCCCTCCGGCGGAGCTCCGGAATAGGCCCCAAGATGGGATCTCATGGATACAGGAAGTTACGGCGGTGGAATTAGGGTTTTGGCTCCGTATCTGATCGTTTGGGGTACATAGGTATATATAGGAGGAAGGAGTACGTCGGTGGAGCAACAGGGGGCCCACGAGGGTGGAGGGCGCGCCTTTGGGAGGGGGGGGGGGTAAGCGCGCCCCATACGTCGTGGCCTCCTCCTTTGTTTCTTGACGTGGGGTCCAAGTCTCCTGGATCATATTCGGTGAGAAAATCATGTTCCTAAAGGTTTCATTCCGTTTGGACTCCGTTTGATATTCCTTTTCTTCGAAACCCTAAAATAGGCAAGAACATCAATTCTGGGCTAGGCCTCCGGTTAATAGGTTAGTCCCAAAAATAATATAAAAGTGGATAATAAAGCCCAATAATGTCCAAAACAGTAGATAATATAGCATGGAGCAATCAAAAATTATAGATACGTTGGAGACGTATCAAGCATCCCCAAGCATAATTCCTGCTCGTCCTCAAGTAGGTAAATGATAAAAACAGAATTTTTGATGTGGAATGCTACTTGGCATAATTTTAATGTAATTCTTCTTAATTGTGGTATGAATATTCAGATCCGAAAGATTCATGATAAAAGTTCATATTGACATAAAAATAATAATACTTCAAGCATACTAACAAAGCAATCATGTCTTCTCGAAATAACATGGCCAAAGAAAGTTATCCCTACAAAATCATATAGTCTGGCTATGCTCTATCTTCACCACACAAAGTATTTAAATCATGCACAACCCCGATGACAAGTCAAGAAATTGTTTCATACTTTTGAGATTCTCAAAACTTTTTCAATCTTCACGCAATACATGAGCGTGAGCCATGGATATATTACTATAGGTGGAATAGAATGGCGGTTGTGGAGAAGACAAAAAGGGAGAAGATAGTCTCACATCAACTAGGCGTATCAACGGGCTATGGAGATGCCCATCAATAGATATCAATGTGAGTGAGTAGGGATTGCCATGCAACGGATGCACTAGATCTATAAGTGTATGAAAGCTCAACAAAAGAAACTAAGTGGGTGTGCATCCAACTTGCTTGCTCACGAAGACCTAGGGCAATTTGAGGAAGCCCATCATTGGAATATACAAGCCAAGTTCTATAATGAAAAATTCCCAGTAGTATATGAAAGTGGCGAAATGAGAGACTCTCTACTATGAATATCATGGTGCTACTTTGAAGCACAAGTGTGGTAAAAGGATAGTAGCATTGTCCCTTCTCTCTTTTTCTCTCATTTTTTTATTTGGGCCTTTTCTCTTTTTTTATGGCCTCTTTTCATTCTCTATTTTTTTCGTCCGGAGTCCCATCCCGATTTGTGGGGGAATCATAGTCTCCATCATCCTTTCCTCACTGGGACAATGCTCTAATAATGATGATCATCACACTTTTATTTTCTTACAAATCAACAATTACAAATCGATACTTAGAACAAAATATGACTCTATATGAATCCCTTCGACGGTGTACCGGGATATGCAATGACCCATGAGTGACATGTATGAAAGAATTATGAATGGTGGCTTTGCCACAAATACGATGTCAACTACATGATAATGCTAAGCTATATGACAATGATGGAGTGTGTCATAATAAACGGGACGGTGGAAATTTGCATGGCAATATATCTCGGAATGTCTATGGGAATGCCATAATAGGTAGGTATGGTGGCTATTTTGAGGAAGGTATATGGTGGGTGTATGATACCGGCGAAAGGTGCGCGGTATTTGAGAGGCTAGCAATGGTGGAAGGGTGAGAGTGCGTATAATCCATGGATTCAACATTAGTCATAAAGAACTCATATACTTATTGAAAAAATCGACAAGTTATCAAAGAAAAGTATTAAGAGCATGCTCCTAGGGGGATAGATTGGTAGGAAAAGACCATCGCTCCTCCCCGACCGCCACTCATAAGGCAGACAATCAATAAATAAATCATGCTCCGACTTCATCACATAATGGTTCACCATACGTGCATGCTACGGGAATTAGAAACTTTAACACAAGTATTTCTCAAATTCATAACTAATCAACTAGCAAAACTTTAATATCACCATCTTCATATCTCAAAACAATTATCAAGCATCAATCATCTCATAGTATTCAACACACTCATAAGAAAGTTTTATTATTCTTGAATACCAAGCATTTTAGGATTATTTAAGAATATTACCATGATATTAAGACTATAAAAATAATCTAAGTGAAGCATGAGAGATCAATCATCTCATAGTATTCAACACACTCATAAGAAAGATATAAGTGAAGTACTAGAGCAAAACTATATAACTCAGAAGATATAAGCGAAGCACATAGAGTATTCTAACAAATTCCAAATCATGTATGGATCTCTCAAAAGGTGTGTAAAGCAAGGATGATTGTGGTAAGCTAACAAATAAAGACTCAAATAATACAAGACGCTCCAAGCAAAACACATATCATGTGGTGAATAAAAATATAGCTCCAAGTAAAGTTACCGATAGAAGTAGACGAAAGCGGGGATGCCTTCCAGGGCATCCCCAAGCTTTGGCTTTTAGGTGTCCTTAGATTATCTTGGGGTTGCCATGGGCATCCCCAAGCTTAGGCTCTTGAAATCCTTGTTCCATAATCCATCAAATCTTTACCCAAAACTTGAAAACTTCACAACACAAAACTTAAAGTAGAAAATCTCGTGAGCTCCGTTAGCGAAAGAAAACAAAAGACCACTTCAAGGTACTGTAATGAACTCATTCTTTATTTATATTTGTGTTAAACCTACTGTATTCCAACTATTCTATGGTTTATAAACTATTTTACTAGCCATAGATTCATCAAAATAAGCAAACAACACACGAAAAACAGAATCTGTTAAAAACAGAACAGTCTGTAGTAATCTGTAGCTAGCGCAAGATCTGGAACCCCAAAAATTCTAAAATAAATTTCTGGACGTGAGGAATTTATCTATTAATCATCTTCAAAAATAATTAACTAAATAGAACTTTCCAATTAAAAATGGCAGCAGTTCTCGTGAGCGCTAAAGTTTCTGTTTTTTAGAGCAAAATATCAAGACTTTCCCCAGGTCTTCCCAACAGTTCTACTTGGCACAAACACTAACTAAACACAAAAAACACAACCAAAACAGAGGCTATATAAATTATTTATTACTAAACAGGAGCTAAAAGCAAGTAATAAAAATAAAATTGGGTTGCCTCCCAACAAGCGCTATCGTTTAACGCCCCTAGCTAGGCATAAAAAGCAAGGATAGATCTAGGTATTGCCATCTTTGGTAGGCAATCCATAATTGGCTCTCATAATAGATTCATAAGGTAATTTAATTTTCTTTCTAGGAAAGTTTTCCATGCCTTTCCTTAATGGAAATTGGAATCTAATATTTCCTTCCTTCATATCAATAATTGCACCAATCGTTCTAAGGAAAGCTCTACCAAGAATAATAGGACATGAAGGATTGCAATCTATATCAAGAACGATAAAATCTACGGGCACATAATTCCTATTTGCAACAATAAGAACATCATTAATTCTTAATACTGGAATCCGCAAGGTGCATGTTTAGAGAGCAATCATCAAAATCACGGAAACCTAACAAATCACACAAAGTCTTTAGAATCGTGGAAACACTAGCACCCAAATCACATAAATCATAGAACTCATGATTTTTAATCTTAATTTTAATAGTTGGTTCCCACTCATCATAAAATTTTCTAGGGATAGAAACTTCCAGCTCAAGTTTTTCTTCATAAGATTGCATCAAGGCATCAACGATATGTTTAGTAAACGCTTTATTTTGACTATAAGCATGGGGAGAATTTAGCATGGATTGCAACCAGGAAATAAAATCAATTAAAGAGCAATTTTCATAATTAAATTCCTTGAAATCCAAAATAGTGGGTTTAGCAACATCTGGGGTTTTAATTTCTTCAATCCCACTTTCATCAATTTTAGCATCAAGATCTAAAAACTCCGAATTTTTGGAACGCCTTCTCGGTAAAGGTGGATCATATTCAGTCCCATAATTATTGAGATTCATATTGCAAAACAAAGATTTAATAGGGGACACATCAATAACTTTTAGATCTTCATCTTTATTTTCATAGGAACTAGCACTACTAGGGAAAACCATAGTAGTAGCGTGGGGTAATTGCTAGCAGTAGCGCGGGGGCATGCGCTACTGCTAGGGCGCTACAACTAACTTTTAGCAATAGCGCAGGTGGTACCCGCGCTACTTCTAGTTCTAGTAGTAGTAGCGCGGTTGCCACCCCCGCTACTACTACTTAGTTGTAGCGTGGGTCAGGGTCCCACGCTACTACTAACCAATTCAGAATTAAAAAATAATAATTTCGGCCATGGCGGCTGCTTCTGCTCGGCGTCATCGTCCTCTACATTCATGGTTGCTATTGGTCCTGGAGGGGATGAAGTTGTTCGTGGTGATGGTGCACCCAACTTGTCTACTGGTGCTACAGAAGAAGAGAAAATTATTAGAAAGAGGAAGGGAGAGATATAGAGCAGCAGGAGGAGGAACTCACCGGTGGCCACCGGAGTTGGAGCCGACGCCCAAAACCCTAGATGAAGCTTGGTGACCTACTGCTTCTTGTCGTCGTACCCTAGACCCGTCGAGGAGGTGCAAGTGGTTGTGTCCATGGCAGATCTGACCGCCGCCATGTGTACGACGCTCTGCTGGTTTCCCTCTCCTTCCAACAGCGGAGAAGAAGGACGGTGGAGCAGGAGGGGACGGGTCTGCGAGAGAAGATCGCCGGATTTGTGAGTGGCGGCGAGAGGGGAGGCCGGCAGTGGTGGTGGGTGAGGAAGGGAATGGCGAGTGGGAGGAGAAGGGGAATCAAAAAAGTGTGGGTTTGGATTTGGGCCTCCGCACGCTATGTGTACAGATGTTTTGGTGGGTCGATAGTAGTAGCGCGGGTTCATACCCCTCGCTACTACTATGGCATGTCCCGGGTGGGCACGGTAGAGATCACTTAGTAGTAGCGAGGGTTATAAACCCGCGCTACTACTATCAACTTAGTAGTAGCGCGGGTTTATACCCCTCGCTACTACTATGGCATGTTCCGGAGGGGCACGGCAGAGACCGCTTAGTAGTAGCGAGGGTTAAAAACCTGCGCTACTACTATCAACTTAGTAGTAGCGAGGGGTAAAAACCCGTGCTACTAGTAAGTAGCAGTAGCGAGGGGTGTAAACCCTCGCTACTAGTAAGCGTCTGTCTATAAGCTTTTCCCTAGTAGTGTAGAAGAACACGCTCTTATAAAGGCATCTTTCTTAGCACGCATCCTAGCGGTTCTTTCTTTGCACTCATCAATGGAAATTCTCATGGCTTTGAGAGACTCATTGATATCATGCTTAGGTGGAAAAGATCTAAGTTTCAAAGAATAAACATCAAGAGAAATTCTATCAACGTTCCTAAGCAAATCATCAATCTTAAGCAATTTTTCTTCAATCAAAGCATTGAAATTCTTTTGCGAAGTAATAAATTCTTTAATATTAGATTCAAAATCAGAGGGCATCTTATTATAATTTCCATAAGAATTTTTGTAGGAATTACCATAATTATTAGAGGGATTACTAGGATAAGGCCTAGGATTAAAATTTCATCTATACGCGTTGTTACCAAAATTATTCCTATCAACAAAATTCACATATATAGATTCATTATTATTCTCAATCAAAGTAGACATGAGCATATCATTAGGATTAGAAGAAACACTCTTACTAGCAAATAATTTCATAAGTTCATCCATGTTTCCACTCAAAACATTAATTTCTTCTATCGCATGCACCTTTTTATTAGTAGATCTTTCAGTATGCCATCGAGAATAATTAACCATAATATTATCTAGGAGTTTAGTAGCTTCTCCTAAAGTTATTTCCATAAAAGTGCCTCCCGCGGCCGAATCTAAAAGATTTCTAGAAGCAAAATTCAATCCGACATAAAAATATTGTATTATCATCCACAAATTCAAACCATGAGTAGGGCAATTATGTATCATTAATTTCATCCTCTCCCAAGCTTGTGCAACATGTTCATGATCAAGTTACTTAAAATTCATAATATTGTTTCTAAGAGAGATACTCTTAGCGGGAGGAAAATACTTAGAGATAAAAGCATCTTTGCACTTGTTCCAAGAATCAATACTATTTTTAGGCAAAGACGAAAACAAGCTTTAGCACGATCTCTAAGCGAAAAATAAATAGCTTCAATTTAACAATATCGTTATCCACATCTTTCTTCTTTTCCATATCACACAAATCAACGAAACTATTTAGATGGGTAGCGGCATCTTCACTAGGAAGGCCGGAGAACGGATCTTTCATAACAAGATTCAGCAAAGCGACATTAATTTCACAAGATTCAGCATCGGTAAGAGGAGCAATCGGAGTGCTAATAAAATCATTGTTGTTGGTATTGGTAAAGTCACACAATTTAGTGTTATCTTGAGCCATCGTGACAAGCAAGCAATCCAACACACAAGAAAACAAAAAGCAAGCGAACGAAAAGAGGCAAATAGAGAAAGAGAGGGAGGATAGAGAGAGAGAGGGCGAATAAAACGGCAAGGGTGAAGTGGGGGAGAGGAAAATGAGAGGCAAATGGCAAATAATATAATGCGGGAGATAAGGATTGTGATGGGTACTTGGTATGTTGACTTTTGCGTAGACGCCAAATATGTCTCGTTGTTGGAAGTCAAATCTTGACTTGCACAAACCTCCCTGGCAACGGCGCCAGAAATCCTTCTTGCTACCTCTTGAGCATTGTGTTGGATTTCCCCGAAGAGGAAGGGATGATGCAGCAAAGTAGCATAAGTATTTCCATTAGTTTTTGGGAACCATGGTATCAATCCAGTAGGACATTGCGCGCGCGTCCCCTAGTACCTGCACAAAGCAAAAAACTCCTCGCAACCAAGGCGATAAGGGGTTGTCAGTCCCTTCACGGTCACATACGAGAGTGAGATCTGATAGATATGATAAGATAATATTTTTGGTATTTTTATGATAAAGACAAAAGTAAAATAAAGGCAAAGTAAAAAAGCTAAGGAAATAACTAAGTATTGGAAGATTAATATGATGAAGATAGACCCGGGGGCCATAGGTTTCATTAGTGGCTTCTCTCAAGAGCATAAGTATTCTACGGTGGGTGAACGAATTGCTGTTGAGCAATTGACAGAATTGAGCATAGTTATGAGAATATCTAGGTATGATCATGTATATAGGCATCACATCCGAGACAAGTAGACCGACTCCTGCCTACATCTACTACTATTACTCCACTCATCGCCCGCTATCCAGCATGCATCTAGAGTATTAAGTTAATGAAAGCAGAGTAACGCCTTAAGCAAGATGACATGATGTAGAGGGATAAATTCATGCAATATGATAAAAAAACCCATCTTGTTATCCTCGATGGCAACAATACAATACGTTCCTTGCTGCCCCTGCTGTCACTTGGAAAGGACACTGGAAGATTGAACCCAAAGCTAAGCACTTCTCCCATTGCAAGAAAGATCAATCTAGTAGGCCAAACAAAACTGACAATTCGAAGAGACTTGCAAAGATAACCAATCATACATAAAAGAATTCAGAGAAGATTCAAATATTATTCATAGATAGACTTGATCATAAACCCACAATTCATCGGTCTCAACAAACACACCACAAAAACAAGATTACATCGAATAGTTCTCCACAAGAGAGGGGGAGAACATCGTATTCAGATTCAAAAAGAGAGAAGAAGCCATCTAGCTCTATGGTCCCGAAGGTCTTAGGTAAACTACCCACACTTCATCGGAGAAGCTATGGTGTTGATGTAGAAGCCCTCCGTGATGGATACCCCCTCCGGCGGAGCTCCGGAACAGGCCCCAAGATGGGGTCTCGTGGATACGGGAAGTTATGGCGGTGGAATTAGGGTTTTGGCTCCGTATCTGATCGTTTGGGTGTACGTAGGTATATATAGGAGGAAGGAGTATGTCAGTGGAGAAACAGGGGGCCCATGAGGGTGGAGGGCGTGCCTAGGGGGGTAGGCATGCCCCCTATATCATGGCCTCCTCCTTTGTTTCTTGACGTGGGATCCAAGTCTCCTGGATTATATTTGGTGAGAAAATCACGTTCCCGAAGGTTTCATTTCGTTTGGACTCCGTTCGATATTCCTTTTCTTCAAAACCCTAAAATAGGCAAAAAAACAGCAATTCCGGGCTGGGCCTCCGGTTAATAGGTTAGTCCCAAGAATAATATAAAAGTGGATAATAAAGCCCAATAATGTCCAAAACAGTAGATAATATAGCATGGAGCAATGAAAAATTATAGATACGTTGGAGACGTATCAGCCACCATAGTAGATAGCAACAGATGGTTCCGGAGAAGTGCTTCATCTGTATGCTCTACACCATAAGCATCCTGACAAAGGTTGGTACTCGCCCACTGATTTCATCAAGATGATTGAGCTATGTCATCTCTATTGGTGTTGTGCTACTGTTTAGATATGGTCATCAAAAAGTGGTATTGTCCTTGAGAAGTGCTTCATCTGAGTTGTTTTAAATATTTCCTTTCCTTTTTTCGAGGAAACAGGGATGCTAGCATTTAGTTATCCTCTTGTCTTTGCACAATAGGATCATCCTCCTCTGAAGAAGAATATGTAGTACGTGAAGTGACTAGTTCCAATTATGCCAGGATGAAGAAGCCCTGTCTATCTTCTCATCAGAAGGAGTAGTTGAAGGATGGTTACATTCCACCCCACAAGACCAAACTAACTTCGGCTCAGAAGGACTGACAAATCTCCATTTTCTTGTTGTGATGCGCGAGTACAATGTTGTTCTAGGATTCTTTCCGGTGAGTTCCATTTTTCTAAAAGTGTGCTCTACATGGACCATGTAGGTGCCTGTTTAAACTGTCAATTCATAGTACAGTTTGCATTATACTAATCACTTTTTTGTATTTGTGCAAACAGGGGTGCTCAGCTTGATTTCAATGGGAATTGCACAAAATGTTCGTGAATACATCGAATCATTCATTTCCACGACAAGAAAGGAGGTGCCGATAAGTTCAAGGCGTTGTAACATATAAGGGCGAAATCATACAAGCTACGCGCGAATTTGGTTGATTTTGGTGGAACTGCAAAAAAAGAACAACTGGTTTATTTAGCACGAGGTGCCATTTCAATGTCCGAACAGATGGCAAACCCTGCCAATTCCACAATCATAGGCATTTGATATTTTGGAATGGAAAACCTTGTTAAATTTTGCTCATTGATTTTAGCAAGAAGACATGCATGCGTTTGATATTTTCGAATGGGACGCACTTTGCTGTTAGCAGCGTTGATCCATTTTTTCTTTATTCTTTAGATGTGAACTAAATATTGGCTCTGACACGTGAATCGCTGAGATGCATAATTATCGATTGTTTGGAATGTTCTCTATGAATTGTCAGGCCTGTGTGTTTGATTGCAATGTACAGGAACGCTAGAAAGCTGCTCAAACCCTTTGTACTCCTTCTGTTCCTTTTTACTTCGCACATTGTGAAAGTGCATACTTTTTTCTATAAGATTGGTTAAAGTAGAGATACTTTGACTGCAGACAAAACATGTATGCAAACTAGAAAGGACCGGAGGGAGTACATGTGAAACTGCTGCAAACGAGGTGATCACCCTGGGAATAATGCTAGTACGTATTGTTTTGCATGTTCATCCAATGCCAGTGATACAAGAATTCGAACTAATCGAAATGAATTCATTCATACATGGTCGGATTTCATATAAACATGCCGGATTTCATTACATTTCACACATTCTTCAACTAAAAAGGGGTTCGCTGGAGGTATAATTTATTAACTGAAGCTACCCACCTGTATCCGGCTGAGCCGAACAGAAGCTTCAGTGACTTAACTGCAGGTGCAGTTGCGTAACTGACTTGTGGCCCAAATGCCTGTTCGGCCCACGTGTCAGTCAGCGAACTGCACCAGCAGTTAAGTAGAAGCGGCGTCCTTCTCCAACATAGCTCTCCGACTCCACGTCGCCGCCAAGAAGCTAACCGGCCGTTAGTGGTCAACCCGCCTAGCTTGTCATAGCGATTAGGGAAACTAGGAGTCCAATGATGAGGATCCCCACATGACAAACACCTTTCTTCTTGTCATTCTTCTTCTTGAAGTTCGTGTGTTGCAGAGCCTTATTCTTCCCATCAAAGTTTGCTTTACCATCAAACTTGCCCTTGTTCTTGAACTTGTGGGGCTGGAAGTTCTTCTTCTGTACCAGATTGGCACTAGATCCTCCCTCAATTCCTCGAGCACGTGTGTAATTTGCTCTCGCCTTTTCTTCCGCACCAAGAGTGCCAATGAGATCCACGAAGGAGGAACCTTAGTGATGATACCTCCGGCAACAAACTTGTCCGGTAGCATACAACTGAAGTTCTCATGTTCTCTAGCAAATGACTGTATCTCATGAGCTTGCTCAACCACGGAGCACTCTTCAATCATCTTGTAATCATAGGATTGCTCCATGATGTACAGCTCAGTGCCAGCAACCGGAGGGTAGCAGCGGTGGCCTTACTTGGACCCGAGCGGCGGCGACCTACCATGTTCTACTCTTCCTCGTTTTCTGTGTGGCGCGGCCTCGTTGGCAGCGGGGCGGGGCCTCGGCAGAGCCGGCGATGTCCTGTGTCTCGTTGCCGGCGGGCGGCACCTCGGCGGAGCGAGGGAAATCCTCCCCCTCGTTGCCGGCAGTGTGGGGCCTCGGCGGAGCCAGCGGTGTCGTCCGCCTCGTTGTTGGTGCCACGGGGCCTCGGCGGAGCAGGGCCTCGTCGACGCCAGCGGAGCGGGGACTCGTCGGCACCGGCATTATCCTCTGCCTCGTCCTCAGTCTCGCCAAACAGCGCCTCACTCGCTTCATCGCCCTCTTTGTAGGCGGCCGCAGCCTCCACCACCCGCATGCGGTACAGCCAGCGCTCGAGGCGGCCCTCGCAGGCGGAGCGGTATGAGTCGAGCAGCGCCTCCTACTCCACCCGCTCCGCGGCGATCTGCTCCTCCCCCTGCAGGTGCTCCTGGAGGAGATGGTGGTTGTAGGAGGCGTCGGCCTGTGCCTCCCGGAACTGCTCCTCACGCTTCTGCCTCACTGTGTCCATAAATTGGGCATGGGCCTCGCCGATGGTCATGGTGCAATGCACCGGCGAGGATGGCACGGAGGAGGGGGTTGGCACCAGATCGTCGACTACCATGTTCTCCATTGGGACGTTGCCGTCCTCCAGCTGCCTGCCAGCTAGCCAGTCGGCAGCAATGGCTACCATCTCCTTGTGGTCCGTCGTCCACCCGTCCCGAAGAGCGCTGGAGTGCGAGGAAGCCATTGTCGGCAGTAGTGGTGTGGACAGGAGAATAGGAACGGATGCGGATGACTGCGGCTATGGCCAGCACAGCAGTTTATATAGCAATGGTGGGCGGCGGAGGGACGGACTTGTGGCATCGGAGTAGCCACCTCGACAACCGCGTATCATTAGTGTGGGCAGCAGAAGGACGGACGGACGACACTTGTGTCGTTTGAAGGCGGATCAATCGCATGCACCGGGAAGCGGGGCGGGTGGCGCTGACTGTTTCGGGTGGAAAGAGCGTGCGGGTGAGGGAGGTGGCCTGGGTGGGCCAGGGCAGTCAGACTCATGCTTAGCGACTACAATCAGACGATGGACGTAGCTTCCGACTAGGAGCCGACGCCACTGTCCAAGCCGGTTCATGCCGTGTTCACCATAGAGCAGGTGCGGCCGCACTTCGACGCCCTAATGGTGGAAGAGCTAACCGCGCAGGAGGACCTGTGCTGCAACCTCCATCTCCTCAATGAGCACCAGTGAACAAGCGAACGACAATGTTGTCGCGGACATGTGGCCCTATGATCCTGGCTTCCCGAATGAGCAGCGGGCGCTGTATCACACCATCCGTAGGGCCCGCGAGGCCCTCTGCGTTGTCCTTCGAGTTGTTGCTCTTGCCGTGGCGCCGCCGTCTCACGTTGTCAACATGGTCAGCGGACATGAGGATGAGGAGATGACTTTACTTGGAGAGGATGACAGTGGGGACCCACCAGGGCCATAGCTGCACATATGCAAGTGCCTCCTTATTAGTATATAAAACTATAATTTTTTTGCTTCCTCCTGGTTTCCTGACATCACGGTCCCACACCATTTTCCACCTATATAGTCAATATGCAAGAAGCGGCCAACGGCTGGGACCAAGCAGCTCGAGCAGTATTTGTGTTTTTGAAGTGTGAGCACTATAGAATTTTTCTTGAGCGATGTTTAGCCCAGATATTAATTTTTCTCCTTTGAACAACAACGAAAACATCGCTGCAGCTATTAACTGGGCAGGATATTGCCCATCTAGCCCAGGCCAGTTATCCAAACCAGATCTTAATTTATTTCAAGCTGAAAATGGCTAGCCCAGCTATACTTTTTTTAGGAATACCCAGGCAAGGTCAAGTTGTTATTCTCCGCCCCGCTGGGCTGCAAATCTTTCCTAGGAGGGATGCATTAGGCTTAATAAGAAAATGGGCTTTAAGAAATAATAAATGGGATGTAATTATAAAAATTGGGCAGTAACTATAAAAAATGCACCAAACACGTAATTACTTTATAAAATATTATTTTTGGATATTAAAAATTTTAATTTCATTAATTGTTGCGACTGCAATGTTTCGTTGGATTTTACGTAATGTAAATTTATATTAAAATTGTGTTTAATCTGACTAGAAATTTCAGGATAAAAATATTTTGGATCCCATCAAAATGTGGGAAATTTTTATTGAATTCTGTTTTGAATGGTTGGTTGAAATGGGCTGTACTTTTAACAAACTGTAAATGGGATGTAGTAAATTCCATTAGAATTCATAAATTGGCCGCACATTCTTACAAATCTCAAATGGGCTATAAGTTCTTTACCACACACTCGTGGCCTTACTAAGTTGACGCGTCCCCTCAAAAAAAAAAAGAATTGACGCGTATGCAAGGCTTTGTCAAATTATAGTCAACACACGATTCTAGCAGTTGTGGCCGTTGGATGTCCATCCAATGGATGCCGTGCTCCTTCTTCAATCTCGGATGTACTAGCTTCACCCGCCCAAAAAATGATTCCTCCCCATGACATCTAGGGAGCACCATTTCGGAAGCTGACCTGTGGGCCTACTAAGTTGACGTGTACCAAGGGCTTTGTCAACTTAGTCAATATAAACGATTCTAGCTATAGTTACCGTACAATGTCCATCCAACGGCCGTAGTGTTTCTTCAACCTCTGGTCTTCTTGCTCCAACCGCCCAAAACAGCGCCGGTCGTGCCGCCTGCTCCTGCCTCCCGTGGCCGACTGTGCAGCCGCGTAGGCCTCACCGCCCCCTACTACTCCCACCGCTGGCCAGGGCATCCCTCCACTCACCCACACCCCTTGTTGTTCTGCGGCGATGACAGCCTCACACCACAGCCGAACCAGTGAACCCTTGTACTCCTCTGCGCGTGGGCATCCACTGCCGCGTCTTCCCCGGCTCCGCGTCATCCCCTTCCTAGGCCTCGCTATCGTCCACCGCCCTGGTGCTCTCGGCACGGCGTGGGCAACGTGGTCAAGGAATGACTTCCATCGGAAGAGTACTGTATGTGGAGAGGCTGGCACCTGGGTCCACTGCAGCCGCAAGGAAGTGCCTCCTTACTACACGGAAAGTAATTATTCCTCCACATGACAGTAGGAACCCACCGGATGGGCCACCGTATTTGGCAAAAAAAAGTTTCCCCTTGACTCCTAGGACCCATCGGATGGGCCAATGTATTTCGCAAAAAAAAACGTTCGCCCCACTGTCAGCTCGGACCCACCGAAGGTGCCTCCTTATTACGCACAAAAAAATGAATACTCCCCCTGCTAGTTGGGACCCACCTTGGTGGGAGGGTGACTTGTGGGCCTACTAAGTTGACGGGGACAGAGTTCTTTGTCAACTTAGTCAATATGAACGGTTCTACCTCCAGTGACCGTACGATGTCCATCCAACGGTCGTAGTTCTTCTTCAACCTGTGGTCTTGTTGCTCCAGCCGCCCAAAGCAGCGCCGGTCCTGCCGCATGGTCCTGCCTCCCATGGCTGGCTGTGCTGCCGTAGAGGCCTCACCGGCCCCTACTATTCCCACCACTGGCCAGGCCCTACGGCGACGGCAGCCTCACACCGCAGTCGAACCAGTGATCCCTCGTACTCCTCTCCGCGCGGGCTTCTACTGTCGCGTCTTCCCCGGCTCCGCTTCGTCCCCTTCCTAGGCCTCACCGTCATCCACCGCCCTGGTGCTCTCGGCGCGGCGTGGTTAATGTGGTTAAGGAACGACTTCCATCGGAAGAGTACTATACGTGGAGAGGCTGACAGCTGGGTCCACGACAGCCACAAGGAAGTGCCTCCTTATTACGCACAAAATAATTATTCCTCCACCTGACAGCAGGGACCCACCGGACGACCAACTGTATTTCGCGAAAAAAACGTTTCCCCCTGACTGTTGGGTCCTACCAGCTACATCTTCGCACGCAAGGAAGTGCGTCCGGGCAAAAAAAACAATTTGCCCCCTGACTGTTGGGACCCACCAGCTACATCTTCGCATGCAAGGAAGTGCCTGACAGTCAGGACCCACCAGGTCGAAGCATACGTAGTGTTGTCATTCTGGTCGCGAACATGTACGTACAGCGGCCAGTGTGCAAGAAAGAAAATATGCCCACATACGTACATATGGGCAGGGTCTCGAACGCCTAATCGCGCATACGTACGGCCAGGGCTCGTGTACATGGCTGGGTCGGAACGGAGAAACTGTGTCGTCGTCTTCATGGGGAGCCAACCGGCTGGGCCGAAACGGAATGCGTCATCGTGTTCATCGGGAGGGCTTGGACGGAACAGCCGGTGAAAACGAGGCCTGGCGTACCGCAGAATGGAGGAAACGGCCTTGTGTTCGACCGGCCACAGTCGAAACGGGATCCATTTCATCGGGAGGGGTCTGGCTACCACAAAACGGAGGAAACGGACCTCCTACGGTCGAAACATGGGTCCTGTTGATCGAGAGGGGTGTGACGTACCGTAAAACGAAGGAAACATATTTGTGTTGGAGCGCTACGGTCGAAACGGGGGTCCTGTTCATCGGGAGGGGTGTGGCGTACCGCAAAACGGGACTGCATGGGATACTGTTCATCTCCAGCGTCGACCCCCTCCAGCCTCCACGGGTAGTGTTCATCCACCGACGACCTCGTCCAGCCTCCACCTGCGACTGTTCATCCACGGGCTCCTGTTCATCCAGCCTCCACCGCGCTCTACTCCACTGACTACTGCTCAACTAGTCCTCTCCACGGGCTCCTATTCAACCACCCCTCCACGGGCTACTGTTCATCCAACCCTCCACCGAAAACTGTTCATCCAGCCCTCCACGGGGTGATCCTGCTCATCCTGCCCTCCACGGGGTCCTGTTCATCCAGCCCCAACCGGCTCGATCAATCGGGGTCCTATTCATCCAGAGGCAACACCGCGGGGTCTTGTTCATCCACCCCCATCGGGACCTGTTCATCCAAACCACCCCAGCAACGCTCACTGTTCATCCAGAGGCAGCATCGACCAGCTTCAGTTAGCAGCAGTAGCGATGGAATCACTCGATCGGGTTCAGTTAACAGCCATCGATCGATCGCTCGGGTTCAGTAATGCGTAGCCTATAGTGCAATCGCTCGGGTTCGGTTAGAGCCCAACGCCTCGCTCGGGTTCAATTAGAGCCCAACACCTTGCACCCACGCGCGTGCGTGTACGAGAGAAATGCGCATCGCTCGTCCCCGACCACCTACCGTAACCGGGAACACCCTGATATTTTCCTCGCCCTCGCTTCTACCGCGGTTTCTTCCGTCATGGACGGCCCAAAGAATGTCATGCAGCTGTGTCTCCGGCCCGCCCAGGACGAAAAGCACATTTTCTGTCATGATTTTTTGTCATAGATGTAGGACCCCACCACATCAATGATGATACCGGGTTTTGTCACAATTATCGTCATAGAAGTGTCATAAGTACGATAGAAAAAAAATTCGTTTGGCCCAAAATGTCATGGATGTGTCTTTTTTTGTAGTGTCTAGTCAGTCCTTGATCTTTAAAGGTGCTCTGCATTTATGTTTTGCGGTTTTGGAAAGGGCTAGCGATATACCATCTTGTCATATCATATTATGATTATTTGGAGAAAGTGTTGCCATCCGAGATTTATTATTATTGCTCGCTAGTTGATTATGCCATTGATATGAGTAAACATGAGACCTAAATGTTACAGCTAGCAATTTAGGGTCTGAGGCAGTGGAGCCCAGTGGCTTGGAAGAGAATTCTTCACCTGTGGTTTTTGCTGCGGAGTAGAAGAACCGACAGAAGAACCAGCGTGGTAGACGGAAGGTACCTCCCCCTTTGGTGGACACTTCGGTGAGAAGGTGCACAAGAAGCGCGGCAAAGCTGGATGGTTTCAAACCTATCATCTTTGAGCAACTCTGACTTCAGCCTACCAAAAGACGCCCTCGGTCCAAGCCCATTGAAGAGAAGGCCCGGCCCAATTCTGAAGATGCTACTGGCATGGACAAGTCTGAAGATACGGGCAATCACAAGTCTGAAGATGTTCCCCCACAGACGCCTCTCTTGCTGTTGCAACCAATCGCTGCTGAGCTGGAAATTGACCCCAAGCTGCTATCTCGGGAGAAGCTTATGGCTAATCCTAAGGACAACTCCTCCTCCGATAGTTCTTAAATGTTATTGTTTAAATTTTATCTAGGTGTAGCGAGCCTGTTAAAATTGCTTTCTTTTATGTCGTTGCTGAACTTATGCACTTTGGTCGAGACTTGGCACTTTTGGTCTGTTATGGCTGGGGTTGTGTGGCACTAGGTGTCATACTGTTTCTGCTACGCTATTATATGTTATTTTATGAATGAAATGTCAATGCGTAACTCGAAGATTCTGTGTTGGAATGTCCGTGGATTGAACTCTCAAATACGGCAGCGTGCGGCTAGACAGAAAGTGACTGAAAGTCAGTGTGCAGTTGTATGCTTGCAGGAAACTAAGCTCTCGGATTTCCCTCATAATTTAATTAAGAGCATTTGTCATGTGGGTTTTGATCAGTTCATTGAATCTCTTCAAGAGGAGCTTCTGGTGGAATTCTGACTGTGTGGCGTTTTTTCTTGGGTACTTTAATTGAAGTTAAACCCTTTGGGATTGTGATTAGTTTTAATTATGTGCATAATGATGACCAATGGTATCTGGTGAATGTTTATGGACCCTGCTAGGGTGTCTTAAGGGATGAGTTTGTTAGTTGGCTATATAATCTAAAAGTGGAACCTGAGCAGAATTGGATGCTGTTAGGAGATTTTAATTTCATAAGTTGGATAATCGAAATCTTCCTGGTGGTGATGTCAATGATATCTTTATCTTCAACGAGGTCTTATGTCATTTGGGTCTGTTGGAGCTGCCACTAAAGCGGAGAAGACTCACATGGTCTAATATGCAGGATTTCCCATTCCTTGAATAGTTGGATTGGTTTTTCACCTCTGCCAGCTAGATTAGTCAGTACCCCAATACACAAGTCACACCACTGGCCAAAACTGCCTCCGATCATGTTCCTTGTGTGGTTTCAATCTGCACCAACATCCCAAAAGCACACATCTTCAGATTTGAAAATTATTGGGTACATCAACCTGGCTTTATGGAGTGTGTTCAGAAGGTTTGGCAAAAACATTCTCATAAAACTCATATTTCAGGAATTATAATGGAAAAATTAAAGTCATTGAGGTTTGCACTTAAGAAATGGCAGAAGGGTTTGTCACATATTAAAGCATTGATTGAGAAGTGCAACTGGGTGATCCTCTGGTTAGATGATTTGGAAGATTTCAGGCCCTTGTTCAGAACTAAATCCAATTTCAGGAAATTGGTGAAGATGCATCATGAACATCTTCTACATTTGCAGTTTTTATACTGGAAGAAAAGATGCACCATTAGATATATCAAAGTTGGTGAAGAAAACTCAAAATTCTTACAAGCCATGGCAACTGAAAGATATAGAAAAAAATCAATTGCCACTCTACAGCTGTCTGATGGAACAGTTTCTTCAGACCATCAAATAATTGCCAAGGAATTTCTGGAGATTTTTAAGGGCAGAATGGGAACTGTGAGGCCAATTTTGATGGACAATGACATTCTTGCTCTTATCCCTCGAGTGCAGGGGCTAGAAGTGCTCACAAAGCCCTTTGAGGTTAAAGAAATTGAACAGGTTATTAGGGATTTGCCAACTTACAAAGCTCCAGGACCTGATGGCTTTAATGGCCTTTTTATGAAGAAGTGTTGGCCCATCATTTCCAGTGATTTCATTACACTGGTGAATGAGTTCCATGCTGGAACTGCTCAGTTGGAAAATCTCAATGAGGCCTTCATTACACTGATCCCTAAGAAGTTGTCCCCTGAGACTGCTGGGGATTTTAGACCAATTTCTTTGACAAGTGTGGGTTTGAAATTCCTCACTAAGCTTGCTGCAACAGGTTTCAGGATGAAATCACCAAATGTGTTCATAAGAATCAATATGGCTTTATCAAGTCAAGAACCATTCAGCATTGTATTGCTTGGACCTTTGAGTACATCCATCAGTGCAACCAGTCAAAAAAGCCAATCATGCTGCTCAAGCTTGATTTTGAAAAAGCATTTGATTCTATTCAGCATGAGGCAATTATGAATATCATGGTGGCAAAGGATTTTGATAACAAATGGATCTCCTGGATCCAGTAGTTGTTGTCATCTGCAACCTCCTCAATCTTACTCAATGGTGTACCAGGAAAACATTTCAAGTGCAAGTGTGGGGTAAAGCAAGGTGATCCTATCTCACCATTGTTGTTTGTGATTGATGCTGATCTGTTGCAGACTATGATTAATGATCATCTGAACAATGGCCTTCTTTCTCTGCCTCTAACAACTCATGACCCTGACTATCCAGTGGTACAGTATGCAGATGACACATTGCTTTTTGTGTCTGCCGATTCAGCTCAGTTGGAGGTGCTTAAAACAGTTTTGAATTCTTTCTCCTTGGCAACTGGATTGTAGATTAACTTTCACAAATCCTCAATGTACCCAATTAATGTGGAAGCCAATGTTGCCAATGCTCTTGCTGCATAATTTGGATGTCAGCTATGGGTATTGCCTGTCACATATTTAGGATTGCTTGTGGGAACAACTAGGCCCAAAATTGTGGATTTACTACCTCTAGTTGACTATATGGAAAGAAGACTAACTGCTAGTTCCTGGTTTCTGCCCCAATGTAGTAGACTGCAGTTGGTAAATTATGTTATCTCTTCATTGCCCATATTTTCCTTTGAAGTCTATCTATACCACAAGGAATTTTAAAGCATCTGGAAAGAATTCAGAGACAATGCATGTGGAGAAAATATGGACAGGAGAAGGGGCATTCTGTGGCTGCATGGCCTCTGGTCTGTAGGCCTAAGCTTAAGGGTGGACTTGGTATACTCAACATGGGTCTACAAAATGAGGATTTGTTACTCAAATTCCTCAACAAGTTTTATAACAAAGTAGATGTACCTTGGGTTCATTTGATCTGGGACTCTTATTATTTTCAGAGAGTTCCTCATGACACTGCTTTGTGTGGCTCCTTTTGGTGGAGAGATATCTGCAAATTAGTGGATAAATTTAGAGCTGTTACTTCAGTTACAATTGGAAGAGGAGATTCTTTGCTTTTCTGGTCTGATTCTTGGGAGATTGATAACTCATGTACCCCTCTCCAGGACAGATTTCCCAGGCTATTTTCTTTCTGCTTACAAAAGAATTCCTCTGTTATGGAAGTGTTACAGGCTGGTGACTTGCAGAGCATGTTCTCTTTTCCCTTATCTGAATTGGCCTTTAGGGAGTTCAATCAGTTGTCTGACATTTTGACTGGGATTCCCCTAGATTCTACTTCTAATCATTCTTGGGATTGGAGACATGGAAAGAAAGCTGAGTATACAGCAAAGAAGTACTATGATTTTGTTCATCAGCAAATGAGTGCCAACCCTATTCTTAGTTGGGTCTGGAAATCTTGTTGTACAATAACAATTAAAATGTTTTCCTGGCTGGTCATTATGGACAGAGTAAACACCAAGGATATGATTCAGCGCAGGCATTGGAGAATTAATGATGGGCCTGAATGTATTCTTTGTCCCAAGGGAGCACTTGAGGACAGGAACCATTTATTTTTCCAATGCAACTTTAGCATGAGAGTATGGAACTATCTTCAAATATCCTAGTTGAATAGTAAGGACATGGTGCACATTGCACTTCATGCTAGGAAGGATTTTAATAAACCATTCTTCTCAGAGGTGGTCTTCCTTACTTGGTGGAATATTTGGAAAGTCAAGAATTACATAGTCTTTTGGAATATCATACCTACTTTCAGGCAGTGGAGGAATGGCTTTATTCATGACATCTCTCTCCTGGCACACAGAATCAAGACCAGACACAAAGAAGCTTTGATAAAATGGATTGATTTCCTGCCTCCTTGAGGTGTTTCACAAATGTACTCATTTCTTTCTTCTTGTTAGCTTATAGTGCTTAGATACGTCTAGCTTGTATAGTCTTTCTTTTCTGTTCTGTTCCTTTCCTTGAGGAACCTTTTTTGTATATTCTTTTTGAGCTTCAATAAAATGCTGTGGGGTGTAAACCCTGCAGTCTTCCAGGTCAAAAAAATGTTATTGTGAATATGGTTAGATCATAATCCTTGCTGAAAACTTGAATGCTGGCTTTACATATTTACAACAACAAGAACAAATAGAGTTTGTAAAGTTTTTCTTTATCACTTTCATTTTATCAACTGAATTGCTTGAGGACAAGCAAAGGTTTAAGCTTGGGGGAGTTGATACGTCTCCGTCGTATCTACTTTTCCAAACACTTTTGCCCATGTTTTGGACTCTAACTTGCATGATTTGAATGGAACTAACCCGGAATGACGTTATTTTCGGCAGCATTGCCATGGTGTTATTTTTGTGCAGAAATAAAAGTTCTCGGAATGACCTGAAAATCAACGGAGATTATTTCTGGAATATATAAAAAATATTGGTGAAAAGATCCATGTCAGGGGGCCCACACCCTGTCCACGAGGGTGCAGGCGCGCCCTACCCCCCTGGGCGTGCCCCCTACCTCGTGGGCCCCCTGATACTCCACCGACCTCAACCTTGACTCCAAGCCACCGCCAAGCCCTAAAATCTCTCGGGAGGGCTGAACTAGAGTCCGTTCGGGGCTCTGGAGAGGGGAATCCGTCGGCAACCTTGACAGCCGGACTCTATCCTTCGGCCGGACTATTGTACTATGAAGATACTAAATTGATGACTTCGTCTCGTGTCCGGATGGGACTGTACTTGACGTGGAAGGCAAGCTAGGCAATACGGATATGGATATTTCCTCCTTTGTAACCGACCTTGTGTAACCCTAACCCTCTCCGGTGTCTATATAAACCGGAGGGTTCAGTCCGTCGGACAACAACAATCATACCATAGGCTAGATTCTAGGGTTTAGCCTCTCCGATCTCGTGGTAGATCAACTCTTGTAATACCCATATCATCAAGAATAAATCAAGCAGGACGTAGGGTTTTACCTCCATCAAGAGGGCCCGAACCTGGGTAAAACATCATGTCCGCTACCTCCTGTTACCATCCACCTAGACTCATAGTTTGGGACCCCCTACCCGAGATCCGCCGGTTTTGACACCGACATTGGTGCTTTCATTGAGAGTTCCTCTGTGTCATCATCATCAGGCTTGATGGCTCCTTCGATCATCGTTAGCGATGCTGTCCAGGGTGATACTTTTCTCCCCAGACAGATTTTTGTATTCAGCGGCTTTGCACTATTGCCCAATTCGCTTCGCCATCTGGAGCAGATTGAAAGCTATGCCCCTGTCCGATATCCATGGAGACTTGATCTTCGACGGATTCGAGCCCCTGCCGAGTGCGCCGCACTGTCACAATGGAGGCCGCACCCGCATCTGCTCCGACCTTTAATTCGGAGCCAACTGCGTCGATCTAGGGTGGGTGGCTAGACCCCGCCGCGGAGGCTGCAGCCTCAACGGCGATCGAGCCGAACACCAACCTTATCCTTCACGAGGCCCGTGACTCCACATTGCCGGACTCTCCTCCGAACTCTGAACCATCCGCGCCACTGCCAATCAAATCTGATTGGGCGTCGATCATGAAGTTCACTTCCACGGATATCTTTCAGCACTCGCCCTTCGGCGACATACTGAATTCACTAAGGTCTCTCTCTTTGTCAGGAGAGTCCTGGCCGGATTATGACCGGCAGGATTGGGATGCGGACGATGAAGAATTCGACGCCCACCCACCACCCACTTCATAGCCACTGTCGATGATTTGACCGACATGCTCGACTTCGACTCTGAAGACATCGATGGTATGGACGATGACGCAGGAGACGAACAGGAACCAGCGCCTATAGGGCACTGGAAAGCCACCTCGTCATATTATATATATATGGTGGACACACCCAAAGAGGGCAATGGCGACAGAACAACGGAGGATGACCCCTCCAAGAAGCAACCCAAACGCCGACGTCAGCGGCGCCGCTCTAAGTCCCGCCAAAACAAAAGTGGTGATACCGGCACAGGAGATAATAGCACTCCGGATAGTGCCGAAGACGGCAACAATCCCCTCTAGTAAGATTTAGGGCAGGAGGATGGAGAGGTCAGCCCTCCTGAGAGAGCGGTAGATGAAGAGGAGGAGGATGAAAATTACATGCCACCCTCCGAAGACGAGGCAAGCCTCGACGATGATGAATTCGTCGTGCCAGAGGATCCCGTCGAACAAGAGCGCTTCAAGCGCCGGCTTATAGCCACAGCAAATAGCCTTAAGAAGAAGCAACAGCAGCTTCAAGCTGATCAAGATCTGCTAGCTGACAGATGGACTGAAGTCCTGGCGGCCGAGGAATATAAACTCGAATGCCCCTCCAAGAGTTACCCAAAATGCAAGTTGCTACCCCGACTGGAGGAAGAAGCGTATGATGCGGCTGACCGGCCACCTTGTGGCCGTGACAGAGAGGCATTCCAACCAAAAGCTCAGCCTGCACCCCGACGCCATTCAAATAAAAAGGCATGGGGAAATACACCAGACCTGCGAGATGTATTGGAGGACAAAGCAAAACATGCAAGATCGATCTACGGACCACGAGGGCGCGCCACTACGCGAGATGATAATCGTCACGCCGGATACAGTAAAAGTAAATCCGGACAGGCCGAGCACAGCGGGCAAGACTCATTGGAGCTGCGTCGTGATATAGCCCAGTACAGAGGCGCCGCACACAGGTTATGCTTCACATACGAAGTAATGGATCATCAAATCCCAGAAGGTTTCAAACCCGAAAATGCAGAATCATACGACGGTACAACAGATCCTACGGTATGGATCGAGGATTTCCTCCTGCATATCCACATGGCACGCGGTGATGATCTACACGCCATTAAATACCTCCCACTCAAACTCAAAGGCCCAGCTCGGCATTGGCTCAATAGCTTGCCAGCGGAGTCCATTGGCTGTTGGGAAGATCTGGAAGCCGCATTCCTCGACAACTTTCAGGGCACTTATGTGCGACCACCAGATGCCGATGACGTGAGCCACATAATTCAGCAGCCAGAGGAATCGGCCAAGCAATTCTGGACATCGTTCCTAACAAAGAAAAATCAAATCGTCGACTTTCCGGATGCAGAGGGTGTAGCAGCTTTCAAGCACAACATCCGCGACGAGCGGCTAGCCCGGCACCTGGGTCAGGAAAAGCCGAAATCTATGGCAGCCCTCACGACACTCATGACCTGCTTTTGTGCGGGAGAAGACAGTTGGCTGGCTCGCAGTAATAACATATCGAAGAACCACGATACTTCGGATACCAAGGACGGCAATAGTGGGTCACGTCGCAACAAACATAAGCGCCGCATTAACAGCGACAATACCGAGGATACGACAGTCAATGCCGGATTCAAAGGCTCTAAACCCGGTCAGCGGAAAAAGCCATTCAAAAGAAGCACCCCCGGCCCGTCCAGTTTGGACCGCATACTCGATCGCTCGTGTAAAATACACGGCACCCCCGACAAGCCAGCCAACCACATCAACAGGGATTGTTGTGTGTTCAAGCAGGCCGGCAAATTAATTGCTGAAAACAAAGATAAGGGGCCACATAGCGATGACGAGGAGGAGCCCTGGTAGCCGAATACCGGAGGATAAAAGAGGTTCCCCCCACAAGTGCGGACGGTGAACATGATATACGCAACCCACATCCCCAAGAGGGAGCAGAAGCGTGCGCTCCGGGACGTATATGCGTTGGAGCCCGTCTCCCCAAAGTTCAACCCATGGTCCTCCTGTCCGATCACCTTCGATCGCAGGGACCACCCCAGTAGTATCTGTCATGGTGGATTCGCCGCACTGGTCCTAGACCCAATCATTGACGGATTTCACCTCACTCGAGTCCTTATGGATGGCGGCAACAGCCTGATCCTGCTTTACCAGGACACAGTGCACAAAATGGGTATAGACCCCTCAAGGATCAAACCCACAAAACTGACCTTTAAAGGCGTCATACCAGGTGTAGAGGCCCATTGCACAGGCTCAGTCACACTGAAAGTGGTCTTCGGATCCCCAGATAACTTCCGAAGCGAAGAGTTAATCTTCTATATAGTCCCGTTCCGCAGTGGCTATCATGCACTGCTCGGGCGAACCGCATTTGCGAGATTCAATGTGGTACCGCATTATGCATACCTCAAGCTCAAGATGCCAGGACCTCGGGGGGGGGGGGGGGGGGGGTCATTACAGTTAATGGAAATACAGAGCGCTCTCTCCGAACGGAGGAGCACACTGCCGCCCTCGTAGCAGAAGCACAAAGCAGCCTCTTAAGGCAACCCACTAGTTCGGCGATTAAGGACCCGGACAACTTCAAGCGCGCCCGGAGTAATCGACAACTGGACCGTCGGGCACGTTCCGAGCTTGCATAGCAATGCGGCCCCCACCCCGGTCATAGCCAAACGGCAAAACCTGTGCCACGCGTACATAATTACACATTAAAAATACCATGGGCACAGGTGGGGAAGGGGGCACGACTACGGCACGCCCCTAGACGCGGCTTAAACCGCACTAGGGGCTTCCCGCTTTGTTATTTTTCTCTCTTCAGGAAATTAATCTCTGGAAACCCTGTCCGGAAGCATGATTGCCAAACACATGATGCAGCAACCAACGAGGCACAAAGCTACATCACACCACGGAACTCCCAGGTGGATTACGATAATGAGTGAAATACTTGCTTTAATATTATTCCTCAGCTTGCCCTTGGAGGGGACATAGTCCTACTTTTTGCTTATCGCACTACCTGTATCATTCTGCTCTAACGCACACTTTTTACTAAACAATGCACTGCATTAAGGCTTTTATTGCATTCTTCTTATATATATATATATAGGACAACACTATTCTAATCCCAGGATTAGAATAGTTATTTGGATCACAGCGTCCTATATAGAGCTGCAGTGGTGTTCCCGAACTCCCGGATCGGATCAATAGAGTGGCAAAAAAAATGATCTCCCCACGATCCCCATACCTGCCCGATCCTCACCTTCCTCGACCCCCACGATCCCCAACCCACCCAATCCCCGCCCCCCTCCACAACCGCCACCAGCCCCTCGTGCCCCGGCACCTCCCGCTGCCGGCAAACCCGGCCCCGTCGCCGCCCCACACCACAGCGCGCCTCCCGCCGTCGGCTACTCGGGCCCGTCAGCGTGCTAGACCGCCGGCGCCCCTCCCTCTCCAAGATCCTCCTACTTTGGCGCGTGCCGCCGCCAACCACCAGGTTCCTACGCGCCTGCCGCACCATCCCGTGTCTTGGTCTGGCCACCGCCTCCGCCCCCTTGCGTTCCCCTTTGGCAGGCCACGGCGCGCCCCGCCCTCCTTCCGGCCACCTGCCCCCAACCTCTGGCCAACTCCATTACTGCAGTCGCACGCCGCCCTACCACCGTTGCCGGTTCTTCTTTTATGCATGCTCCTGCCGCGAGGGTTGCTTCTCCTTCTTTTATGCAATCCTACCACTGCATCGTAACCTGGACTGCACCAAGTCCAACATCCTCCCTGTGCGCTCCAGGCACCTCTGCGGCCGGTCAAGTTCTTGACGAGGGGTGGATGTGGCCACCTGCTCCTTTTTGTAATTGCCCCTGCAGACCGTAGCACCTACTGGTCATCTCCACTTAGCCAATTTTTGTTCCTTCATTGCAACCTAGTAGGTTGCTACACAAACCAGTGTTTTCTTTTAGTAACGATCCAGCAGGTGTTCGTACTACTCACAAAACTCCTCTCTATTTATTCCAACAAATTATGAATTTAAAGTTGAAGTTTTACAAGCAATTGGAACAATATACTTACTACGCCATAATTCTATATAGTCTGAATTCTTTCCATCCATCTGTTCTGATTTTTGTGTGTGTGTAGATGCGGCATGTTCTGAATTTTGAATCTTGTCTCCTTTAGTAATCCTCGCAGCCACCACTTCACCTCAAAATCAAAAGAGATCAAATTAAGAAAGGCATCTCAAACAATTTCATATAAACAAGGGATTTTCTTTGTTCAAAAACCTAAAATTTCAATTTTAAAATACAGAACGGGTCGATGCTTATTAGGAAACAAGGAATTTTTTTCCGTTACTAAAAGAAATAAAACCAAGAGTCCAAATTATATTAATAAAAACATTCATATTTTTTCTCATTATTAAAGAATGAAAACAAAGAAGTTCAAATTTTAAAAATAGACAACTTCAAATATAAAACTGTGATTTTTCCCTTTACTAAAAATAAACCAAGAAGTTCAAATATATAAAGCAGATCGGTTCAAAAATTATACAAAAAATGCTATTTTCCCCATTTCTAGAAGAAAACTTTAAATTACAGAGAAGTCCAATGTTTCTTAAAAACCTAAGAAGGTAAAGTCGAAAAAATACAGTATTTCCAAAAGTTTGTAAAAATATTTTGTCACTTGTTTCTATAAAAATCTAGAAGTTCAAATTTAAATAACGGAGCGTTTTGATGTTTATTAAGAAACCAGAAAGTCCAAATTGCAAAAATAGAGAAGTTCAACATTTAAAACAAAACAAGAAGTTTGGTTTCATATTTAACTTCATTCACATAAAAATACAGGAAGTTCAGTTACCAAACTTCGTTTAGTACATAATTATACAGTATAAAAAAGGAAAGGTAAAAACATAAGGAAGTTCAATTACCAAACTTCATGAAAAAAATATGAAATTTCAATTAACAAACTCTTTGTGTTCTGGAACTTGAAAGGAAACTAATCGAAAAAGTTAACATGACAAAACCAAAAGAAGTCAGGACCTTAAACCAATAAAATGCCAAGACGAAATAATTCATTCCATGTCGGTTTCATAGAAAATTTTGTATTTTCTGGTTGCATGAAGGATAAAATCTTCCACTATCACAATCGGCTTATAAACCATATTTTTCTCAAAGAATCAAACTAAGAAGTTCAAATTAAAATATCGGAGAAGTTCGACATTTGTAAAAAAACTCATATTTTTGTGAACCGATAAAAACCAACAAGTTTGAATTAAATTAACATACAAATTCAAAAAGTCTATAAAAAGAATGAATTTTCCGCATACCCAAAAAAATCTAGAAGTTCAAATTAAAATAACGGAGCGGTTCAATGTTTACTAAAAACTCAGATTTTTAACCGCTACTATAGAATAATAAATAATGAAGTTCAAATAGATTTCCCATTTGAAGAAAAGAACTTCAAATTCAAATAACGAAGAGTTTCAACGTTTATTCCAAATTTAGGATTTTCCTCATTACTAAAGACCAGACGAACTGGTTCAATTTAGAAAAATAGAGCAGCTAAAAATTTGTAGAGAAAAAAGATTTTCCCTCTTTCTACATAAAAACCTAGATGTTCAAATTTAGGCTAAAAGTTCAAGTGCTCAGCCCAAGAAAGTTCAAAAATTGTTGTGAGAGAGGTTGAACAAAAATACATGACAGAAGTTCAAGGTGAAAACAGCGGGAAGTTCAAGCAAAGGCTAAAATTTCGTTGCTCGAAGTTCAAGTGCTCGGCCCGAGAAAGTTCAAAAATTCTTGTGAGAGAGGTTGAACAAAAATACATGACAGAAGTTTCAGGTGAAAACAACGAGAAGTTCAAATACCGCAAGGAATGCATTTCAGGTGAGAATAAAAGTATAGAAAAAATAAAAGCTTAAAAGGTTTGTTGAAAGAAGTTCAAGTGATCTGTTCGGGGAAGTTAAAAAATTCTTACGAGAGAGGTTCACCTTATATTTCCATGTTTGGTTTTTGTTGTATAAAAATCGAATACAATTCTTTACTCAAAAATATAAAAAGGAGAAGTTCAAATTAAAATAACAGAGAAGTTCGGAGCTTATTAGAACCTAGGATTTACCTGTTCAAAAAATAAAAAACACAACGCCATTTTTTGCACTTTTAAAAACAAACTCTTAAACGAAAAAATGGTTGCTAGAAGTTCTAGTGCTCGGCTAGGAAAAGTTCGAAAAATTCTTGTGAGAGAGGTTCATCATGTATTTAGATGTCCAAAATACATACAAAAATATGTTGTTTTTTGTGTTTTAAAATAATTTCCTCAAACCAGAGAGAAGTTCAGAGTGATAACAATCGGAAGTTCACGTACTACATGCTGTGTGTTTCATATAAGAAAAATATAATAAAGTGAAATAGAGTGAAGTTCAAACAGACATGCCCTAGAAGTTCTACTACTTCACGCAGTGCGTTTCCGTTCGCGATAAACGCAGAAATCATGATCTCGCCATTTTCTAATTTACCTCAAAACGGCAGGAATATTATTTGTGTAAGTTCAAGTCCTCGGTCGGAGAAAGTTAAAAAAAATACTGTGAGAGACGTTTGTACAAAAGGAATATTATTTGTATAACACTGCTGAATGGATGAAAAAATTACAAACAAAAATACGTCACAGAAGTTCAACATGAAAACAGCAGGAAGTTCACCTACTACACTGAATGAATTTCAGATGAAAAACTTTCAAAATCGTCACGAGTATGAAATAATGATCAACAAGGGAAAGTTGCGTGTTTACAGCAGCTTCCCATCGTTATATCACCCGCTCAATTCCGGTGAATGGATGGAGAGCTACGACTAGTGGATGAAGATCTACGAGCAAAACAATCACAAGAAAAACAGAGTGAAGTTCAGGTACACGCACCGAGAAGTTCAGGTTCTTCACGCAGTGCATTTTCGAAGAATCTGTTTCGCGATAAAGGCAGAACGCATGATCCCACCATTTTCGAAATTACTTGAAAACGACTAGGAATCATAAAAAACCATCAAAATGAAAAAGTTTCGCATTTTCCGTAGCTTTTCAGCGGTATATTATTTGCCCCATTCCGATAAAGTTTGTAGAAATTACGGCAAAAATACACTTTTAACCATTTTCAAAACTGACATAAAACCGTAATGAATTAGGAGAAACAATATATACAAAAAAGTTTCGCATTTTTCAAGCGTTCCAATGCCATATAATGTGCTGCATTTGGACGTACGGTTAAAAAATTAGCTCGAAAATACGAACTCGGTGGAACTTGTACCGTTTTCTAAATTACTTTTAAACCATTCAAAATTAGAAAACACTTTTAACATAAAAAAGTAGCGCATTTTCATAAAGTTTCCAACGCCATATTATTTGCCTTAATTGGATTAGCCGTTTAGAAATGGCGTCAAAAATACGAACTCGGGTGTTTGGTTTGCGAAATTTTATGATTTTCCAAATTACTCTTTAACCGTAGGGAATTAGAGAAAACTTTCAACATGTGGAAGGAGCGGTTTTGTAGCAGCTTTCCAACGCCATATTATTTGTCTCATTCTGATAAACGGTTTAAAAATGCGATTCAAAACACGATTCCCGTTTTTTATATGAAGAAAAAACGGTTTTCAAAATTGCTCTTAAACCGCTTACATTTTGCCAAAAATTTAACTTCGGTCATGATACTGATGTCCATAGCTATCCAACGGTATATCGCAAGCCCCATTTGGACACCTTTTAGCTGAAGTTTAACCTAGTACTCGGGGAAGGGCAGGCGCGTTACTCGGGAAGTTCATGTTGTGATCAGAATAGTGTTTATGTGTGTGTGTGTCTATATATATATATATATATATATATATATATATATATATATACATACATATATATATATATATAGGAAAATGGTTGTGTACTCCTGGGAGTATGTACTCCCATTCTCAATATACCTCATATATGCATTAATTATACCTCTTTATTATTCTCAATATACTTCAATATACTTCATTAAATATTCTAAGATACCCCAATACGAGTTTTGTTGAAAAAATATCATCTGCGACGTACTTTTTGTAATATACCTTTTTCACGTACAAACACATCAGTATATATGTAAACATTTAAAAATATGTAGACTCACATGAATTTTTTCATGGAACTCATTTTGGGTATCTAATAATTAATAATGAAGTATATTAAAAATAATAAAGTGGTATAAAAGATTCATCTATGTGGTATATGAGAAGCGAGAGTATGTACTCCCAGGAGTACACAACCATTTTCCTATATATATATATATGTTCATTCGTGACATCCAGCACTCGTACACTCTGGTACGGCCAATATGCTAGGGGCTTAAGCATACCCCACAATACGGCGTGAGAAGTCCAAACACTTTCGACAGTGCGGCACCCCGAACTAATAGCATTATATGCATCAGCTCCAAATCATGTCTTGGGTCAATAGTTGGGTTTGCCCGGCTCGCATGTTTTGGTACCTTACGTTCCGCTATATCGGCTAAGGTAGCACTGGGAGAACTACTGCGATTGTGCCCCGGTTCTGCTAGGCTAAGCACCTCGGTAGAGAAAGCTCAAACTGACTATCATGATAAGGCGAGAGACTGGTCGCTGTTCGAGAGGTTTTTGAGTCTTTAAAGACTTATGCCGCTTAGAGTGAGGAGTCGGCCCTGTCCGGCTTAAGGCGTGTATCGCGCCCCAGATTCGGCCTTCCGAATACTAGGGGCTTCGCTGAAATTTAATATTATAGAATTCTATGGCTAAGTGAGAGTGATAACGCATTATAGTCCGATTGCCTTGTTCATTGTGCTGAGCACTCCCCTCGAAGGACCCAAAAATGGGAACAAGAGTGCTCAGGTTTATCCCGAACACCCTAGCACTCGTGGCATGGGGGCAGAAGCCGACGACTGACCATCTCTCAGATCTGATAAATAGCCAAACAGAAGGTAATATTTTAAATTCAAACAAGCGTTGCATAGCGCATATGAACAAGTTTTCATGAATACAGGATTACACGAGCGAGTTCACTCAAATATTATATCTTTCGTACACTCGTCCGCTACGAGACGGGCACCCTTCAAGACACCCTCATAGTACATCTCGGGGTGCCGATGCTCCTTGCCCTCCGGCGGCCCTTCCTTGATCAGCTTCACGGCGTCCAGCTTGGCCCATTGTACCTTCACATGGGCGAAAGCCCGCCGTGCACCTTCGATGCAAACGGACCGCTTGATAACTTCCAGCTGTGGGCAGGCATCCACAAGCCGCCTCACCAAGCCAAAGTAGCTATTGGGAAGGGCGTCGCCAGGCCACATCCGGACTATTAAGCCCTTCATGGCCTGTTCGGCCGCCTTGTGTAGCTCGACCAGCTGCTTTAGCTGGTCGCTCATAGGTACTGGGTGTTCGGTCCCAGTATACTGGGCCCAGAACAACTTCTCCATCGAGCTTCCCTCCTCGGCCCAGTAAAATTTTGCGGCATCCGACACGCTGTGGGGCAAATCTGTGAATGCTCCTGGAGAGCTCTAGATTCGGGTAAGTAACAAGTAATTTACTTTCACATGCTTACTTTGCATATAGAATGCCTTACCCGCCGCTATCTTCTTCATTGCATCAATCTCCTGGAGGGCCTTTTGGGCTTCGGCCTAGGCACTCTTTGCACCCTCAAGGGACGTGGCAAGCTCGGACTCTTGCATCTTCAAGTCAAGCTCCAGTGCCTCGTGCTTCGTCACGAGAGCGTGGAGCTCTTGCTGCACCTCGCCCAGCCGTCCCTCATGCCTCTCCCGCTCGGTGCGCTCCTTGGCCGCTCTGTTTTCGGCCTCGGACAGCGCTTGCTTCAGGGTCACCACCTCGGTCATGGCCCCTGGCAAATTTACGATAATCCTGTCATTTTGCAATCGCTTTCCTTTTATATAGATCCATAGACTAGGTACTACTTACCTTTGTTCTCCCCGAGCTGCCTCTTGGCAAGGCCGAGCTCTTCCTTGGACCCTTTAAGGTCCTGCTTCAGGGCGGTGACCTCCGCTGTCAGTGCGGCAGAGGCCAGCAGCGAAGCCTGCATACGCATATAGGCATACTTATATTAAACTCTTGCGATATTGTTTGATCCTCTGTTCGGCTTTTCTTTGTGAACACCGAACAGAGCATCAGGGGCTACTGTGTATGCAATAATATTTCTCCTATATTTCAAAAACTTACCTCAAAGCATGTTAGGCTGGCACAGGCTTCAGTCAGCCCGCTCTTGGCGGACTGAACCTTCTAGACCACCGCACTCATAATAGTGTGGTGCTCTTTGTCAATGGAAGCGCTGCGAAGCGCTCCCAGCAGATTTTCCAGCGCCTCTAGATGGGCAGAGGTCACCGGCACAGGCGTCTTGCCCCTCTTGGAAGGAGGCCGCCTGCCCGAGTCCGGAACCACTGGAGGTTCCGGTGCGGTGTTCGGCTGAGGGCCGAACTCGGAGCCCTCGGGGGCTTTGCTCCCCCTGCTCCCGGAGTCCGCAAGGTCGCTTTGAGGTGCCTCCGGGACTGTCTCCCCTCGACCCAGTGCCTCTTGAGACAACACCTCGGCGTTGTCCATAGGGCAAGGGGAGGTGGCGGTCGGAAGTGGATCGCTATCCATATCCGACGAGCCCAGGGAGCCGTCCGACGAGGATACGTCGATACGGGTTCGGGGTGGTCTGCACAATCATAATTCGGCGTTAGGAGAAGCAGTGCGACAAAGGAATGTTATGAGTTACTCTGGTATCCGAATACTTACGACTTCGCAAGGGGCTTGGCCCTGAGCAGCCACTCGTCTTCACCTTCGGCGGCGGTGGTGGAGTAGTCCGGAAGGAGAGTCCTTCCCTTCTTGGACCCTTCGGCCCCCCCAGTAGGGGCGGCCTTCCTTTTCTTGTCTCCCCTGACTGGAGGGGGAACATCTTCACCTTCCTCCTCGTCTTCGGGGGAGGAGTGCGTCGCGGAGTTATCAGACGATGAGCCCGATAACACCTGGCGCCGGGAGCTCTTTCGGGTTCCCTTGGCCTTCTTGGTCTTCTCCGGCACCTTGTAAGGAGCCAGAGTCAGCATCTCCATCTGGAGAGCGTCCGAAGTGTCTTCGGGCAGAGGGGCCGAACAGTTAATCTGCCCCGACGTCTCCACCCAGTCCTGTTAAAGGCATGGAGATCAGACCCCGCACATGGTTAAACTAGGGGAAATAAATATCCTACCGGATGTATAGAACTCACCGAAGGCGCTCGGCACTTCGCGCTTAGCCCGCGGTCCTCGGTGAGAGAGGGAGGGACCTCGGCACCCTTGAACAGCACCTTCCAGACGTCCTTGTGCGTCGTGTCAAAGAGCTCGCTCTGACTCTGGTGCTGGGCCGGGTCAAACTCCCAAAAGTTGAAGTCCCGTTGTTGGCATGGGAGGATCCGGTGAATGAGCATGACCTGGACTATGTTGACAAGCTTGAGCTTCTTGCTTGTCATGTTCAGGATACATTTCTGGAGTCCGTCCAGCTCCACCGATGAACCCCACGACAAGCCCTTCTCTTTCCAGGAAGTGAGCCGTGTAGGGAATCCGGATCGAAACTTGTGGGCAGCCACCCATTTGGTGTCGCACGTCTCGGTGATGTAGAACCACGCCTATTGCCACCCCTTTATGGTCTCCACGAAGGAGCCTTCAAGCCATATAACATTGGGCATCTTGCCCACCATGGCTCTGCCGCATTCTGCTTGTTGGCCGCCCACCACCTTCGGCTTGATATTGAAGGTCTTTAGCCATAGGCCGAAGTGGGGGCGGATGCGTAGGAAAGCCTCATTGTCAGTGTCAAAACCGGCGGATCTCGGGTAGGGGGTCCCGAACTGTGCATCTAGGCTGGATGGTAACAGGAGGCAGGGGACACGATGTTTTACCCAGGTTCAGGCCCTGTTGATGGAGCTAAAACCCTACGTCCTGTTTGATTAATATTGATGATATGGGTAGTACAAGAGTAGATCTACCACGAGATCAGAGAGGCTAAACCCTAGAAGCTAGCATATGGTATGATTGTATGTTGTGATTGTTGTCCTACGGACTAAAACCCTTCGGTTTATATAGACACCGGAGAGGGTTAGGGTTACACAAGGTCGGTTACAAAGGAGGAGATATCCATATCCGTATTGCCTAGCTTGCCTTCCACGCCAAGTAGAGTCCCATCCGGACACGAGACGAAGTCTTCAATCTTGTATCTTCATAGTCTAACAGTCCGGCCAATGGAGACAGTCCGGCTGTCCAGAGACCCCCTAATCCAGGACTCCCTCAGTAGCCCCTGAACCAGCGCATAGTGTTGTCTTCGACATTGCAAGGCGGGTTCCTTCTCCGAATACATCACAGAAGAATTTGAATACGAGGATAGTGTCCGACCCTGCAAAATAAGTTCCGCAATTCGCCGTAGAGATAATAATATTTTCGCAGACCTAATTTGCTGGCTTGTTTTGGCAGCATGACGTTATGTCATGGCCCGGTGATTATTCGAACCGTTTCTTTTAACCAGCCCCGCACATAATGCGAGGCAGTTTTTCGACACGTCTTGCCAAAGCAGAGATCGTGTCCCCTTGGCGTGGATAACCCAACCGCGCCATCAATTGGGGTGCTTGGGGGATAAGCGAGTTTTACCAGGCCAGTGGGGACGCTTAGTTTCGTCCGCCCATATAAAGGATAAGGATTTACCTTTCTATCCACGCATTCTTCCTCCTTTGCTCATCCGTTTTGGCACACTCGAGCTCTAGCGCCCAAGCCCACACTTCCGCCTCAACCTTCTCCAACCATGTCCGGAGCGGGAGGCAAGTGGATGGTCTCCTCCGTCACGGAGGGAGACATCAAGAAACTGAGGAGAGCCGGATACCTGCCCGACGACATCACGCACCGGCTCCCCGATGAGGGGCAGCTCATCCCCACCCCCAGGCCCAATGAGAGGGTAGTATTCCTCACCCAGTTCCTCTGTGGACTGGGGTTCCCTCTTCATCCCTTCGTCCAAGGGCTCATGTTTTATTACGGCCTGGATTTCCATGATCTGGCCCGGAACTTCATCCTCAACATCTCGGCGTTTATCGTTGTGTGCGAGGCCTTCCTCCGCATCAAGCCCCACTTCGGCTTATGGCTGAAGACCTTCAATGTCAAGTCGAAGGTGGTGGGCGGCCGCCAGCCGGAGTGCGGAGGAGCCATGGTGGGAAAGATGCCCAACATAACATGGCTCGAGGGCTCCATTGTGGAAACCATAAAGGGGTGGCAATCGGGGTGGTTCTATATCACCGAGCCACGCGACCCTGCATGGGCAGCGGCCCCCGAGTTCTGATCTGGCTTCCCCACGCGGCTCACCTCCTAGAAATAGAAGGGCTTGTCCTGGGGTAGTTCGAAAGAGCTGACCGGACTCCAAACATGTATCCAAAACATGGTGGACAAGAAGCTCAAGCTTGTCCACATATTCCAAGTCATGCTCATCCGCCGGATACTCCCGTGCCAACAACGGGAGTTCAACTTGTGGGAGTTCAATCCGACGCAACACCGAACTCTGAACAGGCTCTTCGACACGACTCATGAAGACGCCTGGAGGGTGCTGTTCAAAAGTGCCGAGGTTCCCCCCCCCCCCCTATTACGGAGGATCGCGGATTCAGCGCGAAGCTCCAAGCCAGTGTAGTAAGCTGCTCTACCTTTCACAGGATACTTATTTTTTTCATATAGATTGACTCTATGCGGGATCTAAACTCCCGTACCTTTGACAGGACTGGCAGAAGATGGCCAGACAGATCGACTGTCCGGCTCCTTTGCCTGAAGGCCCCGCAGACACTCTTTTGGCGAAGATGTTGACTCCATCCCCTTATAAGGTGCCGGAGAAGACCAAGAAGGCCAAGGGAACTCGAAAGAGTTCCCGATGCCAGGCGTCGTCGGACTCACCGTCGATGACTCTGCGGCGCACTCTTCCCCTGAAGACGAGGAAGAAGAAGAAGAAGATGCTCCCCCATCGACTAGGGGAGACAAGAAAAGGAAGGCCGCCCCAACTGGGGAGGCCGGAGGGTCCAAGAAGGGAAGGACTCTCCTTCCGGACAGTTCCACCGCCACCGATGAAGGCGAAGATGAGTGGTTGCCCAGGGTCAAGCCCCCGGGGAGATCGTAAGTATTCGGTTACCAGAGTAACTCATAGGATTCATTTGTCGCACTGCTTTCCCTAATCGCCGAACATAATTATGCACGTCGCCCCGAGCCAATATCGAGGTATCATCGGATGGCTCCCTCGGCTCGTCAAACATGGATAGCGATCCAGTCCCGACCGCCACCTCCCCTCATCCTGCTGACGATGTCGAGGTGTTGTCTCAAGAGGCACCGGAGCGAGGGGAGACAGTCCCGGAGGCGCCTCAAGGCGACCTTCCGGACTCCGGGAGCCGAGGGGACGGGGCCCCCGCGAGCTCCGAGTTCGGCCCTCAGCCGAACACCGCGCCGGACCCTCCAGCGGTTCCGGGCTCGGGAAGGCGGCCTCCTTCTAAGAGGGGCAAGACGCCTGTGCCGGTGACCTCTGTCCATCCAGAGGCGCCGGACAATCTGCTGGAAGCGCTTCGCAAAGCTTCCATCGACGAGGAGCACCACACTATCATGAGTGCGGTGATCCAAAAGGTTCAGTCCGCCAAGAGCGGATTGACTGAAGCATGTGCCAGCCTTCTAATAGGCTTTGAGGTAAGTGTTTTAAAATATAGTAGATGTATTACCGCATAGACAGTAGCCCCCAATGCTTTGTTCGGTGTTCATAAAGAAAAGCCGAACAGAGGATCAAATAATATCGCAGGAGTCTAATATAAGTATGTCAATATGCGTATGTAGGCTTCGCTGCTGGCGTCCGCCGCACTGACTACGGAGGTCGCCGTACTGAAGTAGGACTTTGAGGGGTCCAGGAAAGAGCTCTGCCTTGTCAAGAGGCAGCTCGAGGAGAACAAGGGTAAGTAATACCCTGTCTATAGATATGTATATATATAAAAGAGGACGCGATTGCAAAATGACAGGATCATCGTATGTTTGCCAGGGGCCACGACCGAGGTGGCGACCCTGAAGCAAGCGCTAACCGAGGCCGAAGATAAAGCGGCCAAGGAGCGCACCAAGCGAGAGAAGCACGAGGCTCGGGTGGGCGAGGTGCAGCAAGAGCTTCAGGCTCTCGTGACGAAGCACGAGGCATTGGAGCTTGACTCGAAGACGCGAGAGTATGAGCTTGCCGCGGCCCTTCAGAGTGTAAAAAGCGCCAAGGCCGAGGCCCAGAAGGCCCTCCAAGAGATCGATGCGATGAAGAAGATAGCAGCGGGTAAGGATTTCTATATGCAAAGCAAGCATATAAAAGTAAATTACCGATTACTTACCCGGATCCAGAGCTCTTCAGGAGCATTTGCAGATTTGCCGTGCAGTGTGTCCGATGCCGCAAAATTTTACCGGGCCGAGGACGGAAGCTCGACAGAGAAGTTGTTCTGGTCTCAGTATGCTGAGGCCGAACATCCGGTGCCGATGAGCGACCAGCTGAAGCAGACGGTCGAGCTAGATAAGGCGGCCGATCATGCCATGAAGGGTTTTATAGTCCGGCTGTGGCCTGGCGACACCCTTCCAAATAGCTTCTTCAGCCTGGTGAGGCGGCTTGTGGATGCCTGCCCACGGCTGGAGGTCGTCAAGCGATCCGTCTGCATTGAAGGTGCATGCTGGGCTTTCTCCCGTGTGAAATTGCAGTGGGTCAAGCTAGACGCCGTGAAGCTGATCAAGGAGGGGCCGCCGGAGGGAAAAGAGCACCGCCACCCTGAGATGTACTACGAGGGTGTTCTGCCGGGTGCCCGTCTTATCGCAGATGAGTGTTCGAAAGATGTAATATTTGAGTAAACTTGCTCGTTTTATCCTGTATTTATGAAAACTTGTTTCATATGCGCTATGCAATGCTTGTTTGAATTTAAAATATTACCTTCTGTTTGGCTATTTATCCAATCTGAGAGATGGCCAGTCCTCGGCTTCTGCCCCCATGCCACGAGTGCTGGGGTGTAGGGATAAACCTGAGCACTCTTGTTCCCATATTTGGGTCCTTCAAGGGAGGTGCTCAGCACAACGAGCAAGGCAACCGGACTAATAATGCTTTATCACTCTCACTTAGCCATAGAATTCTATAATTTTAAATTTCGGCGAAGCCCCTGGTATTCAGAAGGGCGAATTCGGGGCACGATACACGCCTTTAAGCCGGACTAGGCCGGCCCCTCGCCCTAAGCGGCATAAGTCTTTAGGGACTCGAAAAACCTTGCCGAACAGCGACCAGTCTCTCGCCTTATCATGACAGTCAGTTTTAGCTTTCTCTACTGAGGTGCTCAGCCCAGCAGAACCGGGGCACAATCGCAGTAGTTCTCCTAGCGCTACCTTAGCCAATAGAGCGGAACGTAAGGTACCAAAACATAGGAGCCGGGCAAACCCAACATTTGACCAAAGACATGATTCGGAGCTGATGCATATAATGCTATAAGTTCGGGGTGCCGCACTTGTGAAAGTGTTCGGACTTTTCACACCGCATTGTGGGGTACGTGAGCCCCTGGTGTATTGGCCGTACCAAAGTGTACAGTTGCAAGGCGTCGTTAATGAACACACATATATAAATAACAAAAATGCAATAATAGTTGTAATGTCATGCATTGTTTATTAAAAAAAACTACTTTAAAGCAGAGTGATACAGATAGTGCGATAAGAAAAAAGTAGGACTAAGTCCCTTCCAAGGGCAAGCTAAGTAATGATATTAAATTGAATATTTCACTCGTTACTGTAATCAACCTGGGAATTCCGTGGTATGACGTAGCTGTCTGCCTCCTTGGTTGTTGCATCATGTGTTCGGCAATAGTGTTGTCGGACAGTGTTTCCAGAGATTAAGGTCCTGAAAGAAAAAGAAAAATAACCGAACGGGAAGCCCCTAGTGCGGTTTAGGCCGCGTCTTGGGGCGTGCCGTAGTTGTGCCCCCCTCCCCACCTGTGCCCATGGTATTTTTAATGCGTAATTATGTACGCGCGGCACAAATTTCACTGCTGGGCTGGGATTGGGGTGGCCGCCGTACTGCTACGTGAGCTCAGATCGCACCAGGCGGTCTATTTGCCGATTGCCCCGAGCGCGCTTGAAAGTGTCTGGGCTGTTAAGCGCCGAACTAGTTGATTGCCTTGAGAGGCTGCTTTGTGCTTCTGCTGTGAGGGCCGCGGTGTGCTCCTCTGTTCGGAGAGAGCGCTCTGTGTTTCCATTGACTGTAAGAACTCCGCGAGGTCCTACCATCTTGAGCATGAGGTATGCATAATGTGGTGCCGCATTGAATCTAGCAAATGCGGTTCGCCCGAGCAGCGCGTGATAACCACTGCGGAACGGGACTATATCGAAGAATAACTCTTCGCTTCGGAAGTTATTCGGGGATCCGAAGACCACTTCCAGTGTAATTGAGCCTGTGCAATGGGCCTCTACACCTGGAATGACGATCTTAAAGGTCGTTTTGGTGGGTTTGATCCTTGAGGGGTCTATACCCATTTTGCACAGTGTGTCATGATAAAACAGGTTCAGGCTGCTGCCGCCGTCTATAAGGACTCGAGTGAGGTGAAATCTGTCGATTATTGGGTCTAGGACCAGTGCGGTGAATCCGCCATGACGGATACTAGTGGGGTGGTCCCTGCGATCGAAGGTGACCGGACAGGAGGACCAAGGGTTGAACTTTGGGGCGACTTGCTCCAACGCACATACGTCCCTGAGCGCACACTTCCGCTCCCTCTTGGGGATGTGGGTTGCGTATATCATGTTCACCGTCCGCACTTGCGGGGGAAACCTCTTCTGTCCTCCAGTGTGCGGCTGCCGGGGCTCCTCCTCGTCGTCGCTATGCGGCTCCTTGTCCATGTTTTTGGCAATTAACTTTCCGGCCTGCTTGAACACCCAACAATCCCTGTTGGTGTGATTGGCTGACTTGTCTGGGATGCTTTGTATTTGACACGAGCGATCGAGTATACGGTCCAAGCTGGACGGGCCTGGCGTACTTTGTTTGAATGGCTTTTTCCGCTGACCGGGTTTAGAGCCTTTGAATCCAGCATTGACTGCCGTATCCTCAGTATTTTTGCTGTTAATGCGGCGCTTATGCTTGTTGCGACGTGACCTGCTATTGCCGTCCTTGGTATCTAAGGTACCATGGTTCTTTGATATGTTACTACTACGAGCCAGCCAACTGTCTTCTCCCGCACAAAAGCGGGTCATGAGCATCCTGAGAGCTGCCATAGATTTCAGTTTTTCCTGACCAAGGTGCCGGGCTAGCCACTCGTCTCGGATGTTGTGCTTGAAAGCCGCTAAGGCCTCCGCATCCGGACAGTCGACGATTTGATTTTTCTTTGTAAGGAACCGAGTCCAGAATTGCCTGGCCGACTCTTCTGGCTGCTGAATTATGTGGCTCAAGTCATCGGCGTCTGGTGGTCGCACATAAGTGCCCTGAAAGTTTTCGAGGAATGCGGCTTCCAGATCTTCCCAACAGCTAATGGAGTCCGCTGGCAAGCTGTTAAGCCAATGTCGCGCTGGTCCCTTGAGCTTTAGTGGGAGGTATTTGATGGCGTGTAAGTCATCACCGCGGGCCGTGTGGATGTGGAGGAGGAAGTCCTCAATCCATACTGCGGGATCTGTTGTCCCATCGTATGATTCAATGTTTACAGGTTTGAAACCTTCTGGGAATTGATGTTCCATTACTTCGTCTGTGAAGCATAAGGGGTGTGCGGCGCCTCTGTATTGGGCTATATCTCGACGCAGCTCGAATGGGTCTTGCCCGCAGTGTTCGGCCTGGCCGGATTTGCTTTTACTGTATCCTGCGTGACGTATGTTGTCTCGAAGAGTGGTGCGCCCTCGTGATCTGTAGATCGATCTTGAATGTTTGCCTTGTCCTCCAATATGTCTCGCAGGTGTGGCGTATCTCCCCATGCCTTTTTATTTGAATGGCATTGGGGTGGATGCTGAGCTTTTGGCTGGAATGCCTCTCTATCATGGCCACGAGGTGGCCGATCAGCCGTATCATATGCTTCTTCCTCCAGTCGGGGTAGTAACCTGCGCCTTGGGTAACTCTTGGAGGGGCGCTCGAGTTTATATTCCTCGGCCGCCAGGACTTCAGTCCATCTGTTAGCTAGCAGATCTTGATCAGCTTGAAGCTGCTGCTGCTTTTTCTTCAGGCTATTTGCCGTGGCCATAAGCCGGCACTTGAAGCGCTCTTGTTCGACGGGATCCTCTGGAACGGTGAATTCATCGTCGCCGAGGCCTGCCTCGTCTTCGGAAGGGGGGTGTAATTGTCATCCTCCTCCTCTCCATCTGTTGCTCTCTCAGGAGAGCTGGCTCCTTCATCCTCCTGCTCTAAATCTTGCTGGAGGGAATTGTTGTTGTCTTCGGCACTATCCGGAGTATTATTATCTCATGTGCCGGTATCACCACTTTTGCTTTGGCGGGACTTAGAGCGGCGCCGCTGACGTCGGCGCTTGAGTTGCTTCTTGGAGGGGTCATCCTCCGCTATCCCGTCACCATTGGCTTCGTTGGGTGTATCCACCATGTATATGTCATATGACGAGGTGGCTTTCCAGTGCCCTATAGGTGCTGGTTCATGTTCGTCTCCTACATAGTCGTCCATACCGTCGATGTCTTCGGAGTCGTAGTCGAGCATGTCGGTTAAATCATCGACAGTGGCTACGAAGTGGGTGATGGGTGGGCGTCGAATTTCTTCATCGTCCGCATCCCAATCTAGTTGGCCATAATCTGGCCAGGGCTCTCCTGACAAAGAGAGAGACCTTAGTGAATTCAGAATGTCGCCGAAGGGCGAGTGCTGAAAGATAACCGCGGCGGTGAATTCCATGACCAGCACCCAATCGGATTCGATTGGCAGGGGCGCGGGAAGTTCGGAGTCAGAAAAAGAGTCCGGCACCTTGGAGTCACAGGCTGTGCAAAGGTTTATGCTGGTGTTCGGCTCGATCGCCGTTGAGACTGCAGCCCCTGAGGTGGTGTCTAACCACGTGTCCTCGATTGGCGTAGTTGGCTCCGAACTAAGGGTCGGAGGTGATGCGGGCGCGGCCTCTGGGGTACAGTTCGTTGGCAGAGCTAGGACATACCCATCGAGATAGTGCGGCACGCCCGGCTGTGGCTCGAATACGTCGAAGATCAAGTCTCCGCGGACGTCGGCCGTGTAGTTCAAACTTCCAAATCTGACCTGATGGCCAGGGGCGTAGCTTTCAATCTGCTCCAGATGGCCAAGCGAATTAGTCCGTGGTGCAAAGCCGCCGAATACGAAGATCTGTCCGGGGAGAAAAGACTCACCCTGGACCGCATCGCTATCGATGATAGTAGGAGCCATCAAGCCTAAAGGCGACGACACAGAGGAACTCTCAATGAAAGCACCAATGTCGGTGTCAAAACCGGCGGATCTCGGGTAGGTGGTCCCGAACTATGCGTCTAGGCTGGATGGTAATAGGAGGCAGGGGACACGATGTTTTACCCATGTTCGGGCCCTCTTGATGGAGGTAAAACCCTATGTCCTGCTTGATTAATATTGATGATATGGGTAGTACAAGAGTAGATCTACCACGAGATCAGAGAGGCTAAACCATAGAAGTTAGCCTATGGTATGATTGTATGTTGTGATTGTTGTCCTACGGACTAAAACCCTTGGGTTTATATAGACACCAGAGAGGGCTAGGGTTACACAAGGTCAGTTCCAAAGGAGGAGATATCCATATCCGTACTGCCTAGCTTGCCTTCCATGCCAAGTAGTGTCCCATCCGGACACGAGACGAAGTCTTCAATTTTGTATCTTCATAGTCCAACAGTCTGGCCAATGGAGATAGTCCGGCTGTCCGGAGACCCCTAATCCAGGACTCCCTCACTCACAGACGACGATGAACGCTGAAATGTTGAGGATGAAGTTCGGGGCCAGATCATGGAAGTCCAGCCCGTAGTAGAACATGAGACCGCGGTCGAATGGATGAAGGGGAAACCCCAGTCCGCGGAGGAAGTGGTGGAGGAAAACTACCCTCTCATGGGGTTCTGGGGTAGGGATGATCTGCCCCGCAGCGGGCAGCCGATGCGCGATATTCGCGGCTAAGTATCCTGCTCTGCGCAGCTTTTTGATGTGTTCCTCCGTAATGGAGGAAGCCATCCACTTGCCTCCTGCTCTGGACATGTTTGGAGGAAGTTGAGGAGAAAGATGTGGACTTGGGCGTTGGGGCACGAGTGCGCAAGAATGGATGGGCAAGGAGGAAGAAGGCGTGGGTAGAGGAAGATTAAACCTTATCGCTTTATAAGGGCGGCCAAAACTATGCGCCCCACTAGCCTAGTAAAACTCGCTTACCCCCCAAGTGCCGTAATCGATGGCGCGGTTGGGCTAACCATGCCCGTATTGATGAAAATCCCGTAATAAGGGGAACACGATCTCTGCTTTGACAGGACGTATCAAGAAACTGCCTCGCGTTATGAGCGGGGCTAGTCAAAGGAAACGGTTCGAATAATCACCGGGCTATGGCATAATGTTATGTTGCCAAAACGTGTAGGCAGATTAGATTTGTGGAAATATTATTCTCTCTACGGTGGTGTGTGGAAATTATTTTGCAGGGTCGGACACTATCCTTGTATTCAGTCGGACTATTGGACTATGAAGATACTAAATTGAAGACTTCGTCTCGTGTCCGGATGGGACTCTACTTGGCGTGGAAGGCAAGCTAGGCAATACGGATAGGGATATTTCCTCCTTTGTAACTGACCTTGTGTAACCCTAACCCTCTCCGGTGTCTATATAAACTGGAGGGTTTAGTCCGTAGGACAACAACCATAACATACAATCATACCATAGGCTAGCTTCTAGGGTTTTGCCTCTCCGATCTCGTGGTAGATCAACTCTTGTAATACCCATATCATCAAGAATAAATCAAGCAGGACGTAGGGTTTTACCTCCATCAAGAGGGCCCGAAACTGGGCAAAACATCGTGTCCCCTGCCTCCTGTTACCATCTACCTAGACGCATAGTTCGGGACCTCCTACCCGAGATCCGCCAGTTTTGACACCAACAATCGTCATTGTCGGTGTCAAAACCGGCGGATCTCGGGTAGGGGGTCCCGAACTGTGCGTCTAGGCCGGATGGTAATGGGAGGCAGGGGACACGATGTTTTACCCAGGTTCGGGCCCTCTTGATGGAGGTAAAACCCTACATCCTGCTTGATTAATATTGATGATATGGTTAGTACAAGAGTAGATCTACCACGAGATCGAGGAGGCTAAACCCTAAAAGCTAGCCTATGGTATGGTTGTATGTTATGGTTGTTGTCCTACGGACTAAAACCCTTCGGTTTATATAGACACCGAAGAGGGTTAGGGTTACACAAGGTCGGTTACAAAGGAGGAGATATCCCTATCCGTATTGCCTAGCTTGCCTTCCACGCCAAGTAGAGTCCCATCCGGACACGAGATGAAGTCTTCAATCTTGTATCTTCATAGTCTAACAGTCTGGTCAATGGAGATAGTCCGGCTGTCCGGAGACCCCCTAATCCAGGACTCCCTCAGTAGTCCCTAAACCAGGCTTCAATGACGATGAGTCCGGCGCGCAGTATTATCTTCGGCATTGCAAGGCGGGATCCTTCTCCGAATACATCACAGAAGAATTTGAATACGAGGATAGTGTCCGACCCTGCAAAATAAGTTCCACATACCGCCGTAGAGAGAAATTTATTTTTAGAAATCCAATTTGCTGACTTGTTTTGGCAGCATGACGTTATGTCATGGCCCGGCAATTATTCGAACCATTTTTCTTCAACCAGCTCCACACATAACGTGAGGCGGTTTCTTGACATGTCTTGTCAAAGCAGAGATCGTGTTCCCCCAATTACGGGATTCTCATTAATGCGGTAGTGGGTAACCCAACCGTGTCTAGGACTCCTAGATTATAGGCAAGTCCTAAACGGCTACAGAGAGGACGCTTGATATTCACCCTCTATATAAAGGGACAAGGTTTTCGCTTTTTCCCTCTCGTGCTCAATCAAACCCTTCCCCCGCCTCGAGTTATAACACCCAAAGCCCAGGGTAGGTGCTGCAGATTTTCAATCATGTCCAGATCCAGCCCTCGAGGCCGATGGATGCCCTCCTCTATTACGGAAGAGGACATTAAGAAGTGGAGGGAGGCCAGATACCTGACCACCGAGGTTTCGCATCGGCTGCCTGCTCGAGGGCAGGTCGTCCCTACTCCCGAACCCAACGAGAACGTCGTGTTCGTCTCCCACTTCCTCCGAGGCCTAGACCTCACTCTGGATCCCTTCGTCAGGGGTTTGATGTTCTATTACGGGCTAGATTTCCACGATCTAGCTCCGGACTCCTTTCTCCACATCTCGGCATTTATTGTCGTGTGTGAGGCCTTCCTCCGCATTACCCCTCACTTCGGCCTGTGGCTCAAGACCTTTGAAGTGAGCCGAAGATGATCGAGGGGCAACAGGCAGCGTGCAGAGGTGCATCAATAGGCAAGATGGCAGGAGCTCCATGGCCGAAAGGTTCCTTTCCAGAGTTGTCCGAATTATGGCAATGGGAGTGGTTTTACGTCACGGCTCCCAGAAGTGCCAAGTGGGTGGCTGCCCCCGCTTTCCGCTCGGGCCCCCCACCACAACTGATGTCATGGATTAGCAGAGGTCTGAGCTGGGGTCCAGCCAAGGACGTGACTATACTGCAAAGCCGCATTCGAGATCTCTTCGAGGGAGATTTTAATTTGGTTGTGGTAATAGAAGTTATGTTGGTTCGTCAAGTCCAGCCTTGCAAACGCCGGCCCCTTCGCTTGTGGGAGTTCAACCCAGAGGGACCGCGTGCCATTCAAAGTTTCCTCGGCCTGACGCACGAGGAGATGTACAAGTCATTCTTCGGACCTCAAGTAGAGTGTCCGGATATTACCGAGGACGTGGGCCTGAGCAGCAACCGAGCCGCCGAAGAAGTAAGAGATCCTCTGGCCGAACACAGGACTGGCTAACAAAGGCGAAGATGATTCGGCGTTTGGCCCCCCTCCCTGAGGGTTTGGAAAATCCGGTATTGGAAAAGATGCTCGAGGTCCCACCTTGCCCGCAGCCCTCGAAGGGAGATACGAGGGGATAATACGGGTGGACGCGGGCCCCCATCGCCGCCAGTTCCAACCGAGGGAATGAGAGTATCCATGAAGGAGGATAACCGGGGGAGAAAAAGGACTGCTTCCGAGGATCCGGAAGCCGATGCCTTCAAACGGGAGAAGAAGTCTCCCACAGAGGGTCCTGCCTCGGGGGGTGCTTTTGCCGCACAAAGTCCGCAGGGGGGCCAGCCCTCCAACGAGTCGTAAGTGATCCAAAATACTTTAATAGTGAAGGTATGCTATCTTTTTTTCTGAGAAAATAACCACCGCATATATCTTGCAGTTCGGGCCTTAGCCCCTCTCAGTTAAGCTCGTCTTTGGGGGATCTTCTTCCAGAGATGATGGAGAGCGAAACACCTCCCCCGGACTCCTCCGCTCAAGAAGCAGGCGACCCCGAAGTGTCGTCATGGAGGGCCTCTCCGGATCCGGTGAGGCCAGAAGATAATCCCATAGACCCCCGAAGTCCCCACCGTCCGGCTCCTGAAGAGAGCAAACAAAAGAGTCCGGCACCGGCTGGTATGCGGTCGGACATTCTGAGGGAGCTGGTGGGGCGAGCGGCCATCTGAGAAGAACACTGTACGCTGATGGGTACGGTGATGGAGAGAATTTCGTCCGTCGAAAGCAGATTACATGAAGCCTTTATGAGTCTAGTGACAAGCTTTGAGGTACGTGAGATAATATGTGATAGTACTTCACATGTTAGGTGTGCCATGTGTAGATAGTAGCCCCTGAGACTCTAGTTGTCGTCGAGAACGGCGGCGAACAGAGGATCATTATCCCAGGCAATAACCAGACTGCCCTTATGTGCAGGTGGTGAAAGCTCCGATGGCTAGTCGGAGTAGTGAGTTTGCCGAATTAAAACGGCAACTGGATGCGGCAGACGCCGACATCGGGCTTGTTAACAAGAGGCTTCATGATGCACAGGGTAAGTGTTATTAACTGGTGAACGCCACATAGTAAGAGCAGCATGATGCCAGTATCTTTAATATGTTGTGACTGCAGATGGAGCTGCCACCGTGGAAACCTTGCGGGCAGAACTTGCCCGAGCGAAGGAACAAGCGAGGATTAGTAATGCGGCTGCTTTGAAGGCGGCCGAAGAGTTGAGAGCCGAGAAGGCCGCACATTGCGAGAGCCAAGAGAAGATGGCCAAGATGGCCGTAGAACTAAAAGACACTGCCGACCGTTGCCGGCTCCTTGAAAAAGAAAACCGAGCGAAGGCAACGGACCTTGAGAAGGCCACGATGGAGGACAAAGACACCCGCTCTGCTATGAGAGCGAAGAAGGAGCTGCGGGAGGCCGGGGATATTGCAACTGGGAAGCCGTTCATGCTACGCAGGAAGTTCGGAGATCCACGATATGCCCCTCTGGATCGGGTGTGGAGTTCAACAGATGTGTATATGCACTTGGCGGCGAGCGCTGCCGATGCGGCCAAATACTTCCAAGGTCAAATAGATCGTGAAGTGGACAAGCTGTTCTGGTCGCAATTCAACGTTCCAGAGCATCCGCTTCCATTGACTGATCAGCTAGCCGAATGGGCCAAACTAAATAGGTTGTCCGGACTCGCCATGAGGTCTGTCGTGGATCAGCTATGGCCTAAAAAGCCAAAGTCGAACAGTTATTTCAGTTTAGTGCAGCGGTTCCTTGGTGCGATGCCGCGCATTAATGCGATGAAGAGGTCGGCGTCCATAGAAGGCTCGCGGATGGCCCTTGCCCGTGTTAAAGCATACTGGGCGGAGATGGACGCTACCACTATTGCGGCGCAGGGTTCGGCCATAGGCCAAGTGGCTGCCGAGCACTATTTCAAGGAAGTTCTCGAGGGTGCTCGTTTGATAGAGGCCCAGTGCTCGAAGAATATTATGTTTGAGTGATATGTATTCTCATTGTAAACACAATGCGTTTATGAAATTTTATAAGGCTATGTTTATACTTTTTCCTGAAAGTAGTATGATGCCTCCTGTGCGGCCGTTTATGTATACATGTGTATAACCTGAAAGATTGCAGCCGTCGGCTTCAACCCCCATGCATATAATGCGGAGGTGCTCGCGAAAAACGCGTGTTCACACTTACCCAACGTCTTGGTCCTATTAAGGAGGTGATAGCATAGCGAATGAGGCAACCGGACTATAATGCTTTAACACTTTCACTTAGCCATAGGAGTTTGACTGTGGGGCTACTAGATAGCCCCTGGTGGCTCCGCACTCTCCCGATCTCGGGGTACGTACATGCCTAGCCGGAAAATGGCCCTTCGTTAAGGCGGTGGAATTCTAACATTCCGATAGGTAATCGAGTGGTTGACCAGTCTCATGCTATATCATGACAGTCAGTTTTCGGCTTTCTCTACTGAGGTGCTCGTCCGGATGAACCAGGGCACAATCGCAGTAGTTCTCCTGGTGCTACCTTAGCCGATAAAGCGGAACATAAGGCACCAAAACACAGGAGCCAGGCAAACCCAACATTTGACCAAAGACAATTATTCGGAGCTGATGCATATAAGGCCAAACTCGCGACGCCGAACACTCCCTAAGGTATTCGGTCTTTATGGTATAAACCGGGCCTAAATAGTGCCCTTTGTAAGAATCCCCTTGTGTCCACGTACGTGCATTGTTCTGACGTGGCCACATGCCAATACGTCAGCATCCTTCTCAATTGTGTTGAGAATTCTGTGGATGTGTATCAACAAGAGACAGAAAAAAGGTTTACGCAGGGTCTTAATCTAAAAAGAATCCTTGGAACGGGTCCCTGCTGCACGTCTGCGCCTGTGTCTCCGTTGTGCCATATCCTGGACGGGTGTAGCACGATGGTCATCTGTAAAAGAGAGGATTTTTGGTGAAAAAGTTGTCGTGCAGAGAGATAGTTTTGAAAGAAACCATGTATAATTCAAGATGAGTAAAAATTGCCACTTGTCTGCGCGCGTTGAGCCCCTTGTAATTGTAATAGTGGTGCGACCGGTATGAATTACATATAGCTGCGCCGGACTCGTCTAACCGTGTACGTGGTCTTGACAACCTATTAAATGCTTTAGTTGGTGAGGCCGTTTTTAGTGTGCGGCTGCCAAGGCAGCCGCACTCTCTTCGGCGCGCAAATATCGCTTAATACTTTCTTCACTGTAATGATGCCACGTGGGTTCGCGCATCTTGAGTGTGAGGGAAGCATAGTGCGGTATTGCATTAAAGCGAGCGAAAGCTTCGCGTCCGAGTAGTGCTTGATAGCCACTTTGGAACGGAGCAATGTGGAAGGTTAAATGTTCGCTACGGAAGTTATCGGGGAAGCCGAATATAACCTTTAGTAGTAGGGAGCCTGTGCAATGAGCCCCTGGGCCTGGCGTTACTCCTTTAAAGGTAGTATTGCTATGGCAAATTTTCGTTGGGTCTATCCCCATTTCACAGATTGTATCCTAGTATATCAGGTTTAGACTACTGTCAACGTCCATCAGGACTCGTGTAAAGTGGTATCCGTCAATTATTGGGTCTAATACCAGGGCAGCCCATCCTGCACGCCGGATACTTGCTGAGTAATCACGATGGTCGAAAGTGATCGATTGAGACGACCAGTGGCAGGACTCCGCGGTGATAGGCCCTTGGTCATATTTTTCTGGGAGTGCCGTTTTGTTTCTTCCCTTGATCACGTGTAACACGTTTAATGTTTTGACTTCTGGTGGAAATTTATTTTGTTCTCCAGTGTCTTGCTTGAGAGGCTCTTCCTCGTCTTCGCTTGGTCTATCCTCCCCCTTGTGTACGGCGTTGAGCTTGCCGGACTGCTTGAAGACCCAGCATTCTCTGTGGGTATGATTAGCCGGTTTACCAAGGGTGCTATGGATCTGACATATTTGGTATAGAATTTTGTTTAGGCTGGACAGTTCATCTCTGGCGCCTTTAGAGGGCGGCTTTTGCTGACCTGGCCGAGAACTTTTGAATCCGGCATTTACTGTTGTGCTCTTCGTGCTGTCTTCTTTATTCCGGCATTTGTTATTGCTGTTGCGCTGTGATTTCCCATTTCCATCTCTATCTTCGGATGTACTGGGGTCGCTGGTGCTGCATCTGGATAGCCAGCTATCCTCACTCGCGCAAAAGCGGGTCATGAGGCTTGTTAATGCTGCCATTGTTCTCGGCTTTTCTTGGCCGAGGTGTCTGGCATGCCATTCGTCACGGACGCTATGCTTAAAAGCTGCCAAGGCTTCGGCATTCGGACAATCGACGATTTGGTTCTTTTTAGTAAGATTCGGGCTGACTCTCTGGGCTGTTGAGTTATATGACTAAAATCATCTGCGTCCGGAGGTCGGACATAAGTCCCTTGAAAATTTTCCCGAAAGATGTCTTCGAGCTCTTCCCAACTTCCAATGGAGCTTTTGGGGAGGCTCTTAAGCCAGTGCTGAGCTGGCCCTTTGAGTTTGAGGGGTAAATACTTAATGGCGTGGAGATCATCTCCTCGAGCCATGTGGATATGGAGGATATAGTCCTCAAAGACCCCAGGGTCTGTTGTTCCGTCGTATGCCTCTATTTTTATGGGTTTGAATCCCTCTGGAAATTCATGGTCCAGCACCTCATCAGTGAAACATAGGGGGTGTGCGGCACCCCTATACCTGGGTGTACCACATAATTCGGATGTTTGTTGTGTTGCATCGTACGCTGGAGCGCGCTTGTGTGGTCCATAGATGGATCTGGTTTCGCCGTCCTTTTGAGGCGAGCCCTCGCGTAGACCGTGTATTGGTTTATGTGCGGCGTTGCTTGCCACTTTATGTTGGCCATGAGGTCGTCTATCCGGCTAGATGGCTGTTTCAATTTTTGGTTGTGGGGGGTCTAAGGCCTCCTCATCGAATTCGGGTAGCAACTTCCGCTTCTGGTAGCTCTTGGTGGGGCAATTACCACCATACTTCGCTGCCGTGTTCGGTACTTTACTCCAGCTGATTTGGAGTGTGTCCTGCGCAGCCTTGAGCCTTCGCTTCTGCTTTTTCAGATTCCTCGCGGTGACAACAAGCCTTTGACAGGCATTCTGCTGCTCCAGGTGCCTATCCGGCGTTATTTCATCCGGACTTTTATTTTTGACAAAATTGGTTTGTTCGGTTTGATTTTCCGTATTGTCGTGGACCGGCAATAGTTCGCCCTACTCCAACGCTGGGTCTGTATGATCGTTATTTCTGCTGAGGCGGAATTTGGGGCGGCGCTTACGCCGCCGCTTTGACTGCTTCTCGAGGGGACAAGCCTTCGTTGCATCCTTTCGTTCCTCGTCGTCGTCTTTTTTTGGTGTGTTCACCATGTATACGTCATATGATGAGGTGGACGTCTAGCGCCCTGTGGGCGGTGGTTCCTCTTCGCCTCCCGCATCATCGTCCATACCGTCGATGTCTTCGGAGTCGAAGTCGAGCTTGTTGATTAAATCATTGACAGTGCCTATGAAGTGGTTGGTGGGTGGGCGTCAAATTTCTCCGTCGTACGCATCCCAATCCTGTTGGCCATAGTCCGGCCAGGGCTCTCCTGACAAAGAGAGAGACCTTAGTGCATTCAGAATGTCACCGAAGGGCGAGTGCTGAAAGATATCCGGGGCGGTGAATTCCATGATCGGCGCCCAATCGGATTCGATTGGCAGGGGCGCGGATGGTTCGGAGTCCGGAAAAGAGTCCGGCACCTTGGAGTCACGGGCTGTGTAGAGGGTTAGGCTGGGGTTCCGCACGATCGCCGTTGGGACTGCAGCCCCTGAGGCGGTGTCTATCCACCCTCCCTCGATTGGCGTAGTTGGCTCCGAGCTAAGGGTCGGAGCTGATGTGGGCGCGGCCTCTGGGGTACTGTTCGGCGGCAGAGCTAGGTCATACCCATCGTGACAGTGCGGCACGCCCGGCTGTGGCTCAGATACATCGAAGATCAAGTCTCCATGGATATCGGTCGTGTAGTTCAAACTTTCAAATCTGACCTGATGGCCAGGGGCGTAGCTTTCAATCTGCTCCAGATGGCCAAGAGAATTAGCCCACAGTGCAAAGCCGCCGAATAAGAACATCTGTCCGGGGAGAAAAGTCTCACCCTGGACCGCATCGCTATTGATGATAGTAGGAGCCATCAAGCCTAACGGCGACGACACAGAGGAACTGTCAATGAAAGCACCAATGTCGGTGTCAAAACCGGCGGATCTTGGGTAGGTGGTCCCAAACTGTGCGTTTAGGCCGGATGGTAACAGGAGGCAGGGGACACGATGTTTTACCCAGGTTCGGTCCCTCTTGATGGAGGTAAAACCCTACGTCCTGCTTGATTAATATTGATGATATGGGTAGTACAAGAGTAGATCTACCATGAGATCGAGGAGGCTAAACCCTAAAAGCTAGCCTATGGTATGATTGTATGTTATGGTTATTGTCCTACGGACTAAAACCCTTCGGTTTATATAGACACCGGAGAGGGTTAGGGTTACACAAGGTCGGTTACAGAGGAGGAGATATCCCTATCCGTATTGCCTAGCTTGCCTTACACGCCAAGTAGAGTCCCATCCGGATACGAGACGAAGTCTTCAATCTTGTATCTTCGTAGTCTAACAGTCCGGTCAATGGAGATAGTCCGGCTGTCTGGAGACCCCCTAATCCAGGACTCCCTCAGTCATCATCAACCTTCCTCCATCACCAATTTCATTATGCTCACCGCCGTGCGTGAGTAATTCCATCTTAGGCTTGCTGGACAATGATGGGTTGGATGAGATTTATCATGTAATCAAGTTAGTTTTGTTAGGGTTTAATCCCTAGTATCCACTATGTTCTGAGATTGATGTTGATATGACTTTGATAGGCTTAATGCTTGTCACTAGGGCCCGAGTGCCATGATTTCAGATCTGAACCTATTGTGTTCTCATCAATATTTGAGAGTTCTTGATCCTATCTTGCAAGTCTATAGTCACCTATTATGTGTTATGATCTGTTAACCCCGAAGTGACAATAATCGAGATACTTACCGGTGATGACCGTAGTTTGAGGAGTTCATGTATTCACTATGTGTTAATGCTTTGGTCCGGTACTCTAGTAAAAGGAGGCCTTAATATCCCTTAGTTTCCAATAGGACCCTGATATGTCTCTGTCGTATCTATAATTTTTGATTGTTCCATGCCAATATTCTACAACTTCCATATACTTTTTGCCAACTTTTTATACTATTTTTGGGACTAACATATTGATCAAGTGCCCAGTGCCAGTTCATGTCTGTTGCATGTTTTTGGTTTCGCAGAATATCCATATCAAACAGAGTCCAAACGGGATAAAAACGGACGGAGATACTTTTCGGAATATTTGGAAAATCTGGAGGAAAAGCAACGTGAACCAGTGTCCGAGGTGGGCACGAGGTAGGGCGGCGCCCCCCCTAGGGCGCGCCCCTGACCCTCGTGACCCACCTGTAAGGCGGTTGACGCCCTTCTTCGGCCACAAGAAAGCTAATTTTCGGAAAAAAAATCACGGCGGAGGTTTCGTTCCAATCAAAGTTACGGATCTCCGGATATAAAACAAACGGTGAAAGTGCAGCAGACCAGAACGCAGAAACAAAGAGAGACAGATAGACAGATCCAATCTCGGAGGGGCTCTCGCCCCTCCCACGCCATCGAGATCAAGGACCATAGGGGAAACTCTTCTCCCATCTAGGGAGGAGGTCAAGGAAGAAGAAGAAGGGGGGCCCTCTCCCCCTTGCTTCCGGTGGCGCCGGAGTGCCACCGGGGGCCATCATCATCACTGTCATCTTCACCAACAACTTCACCGGCTTTACCACTAACTCCTCCCCCCCTCTATGCAGCGGTGTAACCTCTCTCTTACCCGCTGTAATCTCTACTTAAACATGGTGCTCAATGCTATATATTATTTCCCTATGATGTATGGCTATCCTATGATGTTTGAGTAGATTCGTTTTGTCCTAATGGCTATTTGATGATCAAGATTGGTTTGAGTTGCATGTTTTATTATTGGTGTTGTCCTATGGTGCTCTCCATGTCGCGCAAGCATGAGGGATCCCCGCTGTAGGGTGTTGCAATACGTTCATGATTCGCTTATAGTGGGTTGCGTGAGTGACTGAAACACAAACCCGAGTAAGAGGGTTGTTGCGTATGGGATAAAGGGGACTTGATGCTTTAATGCTATGGTTCGGTTTTACCTTAATGAATCTTTAGTAGTTGTGGATGCTTGCTAGAGTTCCAATCATAAGTGCATATGATCCAAGTAGATAAAGTATGTTAGCTTATGCCTCTCCCTCAAATAAAATTGTAATAATGATTACCGGTCTAGTTATCGATTGCCTAGGGACAAATAACTTTCTCGTAAAACAAACTCTCTACTAAACCTAACTTAGTTGTGTCTTTATCTAAACAGCCCCTACTTTTTATTTACTTGCTCTTTATTATCCTGCAAACCTATCCGACAACACCTACAAAGTACTTCTAGTTTCATACTTGTTCTAGGTAAAGCAAACATCAAGCGTGCGTAGAGTTGTATCGGTGGTCAATAGAACTTGAGGGAATATTTGTTCTACCTTTAGATCCTCATTGGGTTCGACACTCTTACTTATCGAAAACTGTTGCAATCCCCCATACTTGTGGGTTAGCAGACCCCGCTGCCACGGGAGGGTAGGACAAAAGATGGCATGCAAGTTCTTTTCCATAAGCATGTATGACTATATTCGGAATACATGCCTACGTTACATTGATGAACTGGAGCTAGTTCTATGTCACCGTATGTTATGACTGTTACATGATCGAACGCATCCGGCATAATTCTCCATCACCGATCCAATGCCTACGAGCTTTTCCTATATTGTTCTTCGCTTATTTACTTTTCCGCTACTACTGTTACAATCACTATAAAACCCAAAAATATTACTCTTGCTAGCGTTACCACTACTATCATATTACTTTGCTACTAAACACTTTGCTGCAGATATTAAGTTTCTAGGTGTGGTTGAATTGACAACTCAGCTGCTAATACTTGAGAATATTCTTTGGCTCCCCTTGTGTCGAATCAATAAATTTGGGTTGAATACTCTACCCTCGAAAACTGTTGTGATCCCCTATACTTGTGGGTTATCACGCGCCTATGAGGCCGGCCCTCTCCCCCTCCTCCACTCCATTATATACGGGGGGAGGGGGCACCCCATAGACACACAAGTTGATCATTGATCCCTTAGCCGTGTGAGGTGCCCCCTCCGCCATAATCCACCTCGGCCATATCGTAGCGGTGCTTAGGTGAAGCCCTGTTCAAGTAGTATCATCATCACCGTCATCACGCCGTCGTGCCGGTGAAGCTCTCCCTCGACACTTAGCTGGATCTAGAGTTCGTGGGACTTCACTGAGCTGAACGTGTGTAGATCGCGGAGGTGTCGTACCTTTGGTGCTATGATCGGTCGGATCGTTAAGACGTTCGACTACATCAACCGAGTTGTCATAACTCTTCCGCTTTGAATACACTATCAAAACGTATATTCCAACTCTGAGAGGCTTGCACCAGTCCATAAATGGATCGCTGGAGCTTGCACACTTTGTTAGCACCTTTTGGATCGACAAAAACTTTCAGGTTGCATCATATACAACTCTTCTTTAAGATATCCATTAAGGAATGCAGTTTTGACATCCATTTGCCAAATTTCATAATCATAAAATAAGGCAATTGATAACACGATTCGGACAGACTTAAGCATCGCTACGGGTGAGAAGGTCTCATCATAGACAACTCCTTGAACTTGTCAAAAACCTTTTGCGACAAGTCGAGCTTTGTAGACAGTAACATTACCGTCAACGTTAGTCTTCTTCTTGAAGATCCATTTATTCTCTATTGCTTGCCGATCATCGGGCAAGTCAACCAAAGTCCACACTTTGTTCTCATACAAGGATCCCATCTCAAATTTCATGGCCTCAAGCCATTTCGTGGAATCTGGGCTCATCATTGCTTCCTCATAGTTCGTAGGTTCGTCATGGTCAATTAACATGACCTCCAGAACAGGATTACCGTACCACTCTGGTGCGGATCATACTCTGGTTGACCTATGAGGTTCGGTAGTAACTTGATCTAAAGTTTCATGATCATCATCATTAGCTTCCTCGCTGATTGGTGTAGGAATCACTGGAACTGATTTCTTTGATGAACTACCTTCCAATTCGGGAGAAGGTACAATTACCTCAGCAAGTTCTACTTTCCTCCCACTCACTTCTTTCGAGAGAAACTCCTTCTCTAGAAAGGATCCACTTTTAGCAACGAATATCTTGCCTTCGGATCTGTGATAGAAGGTGTACCCAACAGTCTCCTTTGGGTATCCTATGAAGACACATTTCTCCGATTTGAGTTCGAGCTTATCAGGTTGAAGCTTTTTCACATAAGCATCGCAGCCCCAAACTTTAAGAAACAACAGCTTAGATTTCTTGCCAAACCACAGTTCATATGGTGTCACCTCAACGGATTTAGATGGTGCCCTATTTAACGTGTATGCAGCCATCTCTAAAGCATAACTCCAAAATGATAGTGGTAAATCGGTAAGAGACATCATAGATTGCACCATATCTAATAGAGTACGGTTACGATGTTCGGACACACCATTATGATGTGGTGTTCCTGGTGGCATGAGTTGCGAAACTATTCCACAATGTTTCAAATGAAGTCCAAACTCATAACTCAAATATTCACCTCCATGATCAGATCGTAGAAACTTTATTTTCTTGTTACGATGATTTTCCACTTCACTCTGAAATTCTTTGAACTTTTCAAATGTTTCAGACTTATGTTGCATTAAGTAGATATACCCATATCTGCTCAAATCATCTATGAAAGTCAGGAAATAAAGATACCCGCCGCGAGCCTCAACACTCATGGGACCGCATACATCAGTATTTATTATTTCCACTAAGTTAGTTGCTTGCTCCATTGTTCCGGAGAATGGAGTCTTAGTCATCTTGCCCATGAGGCATGGTTCGCAAGCATCAAGTGACTCATAATCAAGTGATTCCAAAGCCCATCAGCATGGAGTTTCTTCATGCGCTTTACACCAATATGACCTAAACGGCAGTGCCACAAATAAGTTGCACTATCATAATTAACTTTGCATCTTTTGGCTTCAATATTATGAATATGTGTATCACTGCAATCGAGATTCAACAAAAATAGACCACTCATCAAGGGTGCATGACCAAAAAAGATATTACTCATATAAATAGAACAACCATTATTCTCTGATTTAAATGAATAACCATCTTGCATTAAACAAGATCCAGATATAATGTTCATGCTCAACGCTGGCACCAAATAACAATTATTTAGGTCTAAAATTAATCCAAACGGTAGATGTAGAGGTAGCGTGCCGACGGCGATTACATAGACTTTGGAACCATTTCCCAAGCGCACCATCACCTCGTCCTAGTGATTGAAGAACTCTGTCAATGACACTATCATCTGGAAGATTAACTTCCAGCTGAGTCTAGGGGTTGTGGTACCCACAAATTCTGAGTATGTGTTAACTGACAGAACTATTCTCCTCCATTTTGCAGCTATAGAACTTGTTGGAGACTTCATATCTCTCAACTCGGGCATTTGCTTGAAACATTAACTTCAACTCTTGGAACATCTCATATGCTCCATGACATTTAAAACGTCTTCGAAGTCCCGATTTTAAGTCGTAAAGCATGGCACACTGAACTATCGAGTAGTCATCAGCTTTGCTCTGCCAAACGTTCATAACGTCCGGAGTTGCTCCTGCAGCGGGTCTTGCACCTAGCGGTGCTTCCAGGGTGTAATTCTTCTATGCAGCAATGAGGATAATCCTCAAGTTACGGACCCAGTCCGTGTAGTTGCTACCATCATCTTTCAACTTAGCTTTCTATAGGAATGCATTAAAATTCAAGAGAACGGTAGCACGGGCCATGGATCTACAACAACATAGACATGCAAAAACTATCGGGTACTAAGTTCACGATAAATCTATACCTATACTAATTCTAGACTCCCTAAAAATTCCCACGTTAATCAGTAATTAGGAGTTGTTAATCTTGTGGAACCGAATTATTACGGTGTAGATCTTCCGGTATCTCCTAAAAGTTACCACTTTAACTACAAATTCCCTAGAAATTATGAGAGCCGTCAGATGAAGTATTAGATCTGAAGATCAAAACATGCGCTCTCCTCTCTCCCAAAATCTCTTATGGCTTATCTTAAAAAAACTATCACAAGTTTTTATTTCAACTCTCACGACCATATCCTTCTTAATATGTCCCAATATCTCATAACTCTCTCCTTCCTCTACGTGAGCAAAAGGAAAACAAATCCTGATCTAACAAATTGAGGCCTCTCTTGGTGGCGAGTGGCGACCACAATCTCAAAACGAGCATAATCTCAGAACGAGCCCTCCCTGGCGGCAACCATGATCTCACATCGAGCCCTCCATGGCGGCCTGCTCTGTGTGTGCTCCTCCCCACATCGAGCCCTCCATCGCGGCCTGCTCTATGTGTGCTCCTCCTCCCCTGCCCCCTCCCTCTTCTTCTCCCTGAACACCTACATCTATATGTGGCAGTTCGCGTGGTGGATAGCCGGAGATGAGATGAGGGGAACGAAGATATATATGAGTAATTCTGAGGATATTCACAATCGGTAAGGACCAATCACTTCATCCCTTCCAATTCCTCCTCACGGTTAATCTTGCACAGTTCGATCTGTACATGATCCATATCTGCTAGACAATGACAATGGTAAGCGGAATTTTGCGTTAACGCAGATTTGCATTTATTTCTCGATGCTGGTGGAATTGATTTTCAGGGTCTTTGTTGATACTAACAACAGAACATGTGTGGATTATGGTTGTCGCACATATTGAGTCTTTGATTTTCCAGGCCTACTCACAAACAATAGGCATACGTAGTGTTGTAAAAACAATGGATCCTGCGGCTTGTTCTAGGCAGTCGTTGCCTCACAAGGTTAACTGATTAGAGGATCAGACGATAATCATGTGAGTATGAACCAAAGTGTCCATGGAAAAACCTATAGCCAGCATGCCTGCCGAATATCCTCCATGTTAATTCTAAGCTGCTAGGGGGATGACGTCTTTTCCTCCCCATGAACTCCCCACAATGGAGGCGGCGGCCACCCAGTTATTCGTCATCTCCAACGGGTTCCTCATGCACACAACCATATTCGCTGCATCGATTCGCGGACACCATCTACCCAGGGCAATGGATTTCAAACAAGCGAATGTCTGCTGGCTGACTGCCTCTTCCAATGTAGATGAGGAAAAGAAGTGGACTTCAGCATCTATGTAATGAAAGTAACAAACTGGATCAAAGCATAGCAGAGGAATTTTGGAGAAAGCAGTAGTAAGTCTTCCGGTTCTACTCTTCTTCCTTCTATCTACTTCATTCTTCCTGTAATTTGCATGGCAGCATGGTCTGATGCTTCCTATGGGAACAAGCATATATGAGTCTGCTTCTTTGTATGTACAGAGTTAGTTCTTTCTCCCTTGAATTGACAGGAGCACTCAGTTAACAATGTCTTACAAACACAACATGGACAGTTTTTCAGTTCCATATGGCCTTAGGTTTTGAAATATCTGATTATGGTAGTTTTAGGTTCTTCACTTGATACAGAAGATTCACACACAAGTGTTACTTCCTCATTGTTTATATGATTCAGATATTTTTTATCATCAGAATTTGTACCAATTAATTCTGCTGCAATATTACACAAGTCCTCGAATATGTTCATTGAACCATTTGATAGCAATTTTCATTTGCATGTATCTTATATTTTGTAACAAGAGCCTAGAGGCACCATAAAACCCCCGCGTTAATTCTATGGAAACACATAAACATAACCTTCAGATCTAAATTTGATGTTAGGATCAAATAAAGCACTATAGAGTTTTATTTGTGTCTGTTTAGAGTTGTAGCAACGATTAGTATTCCATTGTTGATATATTGGCTTTTGCATTATTGGCTTAGGCCCAAGAATCAACTAATAATATGAAGGACATGTTCTGATAAAAAAACAATGATTAAGAAATCTTCGTGAGGCTTATCATATGGCCGCCGGCTGATGACGTCTCATGGTGGCAGCTGCCAGGGTAATGCGGGAAGTTCGGAAACGATTCGTTCATTTTTCATGCTGATTTGGACCTTACGCATTGTGTGCGATGCCTGCGGTCGAGATACATCATTTGTTGTTGGTGTCGTTGGGTGTGGAGTTCAACGGCACCAAGACTAGGCTTTCATCTGGAAGATGATGGGAGTCGGCAAGAGACAGAAGACAAGATGGTGATGGACTCATGATCGTGTACATGGTAAGTTCGTGCATTACTTGGTCATCAATATGCGCCATCTTCTTAATCACGTAACTGCATGAATTTTATGCATGCATATACTTATATATAAATCAAATATATGCATGTAACAATTGCTGCTCTTATATATGATCTATGATCGTGTGAGCAGCGTTTCGGAGGACAGGCGCAGATCCAGAATTTTGGAAAATAAATAAATCTGAAATACTGTTAAAAAATTGTAATATTTTTTATTTATTTTTAAAAATCATATAAATGTTATGTATACATATGCAAAGTTTAATAAAACAGTATGATCAATCATAGACTATGCAAAAAGGACAAAATTCTAGCCCAATTGCAACAATGAAGAAAAGTTATAGTGTAAGTATTTGTATTTTTTGTATATGGTAAATATGAAAATATGTGTTGATGAAATTTCTTATATACTATGCAAAAAAACAAATTCATAGAAAAAACATTGTTGATGAAAAACTAATGGGCTCCCTGGAGGCCGTCTTCCAAAACCACTTTTCACTACATTCGTCCACTTAGATAGATATATCACGAATTAAAGGGTGTCTTCTCAAGATCTCTTGATTCTTATCAGAAAATAGCTAGCAGGAATCTGAAGTAAAATAATATGCATATAATTAAATTAATAATGGGTACCAATTATGAGGTGTGTGTATATATATATATATACCATTTTCATATTGTACACTCGATAGTTCCAACTGTAATTGCCCTATATGATAATCAACCTTCTACAAAAAATTCCCACGGTTATGCCCTTGATTTTGTTAGCCTTAGCAACCTTTTTTTAAGGGACACAAGGGCTAAACTTGGCAATATCAATGTTATCTATTAGCCAAACATACTCGCGAAAGAAATATACATATGTATATATGTTAGTAATGAATATGTCCAATTACAATGAAATAATTGGCATTAACAATAGAGAAATCAGTGTCAATATACATCTAACAGATGGAGCAAAATATAGGTAGAGAACAAGATTCCACTTTAATGTTTCCTCATCACAATATCCACTAAATGCATATAATTCTTTATTATCTTATTTATGGACCACGAAAAAGTAAAATATGCTTTCGTACAAATATTAGAAAAAAAAATCAAATTCATGATTTTTTAAGAATCATGCATAAAACAACACATGACTTATCACGTGATTTTCAAATTACTAGCCCGTGCAAGCGCACAGGTTGACGACTAGTTAATGTTCAATTAATCATATTACTTAAGAACTCCCACTTAGATAGACATCCCTCTAGTCATCTAAATGATCACGTTATCCATATCAACTAAACCATGTCCCATCATCACGTGAGATGGAGTAGTTTTCAATGGTGAACATCACTATGTTGATCATATCTACTATATGATACATGTTCGACCTTTCGGTCGCAGTGTTCCGAGGCCATATCTTCATATGCTGGGCTCGTCAAGTTTAACCCGAGTATTCTGCACGTGCAAAACTGGCTTGCACCCATTGTATGTGAACGTAGAGCTTATCACACCCGATCATCCCATGGTGTCTCGGCATGACAAACTGTAGCAACGGTGCATACTCAGGGACAACACTTATACCTTGAAATTTAGTGAGAGATCGTCTTATAATGCTACTGATGTCTACTACACAACCTTCTTCTTGTAGACGTTGTTGGTCCTCCAAGTGCAGAGGTTTGTAGGACAGTAGCCAATTTCCCTCAAGTGGATGACCTAAGGTTTATCAATCTGTAGGAGGCGTAGGATGAAGATGGTCTCTCTCAAGCAACCCTGCAACCAAATAACAAAGAGTCTCTTGTGTCCCCAACACACCCAATACAATGGTAAATTCTATAGGTGCACTAGTTCGGCGAAGAGATGGTGATACAAGTGCACTATGGATAGTAGATAATAGTTTTTGTAATCTGAAATTATAAAAACAGCAAGGTAACTAATGGTAAAAGTGAGCGTAAACGGTATTGCAATGTATGGAAACAAGGCCTAGGGTTCATACTTTCGCTAGTGTAAGTTCCCTCAACAATACTAACATAATTGGATCACATAACTATCCCTCAACATGCAACAAAGAGTCACTCCAAAGTCACTAATAGCGGAGAACGAACGAAGAGATTATGGTAGGGTACGAAACCACCTCAAAGTTATTCTTTCCAATCAATCCGTTGGGCTATTCCTATAAGTGTCACAAACAGCCCTAGAGTTCGTACTAGAATAACACCTTAAGACACAAATCAACCAAAACCCTAATGTCACCTAGATACTCCATTGTCACCTCAAGTATCTGTGGGTATGATTATACGATATGCATCACACAATCTCAATTCATCTATTCAACCAACACATAGGACCTCAAAGAGTGCCCCAAAGTTTCTACCGGAGAATCACGACGAAAACGTGTGACAACCCCTATGCATAGGTTCCCAATGTCACGAAACCCGCAAGTTGGTCACCTTAACATACATCAAGTGGCATGCGGTATCCAATTGGCACCACAGATATCCACGACAAGACATACATCAAGTGTTCTCAAGTCTTTAAAGACTCAATTCGATAAGATTACTTCAAGGGGAAAACTCAATTCATTACAAGAGAGAAGAGGGGGAGGAGAAACATAAGATCCAACTATAATAGCAAAGCTCACGATACATTAAGATCGTATCGTCTCAAGAACACGAGAGAGAGATCAAACACATAGCTACTGGTACATACCCTCAGCCCCGAGGGAGAACTACTCCCTCCTCGTCATGGAGAGCACCGAGATGATGAAGATGGCCACCGGAGAGGGATTGCCCCCTCCGGCAAGGTGCCGGAACGGGTCTAGATTGGTTTTTGGTGGCTACGGAGGCTTCTGGCGGTGGAACTCCCGATCTATTGTGCGTTCTGGAAGTTTTAGGGTATATGGAGATATATAGGCAGAAGAAGCATGTCAGGGGAGCCACGGGGGCCCCACGAGGAAGCTCCCGTATCTTCTGACATGGGGTCCAAGTCCATCAGGTGTGTTTCCTTCCAAAAATAACTTCTCCAGTTGATTTCGTTCCATTTCGACTCCGTCTGATATTCCTTTTATTCAAAACACTGAAATAGGCATAAAACAACAAATCTGGGCTGGGCCTCCGGTTAATAGGTTAGTCCCAAAAATAATATAGTAGTGGATAATAAAGCCCAATATTGCCCAAAACAGTAGATAATATAGCATGGAGCAATCAAAAATTATAGATACGTTGGAGACGTATCAAGCATCCCCAAGCTTAATTCCTGCTCGTCCTCGAGTAGGTAAATGATAAAAAGGTAATTTTTGACGTGGAATGCTAGTTGGCATAATTTCAATGTAATTCTTCTTACTTGTGATATGAATATTCAGATCCGAAAGATTCAAGACAGAAGTTCATATTGACATAAAAATAATAATACTTCAAGCATACTAACTTAAGCAATTATGTCTCTTCAAAATAACATGGCCAAAGAAAGTTATCCCTACAAAATCATATAGTCTGGCTATGCTCCATCTTCACCACACAACATATTTAAATCATGCACAACCCCGATGACAAGCCAAGCAATTGTTTCATACTTTTGATGTTCTCAAACTTTTTCAATCTTCACGCAATACATGAGCGTGAGCCATGGATATAGCACTATAGGTGGAATGGAATGGTGGTTGTGGAGAAGACAAAAAAGGAGAAGATAGTCTCACATCAACTAGGCGTATCAACGGCCTATGGAGATGCCCATCAATAGATATCAATGTGTGTGAGTAGGGATTGTCATGCAACGGATGCACTAGAGTTATAAATGTATGAAATCTCAACAAAAGAAACTAAGTGGGTGTGCATCCAACTCGCTTGCTCATGAAGACCTAGGGAAATTTGAGGAAGCCCATCATTGGAATATACAAGCCAAGTTCTATAATGAAAAATTCCCACTAGTATATGAAAATGACAACATGGGAGACTCTCTATCATGAAGATCATGGTGCTTCTTTGAAGCACATGTGTGGTAAAAGGATAGTAGCATTGTCCCTTTTATTATTATTTTTTTATTTGGCCTTTATTTTTATTTTTTTATTTGGCCTTTCTTTTTCCCTTTTTTTCTTTTTTTTGGGACAATGTTGTATTGAATGATGATCATCACACTTCTATTTATTTACAACTCAATGATACAACTGGATACTAGAACAAAGTATGACTCTATATGAATGCCTCCGGCGGTGTACCGGGATGTGCAATGATGCATGAGTGGCATGTATGAAAGAATTATGAACAGTGGCTTTGCCACATATACTATGTCAACTACATGATCATGCTAAGCAATATGACAATGATGAATGTGTCATGATGAACGGAATGGTGGAAATTTGCATGGCAATATATCTCGGAATGGCTATGGAAATGCCATAATAGGTATGTATGGTGGCTGTTTTGAGGAAGGTAAATGGTGGGTTTATGGTACCGGCGAAAGGTGCGCGGTACTAGAGAGGCTAGCAATGGTGGAAGGGTGAGAGTGCGTATAATCCATGGACTCAACATTAGTCATCAAGAACTCACATACTTATTGCAAAAATCTATTAGTTATCGAAACAAAGTACTACGCGCATGCTCCTAGGGGGATAGATTGGTAGGAAAAGACCATCGCTCATCCCCGACCGCCACTCATAAGGAAGACAGTCAATAAATAAATCATGCTCTGACTTCGTCACATAACGGTTCACCATACGTGCATGCTACGGGAATCAAAAACTTCAACACAAGTATTTCTCAAATTCACAACAACTCAACTAGCATGACTCTAATATCACCATCTCCATATCTCAAAACAATTATCAAGTATCAAACTTCTCATAGTATTCAACACACTCATAAGGGAATTTTATTATTCATGAATACCTAGGATATTAGGATTTTAAGCAAATTACCATGCTATTTAAGATTCTCAAAATAATCTAAGTGAAGCACGAGAGTTCATCTATTTCTTCAAAATAAAACTACCACCATGCTCTAAAAGATATAAGTGAAGATCAACGAGTAGTTGAATAATTTTGACACCATGTGAAGACTATCTAACATTTAATAATTTCAGATCTTGGTACTCTATTCAAACAGAAATCAAAGAAAATTAAAATGACATCTAAGAATAGCAAACATCATGTGAACAAGCAAAAACTTAGGATCAACCGATACTAACTGATAGTTGTTGAAGAAGAAAGATGGGATGCCAACCGGGGCATCCCCAAGCTTACATGCTTGAGACTTCTTGAAATATTATCTTGGGATGCCTTGGGCATCACCAAGCTTGATCTTTTGTGTCTCCTTAATTCCTCTCATATCACGATCTCCCTAAATCTCAAAATCTTCATCCACACAAAACTCAACGAGGACTCGTGAGATTAGTTAGTATAAACCATTACCAAAAAACCTTTTCGTACTCTACTGTAGAAAATCACTAAAATTATTATTCAAAATTGAATACTAAATTCATCTGCATATTCAATAGTCCTATCCTCGAATAGAATCATTAAAGAAGCAAACATATGCAACCAATGCAAACATAACAGCAATCTGCCTAAACAGGATAGTCTGTAAAGAATGCTGCAACATCCATACTTCCTTAGCTCCAAAAATTATGAAAGAAAATTTCCATTGTAGTAAATTTATCAGAGCTTAATATGCCAGACGTTTCAACATTTTATCGCATTCTGACTTTTCTAGGGAATTATTGCAACAGCGGTAAACTTCCTGTTTTTAGACAGAAACATGTGGACTTGTAACATAGGCATAGTAAAGGCTATCAATGCCATTTTTATTGAAATAAAAGATGAAAAACATTGTTATAAATAACAGCAAGCAGATTCTAACAAAATAAATTGACGCTCCAAGCAAAACACATATCATGTGACGAATAAAAATATAGCTCCAAGTAAAGTTACCGATGAACGAAGACAAAAGAGGGGATGCCTTCTGGGGCATCCCCAAGCTTAGGCCCTTGGCTATCCTTGAATATTACCTTTGGGTGCCTTGTGCATCCCCAAGCTTAGGCTCTTGCCACTCCTTATTCCATAGTCCATCGAATCCTTACCCAAAACTTGAAAACTTCACAACACAAAACTTAACAGAAAACTCGTAAGCTCCGTTAGTATAAGAAAACAAAATACCACTTCAAGGTACTGTAATGAACTCATTATTTATTTATATTGGTGTTAAACCTAATATATTCCAACTTCTCTATGGTTTATAAACTATTTTACTTGCCATAGATTCATCAAAATAAGCAAACAACACACAAAAAACAGAATCTGTCAAAAACAGAACAGTCTGTAGTAATCTGAATCAAAAGTATACTTCTGGAACTCATAAAATTTTCAAATAAATTTATGGACCTGAGGAATTTATCTGTTAGTCTTCTGCAAAAAGAATTGACTAAATAGCACTCTCCAAATAAACATGGCAGCAATTCTCGTGAGCGCTAAAGTTTCTGTTTTGGACAGCATGATCAACAAGACTTTCCCAAAGTCTTCCCAAAGGTTCTACTTGGCACAAAAATTAATTAAAAGCATAAAACCGCATCTAAACAGAGGCTAGATGAATTATTTATTACTAAACAGGAACAAAAATAAAGTTGGGTTGCCTCCCAACAAGCGCTATCATTTAACGCCTATAGCTAGGCATGATGATTTCAACGATGCTCACATAAAAGATAAGAATTGAAACATAAAGATAGCATCATGAAGTGTATCATCTTCATTTTCATGAAGCACAGCAATAATGAGATTGGTTGAGTAGAAGGCTCCTCCTCGTTACCTAATTCATCATAAGAAATAATAGGAGGATATTGGGAAGTCTCTTCCCTTTCATTAGTATTCTCTTCATCTTCTATTTGTTTTCTTTTATTTATGTAATTGGCAATATAAGGATTTTCAATGCAATTCACCGCACAATACATATAAATCTCTTCCAGATCAATATCGAGGAATTTCTTGAGGTTATATTCTGGAATTTGCTTAGTTTGACGCTTCAATTCTTCATAACCCAAAAGAAAACTTAGTTCATTATAATGCGCAAGGGAAATCAAGTCATCACAATTTCTGGACACGATTCGATCATGAGACAATTTGCATTTGATATTTAAATGACCATGTTCATTGCAAAGTTCACAAGTACGGTAAAGATATTTTAAATTTTCAGCACTCACATCAAGACTTTCTTGCAACAATTAAGTTTCTAAATACTTATGCCTCTCGCAATATCTATCTTCCCTATTTGCTGCGTACTTTCAAACCCAATGCACTCCACAAAAATTGACATGTTTATAGGAGGCATTTTCATCATAACTAGTGCAATCATCATTAGCATCATGGATATTCAAAGAGTTCGTACTAACAACATTGCAATCATGCTCATCATTCAAATATTTAGTGCCAAACATTTTATAGATTTCTTATTCTAGCACTTGACCACAATTATGCTTTCCATCATACTCACGAAAGATATTAAAAAGATGAAGCATATGAGACAAACTTAATTCCATTTTTTTGTAGTTTTCTTTTATAAACTAAACAAGTGATAAAACAAGAAACTAAAAGACTCGTTTGCAATATCTAAAGATATACCTTCAAGCGCTAACCTCCCCGGCAACGGCGCCAGAAAAGAGCTTGATGTGTACTACACAACCTTCTTCTTGTAGACGTTGTTGGGCCTCCAAGTGCAGAGGTTTGTAGGACAGTAGCAAATTTCCCTCAAGTGGATGACCTAAGGTTTATCAATCTGTAGGAGGCGTAGGATGAAGATGGTCTCTCTCAAGCAACCCTGCAACCAAATAACAAAGAGTCTCTTGTGTACCCAACACACCCAATACAATGGTAAATTGTATAGGTGCACTAGTTCGGCGAAGAGATGGTGATACAAGTGCAATATGGATAGTAGATAATAGTTTTTGTAATCTGAAATTATAAAAACAGCCTATGGTTCATACTTTCGCTAGGGTTCATACTTTCGCTAGTGTAAGTTCCCTCAACAAAAGCTAGGGGCGTTAAACGAAGCGCTTGTTGGGAGGCAACCCAATTTTATTTTTGTTCCTTGATTTTTGTTCCTATTTAGTAATAAATAAATCATCTATTCTCTGTTATGATTGTGTTTTTTATGTTTTTATTGGTGTTTGTGCCAAGTAAAGCCTTTACGATTTTCTTGGATGATTGCTGTTTGATCTTGCTGAAAAAAACAGAAAGTATGCGCTCACGAGAATACTTTTCATTTTTAACCAGAGAATGATAAAATACTAATTCCAACTGCAGTAGATCAATATACAAATTATTTAGGTCTTCCTAATTTTGTAGGATTTTTGGAGTTACATAAGTATTCGAAACCTTCATATTACTACAGACTGTTCTGTTTTTGGCACATTTCTGTTTTTTCGTGTGTTGTTTGCTTATTTTGATGAATCTATGGCTAGTATCGGGGCATATGAACCATAGAGAAGTTGGAATACAGTAGGTTTAACAACAATATAAATAATAATGAGTTCATTACAGTACCTTAAAGTGGGGGTTTGTTTTATTATACTAACATAGCTCATGAGATTTTCTGTTGAGTTTTGTGTTGTGAAGTTTTCATGTTTTTGGGTAAAGATTTGATGGATTTTGGAACAAACAGTGGCAAGAGCATAAACTTGGGGATTTCCAAGGAACCCCAAGGTAAAATCCAAGGACAACCAAAAGCCTAAGCTTGGGGATGCCCCGGAAGGCATCCCCTCTTTCGTCTTCATCTATCGGTAACTTTACTTGAGGCTATATTTTTATTAACCACATGATATGTGTTTTGCTTGGAGCGTCATGTATGATTTGAGTCTTTGATTTTTAGTTTACCACAATCATCCTTGCTGTACACACCTTTTGGGAGAGACACACATGAATTGGAATTTATTAGAATACTCTATGTGCTTCACTTATATCTTTTGAGCTAGATAATTTTGCTCTAGTGCTTCACTTATATTTTTTAGAGCACGATGGTGGTTTTATTTTGTAGAAATTATTGATCTCTCATGCTTCAATTATATTATTTTGAGAGTCTTTTATAACAGCATGGTAATTTTCTTTGGTTATGAAATTAGTCCTAATATGATAGGCATTCAAGATGGGTATGATAAAAATCTTTCATATAAAGTGCATTGAATACTATGAGAAGTTTGATTCTTTATGATTGTTTTGAGATATGAAGATGGTCATATTAGAGTCATGCTAGTTGAGTAGTTGTGAATTTGAGAGATACTTGTGTTAAAGTTTGTGATTCCCGTAGCATGCACGTATGGTGAACCGTTATGTGATGAAGTCGGAGCATGATTTATTTTTTGATTGCCTTCCTTATGAGTGGCGATCGGGGACGAGCAATGGTATTTTCCTACTAGTCTATCCCCGTAGGAGCATGCGCTTAATACTTCTTTTTGATAACTAATAGATTTTTGCAATAAGTATGTGAGTTCTTTGTGACTAATGTTGAGTTCATGGATTATATGCACTCTCACCTTTCCATCATTGCTAGCCTCCCTAGTACCGCGCAACTTTCGCCGGTACCATAAACCCACCATTTACCATCCTCAAAACAGCCACCATACCTACCTATTATGGCATTTCCATAGCCATTCCGAGATATATTGCCATGCAACTTTCCACTGTTTCATTTATTATGACACGCTCCGTCATTGTCATATTGCTTTGCATGATCATGTAGTTGACATCGTATTCGTGGCAAAGACACCATTCATAATTTTCCATACATGTAACTCTTGATTCATTGCACATCCTGGTACACCGCCGGAGGCATTCACGTAGAGTCATATTTTTTTCTAAGTATCGAGTTGTAATTCTTGAGTTGTCAGTAAATAAAAGTGTGATGATTATCATTATTAGAGCATTGTCCCAGTGAGGAAAGGATGATGGAGACCATGATTCCCCCACAAGTCGGGAGGAGACTCCGGACGAAAAATAAAAAAAGGAAAAGAGGCGAAGAAATAGAAAAGGCCCAAACAAAAAAATGAGAGAAAAAGAGAGAAGGGGCAATGCTACTATCCTTTTTCCACACTTGTGATTCGAAGTAGCACCATGATCTTCATGATAGAGAGTCTCTTATGTTGTCACTTTCATATACTAGTGGGAATTTTTCATTATAGAACTTGGCTTGTATATTCCAATGATGGGCTTCCTCAAAATGCCCTAGGTCTTCGTGAGCAAGCAAGTTGGATGCACACCCACTTAGTTTTTTTTGTTGAGCTTTCATACATTTATAGCTCTAGTGCATCCGTTGCATGGCAATCCCTACTCACTCACATTAATATCTATTGACAGGCATCTCCATTTTGTCTTCTCCACAACCACCATTCTATTCCACCTATAGTGCTATATCCATGGCTCACACTCATGTATTGTGTGAAGATTGAAAAAGTTTGAGAACATTAAAAGTATGAAACAATTGCTTGGCTTGTCATTGGGGTTGTGCATGATTTAAATATTTTGTGTGATGAAGATAGAGCATAGCTAGACTATATGATTTTGTAGGTATAGCTTTCTTTGGCCTTGTTATTTTGAGAAGACATAATTGCTTGGTTAGTATGCTTGAAGTATTATTGTTTTTATGTCAATATTAAACTTTTATATTGAAACTTTCGGATCTGAATATTCATGCCACAATAAAGAGAATTACATTGAAAATTATGTTAGGGAGCATTCCACATCAAAAATTCTGTTTTTATCATTTACCTACCCGAGGACGAGCAGGAATTAAGCTTGGGGATGCTTGATACGTCTCCAACGTATCTATAATTTTTGATTGTTCCATGCTATTATATTATCTGGTTTGGACGTTTAGTGGGCTTTAATATACCTTTTTATATTATTTTTGGGACTAACCTATTAACAGAAGCCCAGTGCAAATTGATGTTTTTTTGCCTATTTCAGTGTTTCGCAGAAAAGGAATATCAAACAGAATCCAAACAGAATGAAACCTTCACGAGGATCTTTTTGGAACAAACGTGATCCAGGAGACTTGGAGTGGACATCAAGGAAGCAGTGAGGAAGCCACGAGGCAGGAGGGCGCGCCCCAGGGTTGTGGGCGCGCCCCCACCCTCGTGGGCCCCTCGCAGCTCCACCGACCTATTTCTTTTGCCTATATATACTCTTATACCCTGAAACCTTTGGGGAGAGCAACAAAATACCTCTTCCACCAACGCAACCATCTGTACCCATGAGATCCCATCTTGGGGGCTTTTTCGGCGATCTGCCAGAGGGGGATTCGATCATGGGGGGCTTCTACATCAACACCATAGCCTCTCTGATGATGTGTGAGTAGTTTACCATAGACCTTGGGGTCCATAGTTATTAGATAGATGGCTTCTTCTCTCTCTTTGGATCTCAGTACAAAGTTCTCCTCGATCTTCTTGGAGATCTATTCGATGTAACTCTTTTTGCGGTGTGTTTGCTAAGATCCGATGAATTGTGGGTTTATGACTTGATTATCTATGAATATTATTTGATTATTCTCTGAATTCTTATATGCATGATTTGATATCTTTGCAAGTCTCTTTGAATTATCAGTTTAGTTTGGCCTACTAGATTGATCTTTCTTGCAATGGGAGAAGTGCTTAGCTTTGGGTTCAATCTTGCGGTGTCCTTTCCCAGTGACAACAAGGGCAGCAAGGCACGTATTGTATTGTTGCCATCAAGGATAAAAAGATGGTGTTTATATCATATTGCTTGAGTTTATCCCTCTACATCATGTCATCCTGCCTAAAGTGTTACTCCGTTCTTATGAACTTAATACTCTAGATGCATGCGGACAGCGGTCAATGTGTGGAGTAATAGTAGTAGATGCAGAATCGTTTCTGTCTACTTGTAACGGATGTGATGCCTATATTCATGATCACTTCCTTAGATATCATCATAACTATGAGCTTTTCTATCAATTGCTTGGCAGTAATTTGTTCACCCACCGTAATACATGCTATCTTGAGTTTGCAATCATATAAGTTTATATCATATAAGTTTCCATCTACAATTCTAGTTTACTATTTAGTTTGCAATCTTTATTTTCCAATCTATACAGCAAAAATACCAAAAATATTTATCTTATTATCTCTATCAGATCTCACTTTCGTAAGTGACCATGAAGGGATTGACAACCCCTTTATCGCGTTGGTTGTGAGGTTCTTCTTTGTTTGTGTAGGTACTACGCGACTTGCGTGTAGTCTATTACTGGATTGATACCATGGTTCTCAAAAACTGAGGGAAATACTTATGCTACTTTGCTGCATCACCCTTTCCTCTTCAAGGGAAAACCAATGCATGCTCAAGAGGTAGCAAAATGTTGCGGCGATTTTCTAAACCCAAGCGATAAGCCATGGGGGAGGAGCTAGCCAAACTACTTGAAGTCGGGTTCATCAGAGAGATCAAACACCCGGACTGGCTAGCGAACCTGGTCATGGTGCCAAATAAGGATAAATCGTGGCGCCTTTGTGTCAATTTCAATGACCTAAACAAGGCCTGCCCTAAGGACCCCTTCCCACTACCCCGCATTAACCAAATCATTGATGCAACTGCAGGACATCATTCGTTGTGCTTCCTCGATGCATACTCCGGATACCAGCAAATTAAGATGAGGGAATCCGATCAAGCCGCAATGGCATTCATCACTCCGTATGGGCCTTTCTACTTCAACGATATGCCTTTCGGACTCAAAAATGCCGGCGCCACCTACCAACACATGATTTAAACATGCCTGGAAAAACAAATTGGCAAGACGGTAGAGGCATATGTAGATGATGTAGTCATCAAAACTAAAAAGGTGAAGCATTGGTGGACGACTTGCGCCGGACATTTGACAACCTCTGAACATATGACAGACGGGTCAATCCAAAAAAAATGCGTTTTCGGTGTCCCGGCCGGAAAGCTGTTCGGGTTCATTGTTTCCAATAGAGGAATCAAAGAAAATCCAACCAACATCCGAGCGTTGTCACAATTGGCAACACCAACAGACCTAAAGCAGGTCCAAAATCTAGCTGGGTGCGTAGCGGCCTTGAGCCGCTTTATCTCTAGATTGGGAGAAAATGCACTACCACTTTATCGCCTACTCCGACGCACTGACCACTTCGAGTGGACGGATGCGGAAATGGTCGGGTTGGAAGAAATAAAAACCTTGTTAGCAAACAACCCAATCCTCGCTGCACCAAACGTCGGTGAACCTATGCTACTGTACATGTCAGCAACTCACCAGGTAGTGAGTGTTGTGCTCGTTGTCGAACGAGAGGAAGAGGGACACATACTCCCACTCCAAAAACCGGTATACTATGTGGCGGCGGTCCTTACACCATACAAATCCCGATACCCGCATTATCAAAAGATAACGTATGCGGTCTTCATGGCATCTCGAAAGTTGCGGCACTACTTTCAGGAGTGCTCGATCACGGTGGCCTCTGAAGTGCCACACAATGACATCATAAACAATCGAGACGCCACCGGCCACATTGCCAAATTGGCCATCGAGCTCTTACCATTTGAATAACATACAAACCACGCCGAGCTATTAAATCTCAGGTGTTGGCCCACTTTGTCGCTGAATGGACAGAAGCTGAACTCCCTAAAGAGTACAGCACATACTCCAACTGGGTGATGTACTTCGACGGCTCCAAAATGTTAGGCGGATTAGGGGCTGCTGTCATCCTAACATCCCCTACAGGGGACATAGTCTGTTATGTATTACAAATCATGTATACGGACTCCAATAACACGGCCGAATATGAAGCGCTCCTGCATGGACTCCGGATGGCCGTTTCTATGGGCATACAATGCCTTGAGGTGCGTGGGGATTCGAACCTCAGGATATCTCAAATAAATGGAGAATTCGACTCAAAAGATCCAAAGATGGCGGCCTACCGCAACGCCGTACTTAGAATTGTTGGGGAATGTAGCAGAATTTTAAAATTTTCTATGCATCACCAAGACCAATCTATGGAGTCATCTAGCAATGAGGGAGAGAGGAGTGCATCTACATACCCTTGTAGTTCGCGCGCGGAAGCGTTCAAGAGAACGGGGTTGATGGAGTCGTACTCGACGTGATCCAAATCACCGATGACCAAGTGCCGAACGGACGGCACATCCGCGTTCAACACACGTACGGTTGGGAAGACGTCTCCTCCAACTTGATCCAGCAAGGGGGAAGGAGAGGTTGATGAAGATCCAGCAGCACGACGGCGTGATGCTTGTGGCGCACCAGTAGTGCGCCATTAGCAGCGAAAATAGGTGCGCCACTAGCAGCCCTTTTTCTAGTAGTGTAGGGTTTCCAACCCTAGGCGCAGGGGGAGGCCCAAGGGGGGCGCACCAGCCCACTAGGGGCTGGTTCCCGTCCCACTTCAGCCCATGGGGCCCTCCGGGATAGGTGGCCCCACCCGGTGAACCCTCGGGACCCTTCCGGTGGTCCCGGTACAATACCGATTACCCCCGAAACTTTCCCGATGGCCGAAACTTGACTTCCTATATATAAATCTTCACCTCTGGACCATTCTGGAACTCCTTGTGACGTCCGGGATCTCATCTGGGACTCCGAACAACTTTCGGGTTACCGTATGCTAATATCTCTACAACCCTAGCGTCACCGAACCTTAAGTGTGTAGACCCTACATGTTCAGGAGACATGCAGACATGACCGAGACGACTCTCCGTTCAATAACCAACAGCGGGATCTGGATACCCATGTTGCCTCCCACATGCTCCTCGATGATCTCATCGGATGAACCACGATGTCGAGGATTCAATCAATCCGTATACAATTCCCTTTGTCAATCGGTACGTTACTTGCCCGAGACTCGATCGTCGGTATCCCAATACCTCGTTCAATCTCGTTACCGGCAAGTCACTTTACTCGTACCGTAATGCATGATCCCGTGATCAACCACTTGGTCACATTGATCTCATTATGATGATGCATTACCGAGTGGGCCCAGAGATACCTCTCCGTCATACGGAGTGACAAATCTCAGTCTCGATTCGTGCCAACCCAATAGACAATTTTGGAGATACCTGTAGTGTACCTTTATAGTCACCCAGTTACGTTGTGATGTTTGGCACACCCAAAGCACTCCTACGGTATCCGGGAGTTGCACAATCTCATGGTCTAAGAAAATGATACTTGACATTCGGAAAAACTACAGCAAACGAACTACACGATCTTTGAGCTATGCTTAGGATTGGGTCTTGTCCATCACATCATTCTCCTAATGATGTGATCCCATTATCAATGACATCCAATGTGCATAGTCAGGAAACCATGACTATCTTTTGATCAACGAGCTAGTCAACTAGAGGCTCACTAGGGACGTGTTGTGGTCTATGTATTCACACATGTATTACGATTTCCGGATAACACAATTATAGCATGAACAATAGACAATTATCATGAACAAAGAAATATAATAATAACCATTTTATTATTGCCTCTAGGGCATATTTCCAACAGTCTCCCACTTGCACTAGAGTCAATATTCTAGTTACATTGTGATGAATCGAACACCCATGCAGTTCTGGTGTTGATCATGTTTTGCTCTAGGGAGAGGTTGAGTCAACGGATCTGCCACATTCAGGTCCATATGCACTTTACAAATCTCTATGTGAAATCTCTATGTGAACACTTTCACGAATGGAGTTGAAACGACGCTTGATATGCCTGGTCTTCCTGTGAAACCTGGGCTCCTTGGCAAGGGCAATAGCTCCAGTGTTGTCATAGAAGAGAGTCATCGGGCCCGATGCATTGGGGACGACTCCTAGGTCGGCAATGAACTCCTTCACCCAGACTGCTTCTTGTGCTCCCTCCGAGGCTGCCATGTACTCTGCTTCACATGTAGATCCCGCCACAATGCTTTGCTTGCAACTGCACCAGCTTACTGCCCCACCATTCAAAATATACACGTATCCGGTTTGTGACTTAGAGTCATCCAAATCTGTGTCGAAGCTAGCATCGGCGTAACCCTTTACGACGAGCTCTTCGTCACCTCCATACACGAGAAACATGTCCTTAGTCCTTTTCAGGTACTTCAGGATATTCTTGACCGCTGTCCAGTGTTCCATGTTGGGATTACTTTGGTACCTTCCTACCAAACTTACGGCAAGGTTTACATCAGGTCTGGTACACAACATAGCATACATGATAGACCCTATGGCCGAGGCATAGGGGACGACACTCATCTTTTCTCTATCTTCTGCCGTGGTCGGGCATTGAGCCATGCTCAATCTCGTACCTTGCAATACAGGCAAGAACCCCTTCTTTGAATGATCCATTTTGAACTTCTTCAATATCTTGTCAAGGTACGTACTCTGTGAAACACCAATGAGGCGTCTCGATCTATCTCTATAGATTTTGATGCCTAATATATAAGCAGCTTCTCCAAGGTCCTTCATTAAAAACACTTGTTCAAGTAGGCCTTTATGCTTTCCAAGAATTCTATATCATTTCCCATCAATAGTATGTCATCCACATACAATATGAGAAATGCTACAGAGCTCCCACTCACTTTCTTGTAAATGCAGGCTTCTCCATAAGTCTGTGTAAACCCAAACGCTTTGATCATCTCATCAAAACGAATGTTCCAACTCCAAGATGCTTGCACCAGCCCATAAATCGAGCGTTGGAGCTTGCACACCTTGTCAGCATTCTTAGGATCGACAAAACCTTCCGGCTGCATCATATACAACTCTTCCTTTAGGAAACCATTAAGGAATGCCATATTGACGTCCATTTGCCATATCTCATAATCATAGAATGCGGCAATTGCTAACATGATTCGGACGGACTTCAGCTTCGCTACGGGTGAGAAAGTCTCATCGTAGTCAACCACTTGAACTTGTCGATAACCCTTAGCGACAAGCCGAGCTTTATAGATGGTCACATTACCATCCGTGTATGTCTTCTTCTTAAAGATCCATTTATTTTCTATGGCTCGCCGATCATCGGGCAAGTCAGTCAAAGTCCATACTTCGTTTTTATACATGGATCCTATCTCGGATTTCATGGCTTCCAGCCATTTGTCGGAATCCGGGCCCGCCATCGCTTCTTCATAGTTCAAAGGTTCACCGTTGTCTAACAACATGATTTCCAAGACAGGGTTGCCGTACCACTCTGGTGCGGAACGTGTCCTCATGGACCTACGAAGTTCAGTAGTAACTTGATCTGAAGTTTCATGATCATCATCATTAACTTCCTCTCTAGTCGGTGCAGGCACCTCAGGAACATTTTCTTGAGCTGCGCCACTTACCGGTTCAAGAGGTAATACTTAATCAAGTTCTACTTTCCTCCCACTTATTTCTTTCGAGAGAAACTCTTTCTCTAGAAAGGACCCATTCTTGGCAACAAAGATCTTGCCTTCGGATCTGAGGTAGAAGGTATACCCAACAGTTTCTTTAGGGTATCCTATGAAGATGCATTTTTCCGACTTGGGTTTGAGCTTTTCAAGTTGAAGTTTCTTGACATAAGCATTGCATCCCCAAACTTTTAGAAACGACAGCTTAGGTTTCTTCCCAAACCATAATTCATACGGTGTCATCTCAACGGATTTCGACTAAGCCCTATTTAAAGTGAATGCGGCAGTCTCTAAAGCGTAGCCCCAAAATGACAGCGGTAAATCGGTACGAGACATCATAGATCGCACCATATCGAATAGAGTGCGATTACGACGTTCGGACACACCATTACGCTGAGGTGTTCCAGGCGGCGTGAGTTGTGAAACTATTCCACGTTTCCTTAAGTGTGTGCCAAATTCGTGACTCAAGTATTCTCCCCCACGATCTGATCGCAAGAACTTGATTTTCTTGTCACGTTGATTCTCAACCTCACTCTGAAATTCCTTGAACTTTTCAAAGGTCTCAGATTTGTGTTTCATTAAGTAGACATACCCATATCTACTCAAGTCATCAGTGAGGGTGAGAACATAACGATAGCCACCGCGAGCCTCAACACTCATTGGACCGCACACATCAGTATGTATGATTTCCAATAAGTTGGTTGCTCGCTCCATCGTTCCTGAGAACGGAGTCTTGGTCATTTTACCCATGAGGCATGGTTCGCACGTGTCAAATGATTCGTAATCAAGAGACTCCAAAAGTCCATCTGCATGGAGCTTCTTCATGCGTTTGACACCTATGTGACCAAGGCGGCAGTGCCACAAGTATGTGGGACTATCATTATCAACCTTACATCTTTTGGTATTCACACTATGAATATGTGTAACATTACGCTCGAGATTCATTAAGAATAAACCATTCACCAGCGGAGCATGACCATAAAACATATCTCTCATATAAATAGAACAACCATTATTCTCGGATTTAAATGAGTAGCCATCTCGAATTAAACAAGATCCTGATACAATGTTCATGCTCAAAGATGGCACTAAATAACAATTATTGAGGTTTAAAACTAATCCCGTAGGTAAATGTAGAGGCAGCGTGCCGACGGCGATCACTTCGACCTTGGAACCATTCCCAACGCGCATCGTCACCTCGTCCTTCGCCAGTCTCCACTTATTCCGCAGCTCCTGCTTTGAGTTACAAATGTGAGCACCGCACCGGTATCAAATACCCAGGAGCTACTATGAGTACTGGTAAGGTACACATCAATTACATGTATATCACATATACCTTTAGTGTTGTCGGCCTTCTTGTCTACTAAGTATTTGGGTAGTTTCGCTTCCAGTGACCACTTCCCTTGCAATAAAAACACTCAGTCTCAGGCTTGGGTCCATTGTTTGACTTCTTCCTGGCAGCTTGCTTACCGGGCACGGCAACTCCCTTGCCATCCTTCTTGAAGTTCTTCTTACCCTTGCCTTTCTTGAACTTAGTGGTTTTATTCACCATCAACACTTGATGTTCCTTTTTGATTTCCACCTCTGCTGATTTCAGCATTGAATATACCTCAGGAATGGTCTTTTCCATCCCCTGCATATTGAAGTTCATCACAAAGCTCTTGTAGCTCGGTGGAAGCAACTAAAGGATTCTGTCAATGACCGCGTCATCCGGGAGATTAACTCCCAGCTGAGTCAAGCGGTTATGCAACCCAGACATTTTGAGTATGTGCTCACTGACAGAACTATTTTCCTCCATCTTACAACTGAAGAACTTGTCGGGACTTCATATCTCTCGACCCGGGCATGAGCTTGGAAAACCATTTTCAGCTCTTCGAACATCTCAAATGCTCCGTGTCTCTCAAAACACTTTTGGAGCCCCGGTTCTAAGCTGTAAAGCATGCCGCACTGAACGAGGGAGTAATCATCAGCACGTGACTGCCAAGCGTTCATAACATCTTGGTTCTCTGGGATGGGTGCGTCACCTAGCAGTGCTTCTAGGACATAACTTTCTTGGCAGCTATGAGGATGATCCTCAGGTTCCGGACCCAGTCCGTATAGTTGCTGCCATCATCTTTCAGCTTGGTTTTCTCTAGGAACGCGTTGAAGTTGAGGACAACGTGGGCCATTTTATCTACAAGACATATTGTAAAGATTTCAGACTAAGTTCATGATAATTAAGTTCATATAATCAAATTACTCAATGAACTCCCACTCAGATAGACATCCCTCCAGTCATCTAAGTGAAACATGATCCGAGTTAACTAGGCCCTGTCCGATCATCACGTGAGACGGACTAGCCAACATCGGTGAACATCTTCATGTTGATCGTATCTTCTATACGACTCATGCTTGACCTTTCGGTCTTCTGTGTTCCGAGGCCATGTCTGTACATGCTAGGCTCGTCAGGTCAACCTAAGTGTATTGCGTGTGTAAATCTGGCTTACACCCGTTGTATTCGAACGTTAGAATCTATCACACCCGATCATCACGTGGTGCTTCGAAACAACGAAACTTTGCAACGGTGCACAGTTAGGGGGAACACTTTCTTGAAATTATTACGAGGGCTCATCTTATTTAAGCTACCGTCGTTCTAAGCAAATAAGATGTAAAACATGATAAACATCACATGCAATCAAATAGTGACATGATATGGCCAATATCATTTGCTCCTTTTGATCTCCATCTTCGGGGCTCCATGATCATCGTTGTCACCGGCATGACACCATGATCTCCATCATTGTGTCTTCTTGAAGTTTTCTCGTCATCTATTACTTCTACTACTATGGCTAACGCTTTAGCAATAAAATAAAGTAATTACATGATGTTTATGTTGACACGCAGGTCATAAATAAATAAAGACAACTCCTATGGCTCCTGCCGGCTGTCATACTCATCGACATGCAAGTCGTGATTCCTATTACAAGAACATGATCATCTCATACATCACATATATCATTCATCACATCCTTTGGCCATATCACATCACAAAACACTTGTTGCAAAAACAAGTTAGATGTCCTCTAATTGTTGTTGCAAGTTTTTACGTGGATGCTATAGGTTTCTAGCAAGAACGTTTCTTACCTATGCCAAAACCACAACGTGAATTGCCAATTTCTATTTACCCTTCATAAGGACCCTGTTCATCGAATCCGATCCGACTAAAGTGGGAGAGACAGACACCCGCCAGCCACCTTATGCAACTAGTGCATGTCAGTCGGTGGAACCAGTCTCACGTAAGCGTACGTGTAAGGTCGGTCCGGGCGGCTTCATCCCACGATGCCGCCGAATCAAGATAAGACTAGTAACAGCAAGCAAATTGACAATATCGACGCCCACAACTCCTTTGTGTTCTACTCGTGCATAGTAACTACGCATAGACCTAGCTCATGATGCCACTGTTGGGGAACGTAGCAGAATTTTAAAATTTTCTACGCATCGTCACCAAGATCAATCTATGGAGTCATCTAGCAACGAGGGAGAGAGGAGTGCATCTACATACCCTTGTAGATCGCGCGTGGAAGCGTTCAAGAGAACGGGGTTGATGGAGTCGTACTCGACGTGATCCAAATCACCGATGACCAAGTGCCGAACGGACGGCACCTCCGCGTTCAACACACATACGGTTGGGAAGACGTCTCCTCCAACTTGATCCAGCAAGGGGGAAGGAGAGGTTGAGATGAAGATCCAGCAACACGACGGCGTGGTGGTGGAAGCAACGGTGATCTTGGCAGGGCTTCGCCAAGCGCAGGGAGACGGAGGAGTGTCACGGGAGGGAGAGAGGCCAGGGGCTTGGGTGCAGCTGCCGTCCCTCCCCCCCACTATATATAGGGTGCCTAGGGGGGGGGCGCCGGCCCTAGGAGATCCAATCTCCTAGGGGTGCGGCGGCCAAGGGGTGGCTTGCCCCCCAAGGCAAGGGTGGCGCCCCCCAACCCTAGGCGCAGGGGGAGGTCCAAGGGGGGCGCACAAGCCCACTAGGGGCTGGTTCCACTCCCACTTCAGCCCATGGGCCCCTCCGGGATAGGTGGCCCCACCCGGTGGACCCTCGGGACACTTCCGGTGGTCCCGGTACAATACCGATTACCCCCGAAACTTTCCCGATGGCCGAAACTTGACTTCCTATATATAAATCTTCACCTCCGGACCATTCCGGAACTCCTCGTGACGTCCGGGATCTCATCCGGGACTCCGAACAACTTTTGGGTTACCGTAAGCTAATATCTCAACAACCCTAGCGTCACCGAACCTTAAGTGTGTAGACCCTACGGGTTCAGGAGACACGCAGACATGACCGAGACGACTCTCCGGTCAATAACCAACAGCGGGATCTGGACACCCATGTTGGATCCCGCATGCTCCTCGATGATCTAATCGGATGAACCACGATGTCGAGGATTTAGTCAATCCGTATACAATTCCCTTTGTCAATCGGTATGTTACTTGCCCGAGACTCGATCGTCGGTATCCCAATACCTCGTTCAATCTCGTTACCGGCAAGTCACTTTACTCGTACCGTAATGCATGATCCCGTGATCAACCACTTGGTCACATTGAGCTCATTATGATGATGCATTACCGAGTGGGCCCAGAGATACCTCTCCGTCATACGGAGTGACAAATCTCAGTCTCGATTCGTGCCAACCCAACAGACACTTTCAAAGATACCTGTAGTGTACCTTTATAGTCACCCAGTTACATTGTGATGTTTGGCACACCCAAAGCACTCGTACGGTATCCGGGAGTTGCACAATCTCATGGTCTAAGGAAATGATACTTGACATTCCGAAAAGCTACAGCAAACGAACTACATGATCTTTGAGCTATGCTTAGGATTGGGTCTTGTCCATCACATCCTTCTCCTAATGATGTGACCCCGTTATCAATGACATCCAATGTCCATAGTCAGGAAACCATGACTATCTCTTGATCAACGAGCTAGTCAACTAGAGGCTCACTAGGGACGTGTTGTGGTCTATGTATTCACACATGTATTACGATTTCCGGATAACACAATTATAGCATGAACAATAGACAATTATCACAAAGAAATATAATAATAACCATTTTATTATTGCCTCTAGGGCATATTTCCAACAAGAATATCAGCTCGATTTGAGGGGCTCGAGTTTCAACATGTGGATCAAGATAGTAATGAAGCAGCAGACATCCTTGCTCGAATGGGCGCTAAACGCAACCCCGTCGTGCCTAACACCTTTTTGGAAAGACTTTCCAAGCCATCTGTGGTATGGCGAGACGAGAGAGGAAATACCAGTCCAGCGCCAATCACACCCCCGAACACCGAACACGATTCGGATATCATCGGGGGCTCGGGCACTGAGCCAACGCCTTCCGCTGATATAATCATGGCGGTTATTGCTCCATGGACCAAACCATTCTTGGCCTACCTTAATAATCAGGAGCTCCCTAATGATCAGAACAAGGCCCATTGTCGGTGTCAAAACCGGCGGATCTCGGGTATGGGGTCCCGAACTGTGCATCTAAGGCGGATGGTAATAGGAGGCAGGGGACACGATGTTTTACCCAGGTTCGGGCCCTCTTGATGGAGGTAAAACCCTACATCCTGCTTGATTATTCTTGATAATATGAGTAGTACAACAGTTGATCTACCTCGAGATCGGAGAGGCTAAACCCTAGAGGCTAGCCTATGGTCTGATTTTATGTTGTCCAACGGACTAAAACCCTCCCGTTTATATAGACACCGGAGGGACTAGGGTTACACAAGCTCGGTTACAAAGGAGGAGATATACATATCCGTATTGCCTAGCTTTCCTTCCACGCCAAGTAGAGTCCCATCCGGACACGGGACGAAGTCTTCAATCTTGTATCTTCATAGTCCAACAGTCTGGCGAAATGATATAGTCCGGCTGTCCAGAGACCCCCTAATCCAGGACTCCCTCAGTAGCCCCTGAACTAGGCTTCAATGACGATGAGTCCGGCACGCAGTGTTGTCTTCGGCATTGCAAGGCCGGATCCTACTCCGAATACACCACGGAAGAATTTGAATACAAGGATAGTGTCCGACCTTGCAAAAGAAGTTCCACATACCACCGTAGAGAAAATTTGAATACAAGGATAGTGTCCAACCCAACCGCGCCATCAATTACGGTTCTTGGGTGATAAGCGAGTTTTACCAGGCTAGTGGGGCGCATAGTCTAGTCCGCCCTTATAAAGGGATAAGATCTCACCTTTTTCTACCCACGCCTTCTTCCTCCTGGCTCATCCATTCTCGCGCACTCGAGCTCCATCGCCCAAGTCCACATCTTCCTCCTCAACTCTCTCCAAAACATGTCCACAGCGGGAGGCAAGTGGATGGCCTCCTTCATCACGGAGGGGCACATCAAAAAGTTGTGTGGAGCCGGATACTTAGATGTGGACATCGCGCACCGGCTGCCAGCCACGGGGCAGGTCATCCCTACCCCAGAACCTCACGAGAGGGTGGTTTTCCTCCACCACTTTGTCTGCGGACTGGGGTTTCCCCTCCATCCATTTGTCCGTGGCCTCATATTCTACTATGGGCTGGACTTTCATGATCTGACCCCGAACTTCATCCTCAACATCTCGGCATTCATCGTCGTGTGCGAGGCCTTCCTCCGCATCCGGCCCACTTCGGCCTGTGGCTGAAGACCTTCAATATCAAGCAGAAGGTGGTGGGCAGCCAACAAGCGGAATGCGGCGGAGCCATGGTGGGCAAGATGCCCAACGTTACATGGCTCGAGGGATCCTTCGTGGAGACCATAAAGGGGTGGCTATCGGGGTGGTTCTACATCACCGAGCTGCACGACACCAACTGGGTGGCAGCCCCTGAGTTTCGATCCGGAATCCCCATGCGGCTCACTTCCTGGAAGGAGAAGGGCCTGTCCTGGGGTTCATCGGTAGAGCTGGACGGACTCCAGAAGTGTATCCAGAACATGACAAGCAAAAAAGTCAAGCTTTTCAACATAGTCCAGGTCATGCTCTTCCACCGGATCCTCCCGTGTGAACAACGGGATTTCAACTTGTGGGAGTTCGACCCGGCCTGGCTCCAGACTCTAAGCGAGCTCTTCGACACGACGCACAAGGACATCTGGAGGGTGCTATTCAACGACAACGAGGTCCCTCCTTCTCTTACCGAGGACCGTGGGCTAAGCGCGAAGTGCCCTGCGCATTTGGTAAGTTCTGTACATAGGGTATTTACTTCCCATAGCTTAAACATGTGCGGGATCTGAGCTCCCATGCCTTTGACAGGACTGGGTGGAGACATCGGAGCAGATTAACTGTCCGGCCCCTCTGCCCGAAGACACTGCGGGCGCTCTCCTGACGGAGATGCTGACTCTGGCTCCTTATAAGGTGCCAGAGAAGACCAAGAAGAAGGCCAAGGGAACCCGAAAGAGTTCCCGGCGCCAGGTTGTATCGGACTCATCGTCTGATAACTCCGCGATGCACTCCTCCCATGAAGATGGGGGGAGGAAGATGAAGACGCTCCCCCTCCAGCCGGGGAGACAAGAAAAGGAAGGCCGCCGCAACTAGGGAGGCCGAAGGGTCCAAGAAGGGAAGGACTCTTCTTCCGGACTACTCAACCACCGCCGCCGAAGGCGAATATGAGTGGCTGCTTAGGGCCAAGCCCCTGGCGAAGTCGTAAGTATTCGGATACCAGAGTAACTCATAGCATACCTTTGCCGCACTGCTTCTCCTAACGCCAAATATGATTATGCAGACCGCCCCAAGCCCGTGTCGACGTATCTTCATCGGACGGCTCCTTGGATTCGTCAGATATGGATAGCGATCCACTTCCGACCGCCACCTCCCCTTGCCCTACGGACAATGCTGAGGTATTGTCTCAAGGGGCACCGAGCCGGGGGGAGACAGTCCCGGAGGCGCCTCAAGGCGACCTTCCAGACTCCAGGAGCAAGGGGATCAAGGCTCCCGGGGGCTCCCAGTTCGGCTCTCAGCCGAACACCGCACCGGAACCTCCAGTGGTCCCGGACTCGGGCAGGCGGCTCCCTTCCAAAAGGGGCAAGATGCCCGTGCTGGTGAGCTCTGTCCATCTAGAGGCACCGGACTACCTGCTGGGAGCACTTCATGGCGCTTCCATCGACGAAGAACACCGCACTATTATGAGTGCGGTGATCAAGAAGGTCCAGTCTGCCAAGAGCAGACCGACTGAAGCCTGTGCCAGCCTTCTAACAGGTTTTGAGGTAAGTATTGAAAATGTAGGAAAAATATTACCGCATAGATAGTAGCCCCTGATGCTCTATTTGGTGTTCACAAAGAAAAGCCGAATAGAGGATCAAATAAAATATGCAGGAGTCTAATATAAGTATGTCTGTATGCGTATGCAGGCTTCGCTGTTGGCCTCTGCCGCACTAACTACGGAGGTCGCCGCACTGAAGTAGGACCTTCAGGCGTCCGAAAAAGAACTCGGCCTTGCCAAGTGGCAGCTCGAGGAAAACAAAGGTAAGTAATACCTTGTCTATATATATAAAAAGAAAATGTGGTTGTGAAATGACAGGATCATCATGAATGTGCCAGGGGCCACGACCGAGGTGGCGACCCTAAAGCAAACGATGTCCGGGGCCGAAGACAAAGCGGCCAAGGAGCGCACTGAGTGGGAGAAGCAAGAGGCACGGGTGGGCGAGGTGCAGCAAGAGCTCCAGGCTCTCGTGACGAAGCACGGGGCTTTGGAGCTTGACTCGAAGACGCAAGAGTCTGAGCTTGCCGCAGCCCTTGAGAGCGTGAAGAATGCCAAGGCTGAAGCCCAAAAGGCCCTCCAGGAAATTGAGGCGATAAGGAAGATAGCGGCGGGTAAGGCATTCAATATGCAAAGCAAGCATGTGAAAGTAAATTACTTGTTACTTACCCGAGTCCGGAGCTCTCCAGGAGCATTCGCAGATTTGCCCCGCAGCGTGTCGGATGCCACAAAGTTTTACCAGGCCGAGGAGGGAAGCTCGACGGAGAAGCTGTTCTGGTCTCAGTATACTGGGACGGAACACCCGATGACTATGAGCGACCAGCTGAAGCAACTGGTCGAGCTGCACAAGGCGGGCGAACAGGCCATGAAGGGCTTTATAGTCCGAATGTGGCCTGGCGAAGCCCTTCCCAACAGCTACTTCGGCCTGGTGAGGCGGCTTGTGGATGCCTGCCCAGGGCTGGAGGTCATCAAGCGGTCCGTCTGCATTGAAGGTGCATGCCGGGCTTTTGCCCGTGCAAAGGTGCATTGGGCCAAGATGGACGCCGAGAAGCTGGTGAAGGAGGGGCCGCCGTAGGACAAGGAGCATCGCCACCCCGAGATGTACTATGAGGGTGTCCTGAAGGGTGCCCGTCTTGTAGCATACGAGTGTGCGAAAGATGTAATATTTGAATGAACTTGCTCGTGTGATCCTGTGGTATGAAAACTTGTTCATATCCTCTATGCAACGCTTGTTTGAATTTAAAATATTACCTTCTGTTCTGCTCTTTATCAAATCTGAGAGATGGCTAGTCGTCGGCTTCTGCCCCCATGCCACGAGTGCTGGGGTGTTCGGGATAAACCTGAGCACTCTTGTTCCCATTTTTGGGTCCTTCGAGGGAGGTGCTCACCGCAACGAACAAGGCAATCGGACTATAATGCTTTATCACTCTCACTTAGCCATAGAATTCTATAATTTTAAATTTTGGTGAAGCCCCTAGTATTCGGAAGGCCGAATTTGGGGCGCTATACACGCCTTAAGCCGGACAAAGCCGACTCCTCGCTCAAAGCGGCATAAGTCTTCATGGACTCGAAACCTCTCGAACAGCGACCAGTCTCTTGCCTTATCATGACAGTTAGTTTTAGCTTTCTCTACTGAGGTGCTTAGCCCAGCTGAACCAGGGCACAATCGCAGTAGTTCTCCCAGTGCTACCTTAGCCGATATAGCGGAACGTAAGGTACCAAAACATGGGAGCCGGGCAAACCCAACTATTGACCCAAGACATGATTCGGAGCTGATGCATATAATGTTATAAGTTCGGGGTTGTTATGCCCTCGATGCGGCTATATCTCCCACGTGTCGAAGCACGACTTAGAGGCATAACCGCATTGAATGCAATGTTGCAAGTGAGGTAATCTTCACACAACCCATGTAATACATAAGGGAAAGAGATACATAGTTGGCTTACAATCGCAACTTCACACAATTACATGAATAAAGCATTACATCAACCAGATACAATCAAGGTCCGACTACGGAACCAAAATAAAAGAAGACTACCCCAAATGCTACACAGATCCCCGATCGACCCCAACTGGGCTCCACTACTGATCAACTAGAACGAAACAACACAAAGGATAAGATCTTCAACAAGCTCCTCCTTGAGCTTGGTTGCGTCACCTGCACGGTATCATCGGCACCTGCAAACTGGTTTTGGAAGTATCTGTGAGTCACGGGGACTCAACAATCTCACACCCTCGCGATCAAGACTATTTAAGCTTATGGGTAAGGTAAAAGGTATGAGGTGGAGCTGCAGCAAGTGACTGTCATATATGGTGGCTAACATACGCAAATGAGAGCGAGAAGAGAAGGCAAAGCACGATCGAGAAACTATGATCAAGAAGTGATCCTAGAACAACCTATGTCAAACATAACTCCAACACCGTGTTCACTTCCCGGACTCCGCCGGAAAGAGACCATCACGGTTACACACGCGGTTGATGTATTTTATTTAAGGTCAACTTCAGGTTTTCTACAACCGAACATTAACAAATTCCCATCTGCCAATAACCGCGGGCACAGCTTTCGAATGTTCAAATCCCTGCAGGGGTGTCCCAACTTAGCCCATCACAAGCTCTCACGGTCAACGAAGGATATTCCTTGTCCCAAGACAATCCGATCAGGCTCGGCACCCAGGTTACAAGGCATTTCGACAATGGTAAAACAAGTCCAGCAACACCGCCGGAATGTGCCGACAAATCCTGATAGGAGCTGCACATATCTCGTTCTCAGGGCACACTCAGATGAGCTCTCCATACAACTAAAACCAAACCTCGAGTTTCCCTAAGGGGGCGCTGCACACGGCTCTAGTTTGGGCCAACACTCAGAGGAGCACTGGACCGGGGGGGTAAAATAATGATGACCCTCAGGAGTGCGACTCCCAAGGGAAAAGAAAAGGCTAGGTGGCGAATGGTAAAACCAATGTTGGGCATTGCTGGAGGAGTTTTATTCAAGGCGAACATTCAAGGGGTTCCCATTATAACCCAACCGCGTAAGGAACGCAAAATTCGGGAACATAACACCGATATGACGGAAACTAGGGCGGCAAGAGTCGAACAAAACACCAGGCATAAGGCCGAGCCTTCCACCCTTTACCAAGTATATAGATGCATTAATTAAATAAGAGATATTGTGATATGCCAACAAAATATCCATGTTCCAACATGGAACAAGCTCCAATCTTCACCTGCAACTAACAACGCTATAAGAGGGGCTGAGCAAAGCGGTAACATAGCCAAACAACGGTTTGCTAGGAGAAGGTGGGTTAGAGGCTTGGTTCAACAATATTGGAGGCATGATAAGCAAGTGGTAGGTATCCCAGCATAGGCATAGCAAAAGAGTGAGAAACTAGCAAGAAAAGATAGAAGTGATTTCGAGGGTATGGTCATCTTGCCTGAAATCCCGCAAGGAAGAAGAAACGAGACCATGAATAAGACAAATGAACGAAGTTGAACGGATCCTCACAGACACGGCGTTTTCGGAACCAACCCGAAGAAGCAACACCGGAAAGAAGCACACAACATAGTAAACAACCAACACATGAACATGGCATGATGCACAACCAAGTATGATGCATGTCCGGTTTAATGAGGCATGGCATGGCAAAGTGCACAAACAATCCTACAAATTAAGTGGAGCTCATTATGCAACTCCGTTGCATAATGACGAAACACCACAACAATTATTTAGTTCTCTCCCGTTTAAGTACTCAACAAAATTAAATGTTGGTTAACATGGAAGGAGGTGAAGCATAATGAAACTATCTAACTAGGCAAGTTTAAATTAGGCCGGAACTACAAAACAACAAGTCCGGAAACTCCTCATGTGCATATTTTGGTTATGGTACTATTCTGCCCTAAACCATATTTTATAGTTGTTAAACATGCAAAGTGAGGCCACCATGTTAAACTAGGCATTTTTCCACCCCATTTACATATAAAGATTATTAAATTCCGAGTTAGGTTATTTAGATATGAAATAAATCATTTTAGCATGGCATAGGAGCAAATTAATGCAAACAGCAAGTTTAAACATTTTAAACATGCATGAAAGTGGGAAATTATTAAACTACACAAAATTATATGCAAGTTTCATATATAATTTATTTTAATCCGATGCACGGTTATTAAGTTATTAAATGCATGAAGTGCAAGGGCTTTTCTGTAAATCTGTGTTCTCTGGAAAATTAGCTAAAACGTTCTGCGGAAAAAAAACACATCTCGGGCCGAAACTGCTATCTGGCCCAACAGTAGAAATAAAACAAAGGAGGGGCTTTGTGGGTGGCCTCACCCATGGGCTTCGGCCCGGTCAAAGGAGCAGGCTGCAGAGGGGTGCTGGCGTGCTGGGCCTTGCGCAAGGAGGCCCAGACGCGGGTGACGTGGCGGTCCATCGGGAGCCGATGCAGGCCGAGGCGAGGCCGGCCCAGGCGAAAGGAGGCAGGGCGCTGCTGTAGCTGGGCTTCGCACGAAGGAGGGAGCTGGGCCTCGTAGGCAGATCGAGCGGAGGCAGGGCGAGGTCCACGCGAGGCAGGGACACGGGCTTCAGGTCGGGGCGCTGGTCTCCCTCGAGAAGAAAACGCAGCAGCCGGAGGAAGGAAGCGGCGGCGCGACGAAGCTCCGGCGACGATGGGTCCGGTGACGCTGGTGAGGCCGGGAACGGTTCGCAGGGCCCTGGATCCAGTGGATCCCTTCCGGATCTGGCGAAGACGGGGTCAACGACGAACTCCCTGGGCGGCGGCTATGGGCACCTGAGAGAGAGAGAGAGCGAGAGAGAGAGTACTTAGAGAGAGAGATGACGGGAGGAGGAGAACGAAGGGAGGGAGAGGGACGAGGCCGGTCCTGGCGGCTTTGGTGTTGGTAGTTGAGGTCGCTAGCGCCGGCGTGCGAAGGGCAGAGCTGCTCCTGATCCCTCCAGAATCGAGGCACGGGACCAGGCACTCGGGCCTTGAGGGGCTGCGGAGAAACAGGGAGGTGGATCGAGTGGATGGATGGATCGAAGGGATGGCTAGGCACGGAAAGAGAGGAGTAGGTGGATCGGGAGGAGATCCCGAGATTGGAGGGAGGCTGTAGGTGGTGGCGTCTAGAGGGGACAAAAGTCCTAGAATATAGGGTTAGGGGCTATATATAGCAGATGAAATCGGTTTAGGGCGGTTAGGTCCCTCCGATCGTAATTGGACGGACGGGAAGAATAGGTTAGGTAGCCCAAAAATAAAAACGGAGACGTTTTGCAGATGTTTGGGGTTGATCCGGATCCAACAGTGACGACTGTCCGGGTCGGGTCCGGGACAGATTTCGGACGCGCGCGGGAGGAGGCTGCGGGCTGACGAGAGAGGTTAGGTTGGACCTGGCGGTAGGTAGTGGGCTGTGTAGGCGGTCTCGAGCTAAGAGAAGAGAAGAGAGGGAGGCCCGGCGACTGTTTCCGGAGACCGAAAACGTCCGACGTGTGTCCGGCTATAATGCCGCTATAGTTTAACGGTTGGGCTATCAAACAAACTCCGAATGTGATGAAACTTGACAGGCGGTCTATCTACACTAAAATAAGATCACACGCCAACTTTCAACCCATTCCGAGAACATTTTTCGTCCACTTATAAAATACTATTTCGGACATGCCGCGGGCGCGTGCAAGTGTGTCTGGGCTCAGAACAGACAATGGACGGAACGAGGAGACCGGGACGGATGCAAGTTTTGAAAACATGATGATGCAATTCACATGATGACATGGCAAGATGCAACACGCAAGCAAAAGACATGGCAACAACAACGAATAACTAGGAGACACCTGGCACGTCAATCTCAGGGCGTTACAGGGGTGCCGCACTTGTCTAAAGTGTTCGGACTTCTCACGCTGTATTATGGGGTATGCTTAAGCCCCTGGCGTATTAGCCGTACCAGAGTGTATGGGTGCTGGATGTCATGAAATGAATATATATATATATATGTAAAGGAAGAATAAAGAATGGGATAATAGTCTAGTGCTATGCATTGTTTATTCAAAAAGGTGCATTAAAGCGAAATGATACAGGTAGTGCGATAAGCAAAAAGTAGGACTATTCGACATGTCCCCTCCAAGGGCAAGCTGAGGAATGGCATTAAAGCAAGTACTTCATTCGTTATCGTAATCCACCTGGGAGTTCCGTGGTACGGCGTAGCTTTCTGCCTCCTTGGTTGCTGCATCATGTGTTCGGCAATCATACTGCCAAACAGGGTTTCTAGAGATTAAAGTCCTGAAAGAGAGAAAAATAATAAAGCGGGAAGCCCCTAGTGTGGTTGAGCCGTGTCTTCGGGCATGCCGTAGTCGTGCCCCCTCCCCACCTATGCCCATGGTATTTTCAATGCGTAATTATGTACGGGCAACACGAATTTCGCCGTTTGGCTAGGACCGGGGTGGGGGCCGCATTGCTATGCGAGCTCGGAACGTGTCAGGCGGTCTTGTTGCCGATTACTCCGTGCACGCTTGAAGGTGTCCGGGTCCTTAATCGCCGAACTAGTGGATTGCCTTAAGAGGCTGCTCTGCGCTTCTGCTGCGAGGGCCGCGGGTGTGCTCCTCCGTGCATTGAGAGCGCTCTGTGTTTCCATTAACTGTGATGACCCCCCGAGGTCCTGGCATCTTGAGCTTGAGGTATGCATAGTGCGGTACCGCATTGAATCTCACAAATGCGGTTCGCCCGAGCAGTGCATGATAGCCACTGCGGAACGGGACTATGTCGAAGATTAACTCTTCGCTTCGGAAGTTATCCGGGGATCCGAAGACCACTTCCAGTGTGACTGAGCCTGTGCAATGGGCCTCTACACCTGGTATGATGCCTTTGAAGGTCGTTTTTGTGGGTTTGATCCTTGAGGGGTCTATACCCATTTTCCGCAATGTGTCATGGTAAAGCAGGTTCAGGCAGCTGCCGCCATCCATAAGGACTCGAGTGAGGTGAAATCCGTCAATGATTGGGTCTAGGACCAGTGCGGCGAATCCGCCATGACGGATACTAGTGGGGTGGTCCCTGCGATCGAAGGTGATTGGACAAGAGGACCATGGGTTGAACTTTGGGGCGACGGACTCCAACGCATCTACGTCCCTTAACGCATGCTTCCGCTCCCTCTTGGGGATGTGGGTTGCGTATATCATGTTCACCGTCCGCACTTGTGCGGGGAACCTTTTCTGTCCTCCGGTGTTCAGCTGCCGGGGCTCCTCCTCGTCATCGCTATGTGACCTCTTATCTTTGTTTTCGGTATTTAACTTGTCGGCCTGCTTGAACACCCAACAATCCCTGTTGGTGTGGTTGGCTGGCTTGTCGGGGGTGCAGTGTATTTGACACGAGCGGTCGAGTATACGGTCCAAACTGGATGGGCCCGGAGTTCTTCTTTTGAATGGCTTTTTCTGCTGACCGGGTTTAGAGCCTTTGAATCTGGCATTGACTGCCGTATCCTCTGTATTGTCGCTGTTAATGCGGCGCTTGTGTTTGTTGCGACGTGACCAACCATTGCCATCCTTGGTATCTGAAGTACCATGGTTCTTTGATATGTTATTGCCGCGAGCCAGCCAGCAGTCTTCTCCCGCGCAAAAGCGGGTCATGAGTGTCGTGAGGGCTGCCATAGATTTCGGCTTTTCCTGGCCAAGGTGCCGGGCGAGCCACTCGTCGCGGATGTTGTGCTTAAAAGCTGCTAGGGCCTCTGCATCCGGACAGTCGATGATTTGATTTTTCTTTGTTAGGAACCGTGTCCAGAATTGCCTGGCCCATTCCTCTGGCTGCTGAATTATGTGGCTCAAGTCATCGGCTTCTGGTGGTCGCACATAGGGGCCCTGGAAGTTGTCAAGGAATGCGGCTTCCAGATCCTCCCAACAGCCAATGGATTCTACTGGCAGGCTGTTGAGCCAATGCTGAGTTGGTCCTTTGAGTTTAAGTGGGAGGTATTTGATGGCGTGTAGATCATCACCGTGGGCCATGTGGATGTGCAGGAGGAAGTCCTCGATCCATACCGCAGGATCTGTTGTGCCGTCGTATGATTCTATATTTACGGGTTTGAAACCCTCTGGGACTAGATGATCCATTACTTCATCTGTGAAGCATAGGGGGTGTGCGGCACCTCTGTACTGGGCTATATCGCGATGCAGCTCAAATGAGTCTTGCCCGCTGTGTTCGGCCCGGTCGGATTTACTTTTACTGTATCCGGCGTGACGGTTATCATCTCGCATAGTGGCGCGCCCTCGCGATCCGTAGATCGATCTTGCATGTTTTGCTTTGTCCTCCAATACGTCTCGCAGGTCTAGCATGTTCCCCCGTGCCTTGTCATTTTTATTTGAGTAGCATCGGGGTGCGGGCTGAGTTTTTGGCTGAAATGCCTCTCTGTCGCAGCCACGAGGTGGTCGGTCAGCCGCATCATATGCTGGAGATGTAGCTTTGAGTGCTTCCTCCTCCAGTCGGGGTAGCAACGTACGCTTTGGGTAACTCTTGGAGGGGCGTTCAAGTTTATATTCCTCGGCCGCAAGGACTTCAGTCCATCTGTCAGCTAGAAAATCTTGATCAGCTTGAAGCTATTGTTGCTTTTTATTAAGGCTATTTGCCGTGGCTATAAGCCGGCGCTTGAAGCGCTCTTGTTCAACGGGATCCTCCGGCACGACGAATTCGCCATCGTCGAGGCTTGCCTTGTCTTCGGAGGGAGGCATGTAATTATCATCCTCCGCCTCTCCATCTGCCGCTCTCTCTGGAGGGCTGGTTTCTCCATCCTCCTACCCTAAATCTTGCTGGATGGGATTGTTGTCGTCTTCGGCATTGTCCGGAGTTCTATTATCTCCTGTGCCGGGGTCACCGCTTTTTCTTTGGCGAGACTTAGAGCGGCGCCGCTGACGCCGGCGCTTGGGTTGCTTCTTGGAGGGGTCATCCTCCGCTGTGTCGTCGCCATTGCCTTCTTTGGGTGTGTCCACCATGTATATATCATATGATGAGGTGGCTATCCAGTGCCCTGTGGGCAGTGGTTCCTCTTCGCCTCCCGCATCGTCATCCATACCGTCGATGTCTTCGGAGTCGAAGTCGAGCATGTCGGTTAAGTCGTCGACAGTGGCTACTAAGTGAGTGGTGGGTGGGCGGCGAATTTCTTCATCATCCGCATCCCAATCCTGCAGGACATAGTTCGGCCAGGACTCTCCTGACAAGGAGAGAGACCTTAATGAGTTCAGTATGTCGCCGAAGGGCGAGTGCTGAAAGATATCCACGGAGGTAAACTACATGATCGGCGCCCAATCGGATTCAATAGGCACGGGCACAGGCGGTTGGGAGTCCGTGGCCGGGGAAGGATCCAGTAGTGTGGCATCACGGCTCTCATGAAGGGTAAGGTCGATATTCGGCTCGATCGCCGCTGAGGATACGGCCTGCGTGGCGGGGTCTATCCACCCGCCCATGGACGGCGCAGCTGGCTCCGAATTCAGGGTCGGAGCAGTTGCCGGTGCGATCTCCTGGACACTGTCCGATGGCATAGCTAAATCATGCTCATCATGACAGTGTGGCGCACTAGGCAAAGGCTCGAATCCGTCGAAGATCAAGTCTCCATGGATATCTGCCGTGTAGTTTAAGCTTCCAAACCTGACCTGATGGCCAGGGGCGTAACTCCCGATCTGCTCCAGATGGCCAAGCGAGTTGGCCAGCAGTGCGAAGCCGCCGAATAAAAGATCTGTCCGGGGAGAAAAGTCTCACCCTGGACTGCGTCGCTATCGATGATCGTAAGAGCCATCAAGCCTAACGGTGACGACACAGAGGAACTCTTAATGAAAGCACCAATGTCGGTGTCAAAACCGGCGGATCTCGGGTAGGGGGTCCCGAACTGTGCGTCTAAGGCGGATGGTAACAGGAGGCAGGGGACACGATGTTTTACCCAGGTTCGGGCCCTCTTGATGGAGGTAAAACCCTACGTCCTGCTTGATTATTCTTGATAATATGAGTAGTATAAGAGTTGATCTACCTCGAGTTGGGAGAGGCTAAACCGTAGAGGCTAGCCTATGGTCTGATTATATGTTGTCCTACGGACTAAAACCCTCCGGTTTATATAGAGACCGGAGAGGGCTAGGGTTACACAAGGTCGGTTACAAAGGAGGAGATATACAAATCCGTATTGCCTAGCTTGCCTTCCATGCCAAGTAGAGTCCCATCCGGACACATGGACGAAGTCTTCAATCTTGTATCTTCATAGTCCAACAGTCCGGCCAAAGGATATAGTCCGGCTGTCCGGAGACCCCCTAATCCAGGACTCCCTCACCCGTCGCATAGTTCGACGCTCCAAGACCTACAAAGTTCATGAAGGATAACTCTACAAGAAAAGCACTACTGGAGTTCTTCAAATATGTATCTCCGAAGAGGAGGGGCAGGAGCTCTTGGCCGACATACATGCTGGCCTCGGTGGCCATCACGCTGCATCTCGAGCCCTTGTAAGCAAACCTTCCATACAGACTTCTTCTGGTCCACGGCCCGAGCAGATGGACAGGCCCTTGTACAGCATTGTGTAGGATGCCAGCTCTTCTCCAATCAAAGCCATATGTTGCCCACTGCCCTAAGAACTATCCCCATTACCTGGTCTTTTGCTGTCTGGGGGCTAGACATGGTCTGACCCCTTAAAGGGGGAAGCCATAAGATGAAATACTTGTTGGGCATGGTGGATAAGTTCACTAAGTGGATAGAGGCTAAACCTGTAAAAATAGCTGAAGCCGGACCGGTGATAGACTTTATATCCGGTGTGGTACACCGTTATGGTGTCCCGCACAACATTATTACTGACAACGGCTCTAACTTCACAGCCGATGAGGTAAAAAAATTGGTGTGCTAACCTGGGCATCAAGCTCGATTATGCCTCCGTATATCACCCTCAAACAAACAGTCATGTCGAGCAGGCCAATGGCTAGATAATGAGTGGCATCAAACCCATACTAGTGCGATCCCTAAAGGAGAAGGATAAACATTGGGTTGAGGAACTCGATTCCGTACACTGGGGGCTGCGGACCACGCCCAACCGCACGACCGTATACACACCATCTTCATGGTGTACGGCGGAGAGGTTGTCTTCCCCTGCGACATTATTCATGATTCACCTTGAGTGCGCATGTACGAAGAGAGAGAGGCCGAGCTCGATCGGCAGGATGACTTAGATGGCCTGGAGGAGGAGCACGATGTCGCAAAATCCCATTCCGCATTCTATCAACAACAGGTTCGAAGATACCAAAGTAGAGAAGTGCATCCCAGAGAAGGAAAAGGACAAACTCAAACCAAAATGGGAAGGTACCTTCATTATAGAAGAAGTTCTGATGGGAGGAGCATACCGCCTTCGCAATGCATCAGATAATCGCTTAGAACCGAACCCTTGGAACGTTGCCAGGCTGTGAAGATTCTACGCATAAGTACGACCATGCTTTTTATTCGTTCTTTTGTCTCCTTTTCAAAATTTTCCTTTTTTCGTTTTTATACGTTTCCCATGGTGTGTTCGGATAGGACGAACACTTGAGGGGTAAACATCCTTAAGTGTATACACCCTGCCATGACTGGGGGCTTCTGTAAGTAGAAGCTTATTATGATATCAAGCCTAGAGCTCAGAATACATGTGTCGTTTGTGGATATACATCCTTTCTTGCCGTTATATGCACCTCTATGACTTAATTTTTTTTTGCCAAGTTGGGTTGCCTCTCTCCTATGCTTATGCCCTGAGTTGCCGATTGTTCGGCTAGGGCATAAAGGAAGCACCTCTGCGATTGTTACAACCTGGTCATCCGGACATGTACCTCAGACGGGTGAAGCCGAAAGCTAGCTTCTTATGGGAATAATTGGTTGGCACTAAAACGACAGATTGTTGCTATATTACAATCATGTTTAAGCACTCCTGAGCCAGCATTGTATTCTTTTCTTGCAGAACCTGCAAAAATTATCGATCCTTAAATCGGTTTGCTTCACCGTTTCAAGTCTCGGGGGCTACTGGCATATGACCATGCAAAATTGTGTCAAATTTTACCTGTATATTCTTTGAGAACAGCTGAATAACTCCGGCAAGGCTGTCTCGAGCGGCTCGGATATATGCATCTGTCGAACTTAGTGCGGCGAATTCTTGTTCGGACAAGGCCGGACCGCGCATAGCTTCCTTTAATCGACGGTGATGCATCACGCTCTCTACTTCGGAATTCATGACCGACATGTCATCCGAATCTTCTTGAGGAGGCAGAACGGGCGTGGCGTCGTCTTGTGTACTACCTGACGAGAATGGCATCGGATTAGTGGACATTTGGCTAATTAGGCGTTTTCCCACCGTTTGCCGCGTACTCCTCCTAAAAGATCAAAAGACCAAAACGGGAGACCCTTAACTATCCAGACTCATGCCTAGGCATGCATTAAGTATACATACCTCTTGGAGGATTGTGAGGTCTCCGCAGTACTCCTGGTCCCTTTTTGTTTTGAACAACGGCCTTGTGTGGGGGCCACCCTCGAGGAGATACGGTCCCTGGAGCGTCGATCCTGTTAAAATCTAGATCAGTACAACTGGTAAGGATGCAGACGAGGATCTTTTCTTAGGAAGCCTCTAGAGATTCACGATACAGAATGGGTAAAGGCGAGGGTAGTCGACGGTGATGGCCACTTCTGAACCATCAAAGCTCGCCTGGTAGAATACCCCATCGTCGAATTCTATATATATAGAGTAACACTATTCTGATCCTAGGATCAGAATAACTATTTGGATCACGGCGCGCCCTATATAGGCCCAATGGATGTTTCCAAACTTCCGAAAAGACAAACAAAATCCGATCGGGCCCATGCCCAACCCCAACCTCACCTCCTGCACTATCGGATCCCCCGACCACCTCCCGCCCCCCCACCCCCGACGCACCTCCTGCCGCCGGCCACCCACTGCTGGCCACCGAAGCCGCCGCCTCCACTCGCGAGCTCCGCCGCCTCCTCCTTCCCGTGCTCGACCTCCTCCTCCCGGCTCGGCGCCGCCCTCGCATCCCGGGTCGCCGCCAAGGTTCCCAGTCCCCTCCACCCGCCGCAGCTTCCGAGGACACCCACGCCGCCGCTCCTCGACCACCCACGGCGGCACGCATCCATCCTCCTCGGCTGCAGCGACCTTCTTCCTCTGCCACTGCGACCTTCCTCCTCTCCCATCGCGGCATTCTTCCCTCCAGTGCCTCCCAGATCGGCTACTCGATGCATGTTCCCCCATCGGTGGCTCTCCCCTGTGCTCACTTTCTTCCCTCCGCCGCCGGCGTGAGAGCCGCCCACACCATCCTGCACTGCCACATTCCTCCTCCCGGTCGGCCTCCCGGCTCCGCTGTGCAAAACAGAGCCGCCGTGCACCACCTAGTCATCACTACCGCCTCTCTTCCTCAATGCTGCTGCGGCCCCTCTTCCTCCATGCTACTGCTGCCCCTCTTCCTCCATGCTACTGCCGCCTTCCACTCTGCTCCCCACGCCCCAGGGTGTCCGCATCGAGCTTTCCTCTCTTCTACTAGCAGTGCACACAAGCTGTTTGTGTATATGCCTTGAATGAAAAAAATTCCTCTCTTTGGTTACAGGAGAAGTTCATGTACAGCGACAACAACAAAGTTCATGTTGTTAGAGAATTGAAGTCCATTTATATGGAAGTTGATGATTGTTGTGTGTATGCAGGGGAGCACAAAAGGAACCTGTGGCTGACAAATTTTCTTGTTATCTAGCCACAACGATCTTTGTTGACCTCTTTGACAATCTTTTACCTTGTTATATCTTGCACATAGTCGATTGAAGGGTGTTTTCCTTGAGAGTTGAACCTGAAAGGTAATAAAATACGGACAACAACTTCAACATGGCAATATCTTCTTGCAACTTCTACTGAACTTAATACCAAGATAGTAGCCATTCCTTCGACTTCCGTACTTCATTTGTAAGAACCATTCTAGATTCCTAACAACATCTCTGCAATATTTCAGGAATTCTCGCTTCTTCTTCCACAGCTCGTGAGATCAAAGGCCATTGTCGACAAAGCTAAGCTCAAGAGTGCAACTTTAGTCGAAGATATGCATTAGAGATTGCGAGAAGCTCTCACTAGTCTTTCTCTTCTGTTTAACTTGTGTCAACACATATGGCCTCTTCAGTTTGGGACTACAGCTTCTTCTGAGAAGTCACGACTACGATGACAAATAATGCAGCCATAGTATCTGTTCTATGTGTGGTTTGTAATTTTGTTAGATGCCCCTTGGCCGTTAACACATAAACTTTGGTACTTAGCATATTATTTGTTATAATATATCTGATCAGCTTGTTTCTTCCCGGCATCTCCTTGGTTGCTGTAATGTAGCTTCGTTTTGGTTGTAAAATATATGTGGTCTAATGTTTGTTGTGTTATCCTACTTGATGAAAAAATGGAGCATGCGGTTTCATTTCACCTGAAGTGCCAACATAAAAAAATCAGTTTTGGTTCTCCTGTAGTTATTTCTCCAAGCTTGAGGGAGCACCGACCATCCCCCAAAAAATGTGGTTTCTACCTTTTTTGTTCCGAGTGGTGAGAAATAAGAGATACAACATGTCTTTGTTGGTATGGCAACAAGCCGAGAGAATAATTGAAAATATGTTTCTTCTTGTTCCATTGTTTCTGTATTAGGCATATGAAAAAATTGACTTGGCATACGTCCAGACATCCCTTATTTGCAAAAAGCCGAGTAAATAATTAATTTTCAACTTTTCTTGAAGTTCAAATTGGTGAACCCAGGCCGTTCAAGTCCCATGATCTCCCTCATATATAAAAAGGATTTCCCCATCTTAAATTTGAAGTTATAAAAAATAATTCTTCCATTTCTAAAAAAACCTAGAAGGTCAAATTAAAATAAGGGAGTGGTTCAATGTTTTTAATTTATTAAAAAACTTGGATTTTTGTCGTTAATGGAAAATAAAACAAGAAGTCCAAATTATAAGATAGAGCAATTTAATGTTTATAAAAAACATAGATTTTCCACATTACTAAAGAATAAAACCAAGAAGTCCAAAAGGATTTTCAACCTATATAGGCTCACTTTCTCTGCCGTTGTGGCCTTCTTCCCTTCCTGGTTTAGGGTTTAGGGCCTGGGGCAATTTTATAAAAAAAGGGATTTTCTTTGTTAAAATAAACCTAGAAGTTCAAATTTAAAAATGGAGCGGTTCAATGTCTATCAAAAAGTAGGATTTTTTTCCATTATTGAAATACATAAAACTAGGAAGTCCAAATTAGAAAGATGGAGAAGTTCGATGATTATAGAAAACTCAGATTTTCCTCGTTATTAAAAGAATGGAAAACAAGAAGTTTAAAAATTAAATAACAAGAAGTTCATTTTTTTAAATAGAGCGCTTCAAAATGTCATAAAAAAGATTAAGAAAAAAACCAGGAAGTCCATATTAAATAGATGGAGAAGTTTGTTGATTATAAGAAACTCAGATATTCCTCATTATTAAAGAATGGAAACAGGAAGTTCAAAAATAAAATAGCAAGAAGTTCAACTTTTGAAAATAGAGCCCTTCAAAATTCATAAAAAAGGATTAGTAAATAAAACCAGGAAGTCCATATTAAAAAGATGGAGAAGTTCGACGATTATAAAAAACTCAGATTTTCCTCGTTATTAAAGAATGGAAACAAGAAGTTCAAAAATAAAATATCAAGAAGGTCAACTTTTGAAAATAGAGCGCTTCAAAATTCATAAAAAGGATTAAAGAAAATCAGATTAAAAATTTATAAAAAAACACAGATATTTTCACGTAACTGAGAGAAGTTCAGATTGATAACTGCGAGAAGTTCATGTACTACATGGTGTGCATTTTGTATTAAAAATAATAAAAAAGCAAAGACTAAATGTTTGTTGATATAAGTTCAAGTCCTCCATCGAAGAAAGTTAAAAAAAATTGTGAGATAGGTTTATAAAAAAGAAATATCATTTGTGTAACACTAACGAATGGATGAGAAAATTACAAACAAAAATACGTCACAGAAGTTCAACGTGAAAACAGCAGGAAGTTCAACTACTACGCTGAATGAATTTTAGATGAAAAACTTTTAAAATCGTTGCGAGTATGAAAAAACGATCAACACGGGAAACTTGCGTGCTTACAGCAGCTTTCCATCGGTATATCACCTGCTCAATTTCGGTGAATGGATGGAGAGTTACGAGCAGTGGATGGAGACCTACGAGCAAAAAAATCACGTGAAAAACAGAGTGAAGTTCAGGTACACGCGCCGAGAAGTTCAGGTTCTTCACGCGGTGCATTTTTGAAGAATTTGTTTCGCGATAAAGGCAAAACGGCTAGGAATCAGAGAAAACCATCAACATGAAAAAGTTTCACATTTTCCGTAGCTTTTCAGCAGTATATTATTTGCCCCATTCCGATAAAGTTTGTAGAAATTACGGCGAAAATACTTTTTTGCCATTTTCAAAACTGACTTAAAACCGTAAAGAATTGGGAGAAACAATACATACCAAAAAGTTTCGCATTTGTTCAAGCTTTCCAACGCCATATCATTCGCTGCATTCGGACGCACAGTTAAAAAATTAGCTTGAAAATACGAACTCGGTAGGACTTGGACCATTTTCTAAATTACTCTTAAACCATTCAAAATTAGAAAAAACTGCCAAGATGAAAAAGTATCGCATTTTCATAAGCTTTCCAACACCGTATCCTATGCCTCCATTGGATTAGCTGTTTAGAAATGACATCGAAAAAATGAACTTAGCTGTTCGGTTTACGAAATTTTACGTTTTTTCAAATTACTCTTTAACCATAAGGAATTAGAGAAAACTTTCAACATGTGAAAGGAGCGGTTTTGCAGCAGCTTTCCAACGCCATATTATATGCCTCATTCCGATAAACGGTTTAGAAATGCGATCGAAAATACGATTCACGTTTTTTGTGCGAAGAAAAAACGGTTCTCAAAACTGCTCTTAAACCGCTTATATTTTGCCAAAAATTTAAGTTGGATCATGATATTGGTGTCCATAGCTTTCCAACGGTATATCGCAAGCCCCATTTGGGCAATGTTGGCGGAAGTTCAACCTAGTTCACAGGGAAGTTCAACGTACTACTAATGGGGCAGGTCAGGTTCTGATTAGAATATTATTCTGATCCCGTGATCAGAATAGTCTTTATGTGTGTTTGTGTGTATATCTTCATCACGATTATGATCCTCCGGTTGGGGAGCAAGACAGTGTACGTCCTCGGTCGTCCTCCTCCATGACTAGTTGGTGGCAATAAAAACTACATTCGATTAGTGTCTGCAATACAATGAATTAAGCACAGACGATTGAGATCTTACCCATTCAATGGGGGTGTACATGGAATAGGCCTTCCGATAGTTTAACCGGATAAAATCTTCTTTTTCGCCCTTGTACAGATCGGCCAAAATTGAAGCCAGTTCAGCTGGGGTATCTGGACCCTGCCGTTTGTAATGGGACGCATTATCTTCTCTGTTGTAACACCATAAGGGAGTTACTCTGGATTGAAGAGGCTGCACGCACCTCTTTATTGCAATCACCATGACCTCAACTATCGAGAGTTCGGAGTGGGCGAGCAGCCTGACCTTGCTGACCAACCTATGTATCTCCGCATTGTCCTCTTCTTTGGGACTTCGGGGACGCCAGTTGAGGCACTTCTTTAGAGGAGCACTGGAAAATTCAGGGAGGCCGCGCCTGACTAGATCCGGCAGCAAAACATCATCCATATAGAACCACTCCGAAGACCACTACGGGTATTCTTCTTTAGGTGTTCCTACAGGGTATCTGGATCCAGCGATACGCCATACTTTGGCGCCACCCACTTCAAATATGGAACCCCCTTGGTGGTGGGGAACGAGGCAGAAGAATTTCCTCCATATTCCAAAATGGGCCTCGATGCCTAGGAATAGCTCGCAGAGGGTGACAAAGCCTGAGATGTGCAGAATCGAACCTGGAGTGAGGTTGTGCAGTTGGATGCCATAAAATTGCAATAACTCCCGGAGGATGGGATGGATTGGAAATCCCAGGCCCCGTAACAGAAACGGGACGAAGCACACCCTCTCCTCCTTATTGGGGTTGGGGCAGTTCTCAGCCATCGCGTCATTGCCTATTGAATATAATCCCACTTGAACGGGAACTAGATCTGCGAGGGGGAGGTAGCCCTGCATCTGGAGCCGGCTTAGTTGAAGATGAGGCACGGAGCAACTCTGCCAATCGCCCTCTTGAGGGCAATGGGGGCGCAAAGAGGAGCCTGGGTGCCGGCCAAGATGGAAGGCTTTGTTTTGTGGCTAGACTTCGCTGTTTTTTTCTGCGCGGTGTGAGATGGCCTTTGGAGATCCATATCTCTTTATATAGGTGCCGTCCGAGCATGGTGAAGGGCTTATTTGCAAAAAAAGCATGGACCGTTCATATTCGCCTTGGCGTGCGAAAATCGAAGTGCCGTCGGGGGGGATCGTAAAATACATTGAGGTTATCGCCGGATTATCATTGGCCCAGATTATAATGAAGAACCCGCCTTGCAAAGCTAAAGACATGGGTCAAATATTACATCATCATTGAAGGCAAGTTCGGGGGCTACTGAGGGAGTCCCAGATAATGGGGTCTGTGGGTGTTTGAGCTATGTAGCATGGGTCGGACTGATGGGCCATGAAGATACAAGATAGAAGACTTTCCCCGTGTCCGGGTGGGACTCTCCTTTGCGTGGATGGCAAGATTAACGCCCGGATATGTAGTTTCCTTCTATGTAAACCGACTCTGTAAAACCCTAGGCCTTTCCGGTGTCTATATAAACCGGAGGGTTTAGTCCGTAGAGGCTAACACAAATCACGCATGCTAGACATCTAGGGTTTATCTATTACGATCTCGAGGTAGATCAACTCTTGTAACCCCTATACTCATCAAATACAATCAAGCGGGACGTACGGTTTTACCTCCATTAAGAGGGCCCGAACCTGGGTAAGGGGGGCGCCTCCTCATGTGGCCTTCCTCCTGTCCTCCACTATGGCCCAATACGCCCAATAACATTCCCGGGGGGTTCCGGTAACCTCCTGGTACTTCTAAAAATCAATGCTATTTCAAGATAAATATTTTAGGAAAGCTCAATGTTTGGCATGGCATGGATTAGAAAGTGGACCCCTCAAATACTAAGAACACATGTTGGCTCAAGCTCAAGACTCTACATTTTACTTTTAGTGATCCAAGATCACATTGAGTCCATAGGAAAAGCCAATACTATTAAAAGGGGATGAGGTGTTGCTTAATGAGTTACTTGCTCAAAATACTTAGTGATATGCTCCAAAACCCTCACCTACTTTCTCATATCCACATATGTCACAAACCAAAAGTCAAACTCGGCCCCACCGAAATTTCCTATCCGGCGCCACCGAGTTCACTTGACATAGCCACTGCCACAAACCCTAGTCATTTTGGTCTCACCTATAGGGATCTCGGTCTCACCGAGATGGGATTGCAACCTCTCTATTTCCCTTCATAATGTTTTGGTCCAAACGAGATGAGCGATCAGTCCCACCGAGATTGCAATGCAAACTCTCTGTTTCCCCTTTGTAATGTTTCGGTCTAACCGAGATGAGCGAATCAGTCCCACCGAGTTTGTGTAAGCAGTCTCACCGAGATTACGTTATGCCCTAACCCTAATGGAATCGGTCCCACCAAGTTGACGTGTCGGTCCCACCAAAAATCCTAGCGTTCACATTTTGAACTAAATCGGTCTGACCGAGTTTCATGATTTGGTCCCACCGAGTTTGGTGATTTGTATGTAATGGTTAGATTTTGTGTGGAGGCTATATATACCCCTCCACCCACTCTTCATTCATGGAGAAAGCCATCAGAACATGCCTACACTTCCGACATACTTTTTTTGAGAGAGAACCACCTACACTTGTGTAGAGGTCAAGATATTCCATTCCAACCACATAAATCCTGATCTCTAACCTTCCCCAAGTTGCTTTCCACTCAAACCCTCTTTCCACCAAATCCAATCCTATGAGAGAGAGCTGAGTGTTGGGGAGGCTATCGTTTGAAGCACAAGAGAAAGGAGTTCATCATCAGCACACCATCTATTACCTTTTGGAGAGTGGTGTCTCCTAGATTGGTTAGGTGTCACTTGGGAGCCTCTGTAAAGATTGTGGAGTTGAACCAAGGAGTTTGTACGGGCAAGGAGATCGCCCACTTCGTGAATATATACCCTAGTGAGGAAAGTCCTTCGTGGGCGATGGCCATGGTGGGATAGAAAAGGTTGCTTCTTCATGAACCCGTCGTGGGTCGAGCCCTCCGTGGACTCGCGCAACCGTTACCCTTCGTGGGTTGAAGTCTCCATCAACGTGGATGTACGATAGCACCACCTATCGGGACCATGCCAAAAATCTCCGTGTCTACATTGCATTTGCTCCCTCTAACTCCTCCCTTTACCTTCATATGAAATTGTTTTACATTCCGCTGCTATACTCTTAGAATTGCATGTCACTACTAGGAAAAGGGCTATAAAAGGAATTGACACTAATGGCACATCAGACATGTGGTGCGCCATTACTATATACTAATGGCGCACCACGTCCACAGTGCGCCATTAGTAAAAAAAATTATTTTTTTCAAAACTACTAATGGCGCACCGTGGGAGTGGTGCGCCATTACTAGTTGAACATCCACGGTGCGCCATTAGTAAAAAAAAATTATTTTTTTTCAAAACTACTAATGGCGCACCGTGGGAGTGGTGCGCCATTACTAGTTGAACTAGTAATGGCGCACCATGCCACGGTGCGCCATTAGTAACTTGGCCCAAACATTCGCCCGAATGCACCCCCCCCTTGAACTGCCTTTTCAGTTTCAAAAAAATAAAAGAAAATGATAGAAATGTCAAAAAAATAAAAGAAATAAGATTCCCATGTGATATGTGGTCTAGTTGTTAGCAAAATTTACAAACATGAATTTTCGACTTTTTTGCAAAATCTCTCGAGAAATTGTAAAAATGGGCATAACTTTTGCGTACGAATTCGGATGAAAAAGTTTTTTATATGAAAAATCATCTACTCGAAAAGTTACATCCGAATTTAACGGGGGAACCCCGTTAAACATTTTCAAAATCCTCAAAAACCTAACAGAAAAAAAGATACGGGTCTTTTAAGATCTAGAGAGGCAAAAAAATTCAAAAAAATTCAAACTTACTAATGGCGCACCTGCCCATTGTGCGCCATTAGTATCTTCCCGCCTTCAAAATTCAAAATAAGTCAAAAAAATAAAAATAAAAATTACTAATGGCGCACCTGCCCATGGTGCACCATTAGTATCTTCCCGCCTTCAAAATTCAAAATAAGTCAAAAAAATAAAAATAAAAAGTTACTAATGGCGCACCTGCCCATGGTGCGCCATTAGTATCTTCCCGCCTTCAAAATTCAAAATAAATCAAAAAAATAATAAAAAAGTTAGTAATGGCGCACCTGCCCATGGTGCGCCATTACTATGTCGTAGATATGGCTGGGCGCACCTCCTCCACTCCACCTCTCCTCCACTCCATCTCCTCCTCTCCTCCACTCCATCTCCTCCTCTCATCCACTCCATCTCCTCCTCTCCTCCACTCCATCTCCTCCTCTCCTCCACTCCATCTTCCCTTCTCTCCTCCACCATACTACCCTCCTCCTCTCCGGCGACCTCCTCCTCCTCCTCTCCGGCGACCTCCTCCTCCTCTCCGGCGACCTCCTCCTCTCCGGGGACCTCCTCCTCCCTCCTCTCCTCTCCTCTCCTCTCCTCCCCTCCCCTCCCCTCACGGTTTCTCCTCCCTCCTCTCTGGTGAGCTCCGGCTCCCTCCTCTCCTCCCATTCCCTCATGGTTTCTCCTTTCTCCTCTCCGATGCTTCGGTGAACTCCTCTCCGGCGACCTCCTCCTCCTCTCCGGCGATGTAGGCGAGCGCCTCTCCAGTGACCGCCTCCTCCTCCTCTCCGGCAAACTCCTCTCCGGCAAAAGAACACGGCAAAAGAAAGTACAAGATCCAAAAACAGGAACAAAATTTGAAATAATATCGTGCCAAAAAATTAGCAAAAAAAGAGAAAAAAATGGGCAAAAAAATCAGGATCCAGATCCAAATTCAAAATTCAAAAATAGCAATGGCGCACAGTGGGGGTTAGACGGTGCGCCACTACTATTTTCCCGCCTTCAAAATTCAAAAATACTAATGGCGCACCGTGGCCTATACTAATGGCGCACCAGTGGCCTATACTAATGGCGCACCGTGGCCTATACTAATGGCGCACCAGTGGTGCGCCATTAGTAAAAAATACTAGTGGCGTGATACTAATGGCGCATCAGTGATGCGCCATTAGTAGGCAAAACTGGTGCGCCATTAGTAGCCCTTTTCCTAGTAGTGTGTGTAGGTTAATTACTTGACTTGTGCTAAGTTATTAAAAGCTGCCACGACTTAAAATTGGGAAAAGACTAGATTTTTATTTGGTCAAGTAGTCTAACCAACCCCCTCCCTCTAGAGATACTTTCAATCCTACAGGTGGTATCAGAGCTTTGGTCTGCATTTGCTTTGATTTCCATTGCTTTTGGTGATCATGGCCTTGGTTTCACAACCTAGGAGATTATGGCGTCTAGCGAGGGAAATTACCACCGTAGATGTCCTTACTTTGATGATACTAATTATGCTAGTTGGAAGCATAAGATGAAAATGCATATTCTTGGACATAACCCTGCCATTTGGGCTATTGTGTGTATTGGCTTGCAAGGTGAATTCTTTGATGGGAGAGAACCAAACTGTGAAGCTATCGCGGAAGAGTTGAAGATGCTGCAATACAATGCTCAAGCTTGTGATATTCTCTTCAACGGATTGTGCCCCGAAGAATTCAACAAAATCAGCCGTCTTGAGAATGCAAAGGAAATTTGGGATAGTTTGATTGATATGCACGAGGGTACCGACTCCATCAAGGAATCCAAATTGGATGTGCTTCAAAGTCAAGTTGACGAGTTCAAAATGAAGGATGGTGAAGGTGTCGCTGAAATGTACTCTAGGCTTGCTCTCATCACAAATGAGATTGCCTGCTTAGGAAGTGAAGAGATGACCGACAGATTCATCATCAAGAAGATCCTAAGAGCCTTGGATGGAAAATATGATACCGTGTGCACATTGATCCAAATGATGCCCAATTACAAAGATCTCAAGCCAACGGAAGTCATTGGAAGAATTGTTGCTCATGAGATGTCACTTAAGGATAAGGAAGAGCTCCACAACAAGTCAAGTGGTGCTTACAAAGCCTCATGAGATGCTCCCACATCATCAAGTGAGAAACAAACCTTCAATGAAGAATTGAGCCTAATGGTGAAGAACTTCACCAAGTTCTACAAGAGTAGAAGCAAGGAAAGAAGTTCCAAGTCAAGGTCCTACAATGACAAAAGATCTTCAAGTCACGAACGTAATTGCTACAATTGTGGAAGACCCGGACACTACTCTAATGAGTGTATGGCTCCCTACAAAACAAGAGAAGATTCTCCCAAAAGAAGAAGTAGAACAGAAGAATCACCACCTAGAGAGAGAAGGAGTAGAGATGATCGTTATGAGCGAAGACCCACTTGGAGAAGCAAGGATTCGGAAAGGAAGGACGAGTCATCAAAGAGCTACACAAAACGAAGACATTAAGCTCATGTTGGTGAATGGGTATCCGGCTCTGACTCCGACAATCACTTTGAAAGAAGTTACCACTCCGACTCCGAATACACTCAAGATGAAGGCGTTGCCGGTCTAACACTTGTGTCAACCAACTCCTACGACATATTTAACTCACCAAATGAAGGAATTGGAAGATGCTTCATGGTTAAAGGCCCAAAGGTATCTGAGGGAGTCCTAGATTAGGGGGTCTCCGGACAGCCGGACTATATCCTTTGGCCGGACTGTTGGACTATGAAGATACAAGATTGAAGACTTTGTCCCGTGTCCGGATGGGACTCTCCTTGGCGTAGAAGGAAAGCTAGGAAATACGGATATGTAGATCTCCTTCCTTGTAACCAAATCTGTGTAACCCTAGCCCCCTCCAGTGTCTATATAAACCGGAGAGTTTAGTCCGTAGGACAATAGACAATCATACCATAGGCTAGCTTCTAGGGTTTAGCCTCTACGATCTCGTGGTAGATCAACTCTTGTAATACTCATATCATCAAGAACAATCATGCAGGACGTAGGGTATTACCTCCATCAAGAGGGCACGAACTTGGGTAAACATCGTGTCCCCTGCCTCCTGTTACCATTCGCCTTAGACGCACAGTTCGGGGCCCCCTACCTGAGATTCGCCAGTTTTGACACCGACATTGGTGCTTTCATTAAGAGTTCCACTGTGCCGTCACCGTAAGGCTTGATGGCTCCTTCGATCATCGGTAACGATGCGGTCCAGGGTGAGGTTTTCCTCCCTGGACAGATCTTCATATTCGACGGCTTCGCACTGCGGGTCAATTCGCTTGGCCATCTGGAGCAGATCGAGAGCTACGCCCCTGGCCATCAGGTCAGGTTCGGAAACTTAAACTACACTACTGACATCCACGGAGATTTGATCTTCAATGGATTCGAGCCCGTGTCAGGTGCGCCACACAGTCATGACGAGCACGACATAACTCTGCCGTCAGACAGTGTTCGGGAGATCGCATCTGCAACTACTCCGGCCTTCAATCCGGAGCAAATTGCGCCATCCAGGGACGGAGGGATATACCCCGCCATGGGGGGCGCATTCTTAGTGGCGATGGAGCCGGATACTGACTTCACCCCTTACGAGAGCCGTGTCGCCGAACCACTGGATTCGTCCCCGGCCACGGACTCCGAGCCGCCTGCATCCGTGCCTATCCAATCCGACTAGGCGCCGATCATGGAGTTCACCTCCACGGATATCTTTCAGCACTCGCCTTTCGAGGATGTGCTAAATTCATTAAGGTCTCTCTCCTTGTCAGGAGAACCTTGGCCGAACTATGTCCAGCTAGAATGGGATGTGGACGACGAAGAAATTCTCTGCCCACCCACCACCCACTTAGTAGCCACTGCCGACGACTTAACCGACATGCTCAACTTCGACTCCAAAGACATCGACGGCATGGACGAAGATGCAGGAGACAAACAGGAACCAGCGCCCACAGGGCACCGGACAACCATATCATCACATGACATATACATGGTGGATACACCCAAAGAAGGCAATGGCGAAGAGATAGCGGAGGATGGCCCCTCCAAGAAGCAACCCAAGCGCCAACGTCAGTGGCGCCGCTCTAATTCCCGCCATAGCAAAAACAGCGATAACAGCGCAAGAGAAAATAACACTCCAGTCAATTCTAGAGGAAACGATGACCACATTGCCCCAACGGCAGAGCACGATGAAGCTGCAAGCAGCGAACATTGTACGGATCCGATGTCTGAACATGGCGACACCGAGGATAAACCTCATCAAACCCCCTCTCGGGAGGAAAATAGTCCGGACGAAGATGCACACATCATCCCGGAAATGCACTTGGCGCAAGAGAACCTCCGCAGAAGGCTTATTGCCACAGCGAGGAGTCTGAAGAAGCAGAAGAAAAGGCTTAAGGCCGCACAAAACATGTTCAACAGCAGGTGGAATAAAGTGCTCGACAACGAAGCAAAGTACGGTGGAAGTTACCACAAAAAGAGCTATCCAAAGCGCAAGCTATTACCTGAATTCGATGATCAGGCCTTAGAGCCCACACAGCCAAAAAATGAAACGGCCAACCGGCCGGATCCACCACCTTGTGACCGCGATAGAGCGGCTAACAAAGTCGCACATAAGTCTACAAACGATCTATGTGAAGACTTGCACCAAAAGTTCGGTACGACCAGATCCATCTATGGATCTAGGAAGCACGCTGCAGCACAAAATCAAAATCGAATACTACAACCGTCCGAACGCCATTGGCTGTCTCTTGGGCTCAGAGAAACGCCGAAGGGCTTGTTTGACAGGTTTGAATCCTTTTAGGATATTTAAGCTGTGTTCGGCCAGCCTGCGCGAGATTCCTGGCATGTCTGAAGGGTGCTAGGCAAAAATGTCCCAGTTCTCCCATAGGAATTCTCGCAGTGCGGCGTCTACATCGGGGTTTAATCGTGCCCCGATGGAAGCTGTTTTATTGGGGTCCGTTGGATGGACCTGGAATTTGACTATTTCATCCGCTGGTTTAAAGGAGGTGGACTTGGATCTTTTATCGAGTATCACATCGTCCCTGTTTATCGTGGAGCGCAGTGTAGTCAGTTCCTCAGCCGCTAGGGCTTCGGACAGTGCCTCAAGGGCCAATGCGGTTGTCTTGTTTTCGTTGCGGAGTGCTATGTCCGGATCACTAGCGAGAGTGATGATTCTGTTCGGCCCGGGCATCTTGAGCTTCATGTACCCGTAATGGGGTATTGCTTGGAAGATTGTAAACGCTTCCCGTCCCAGCAGAGCGTGGTATCCGCTACTGAACGGGGCCACTTGGAATGTGACCTCTTCGGACCTATAATTATCCGGCGTGCCGAACACCACATCTAGTGTGATTTTTCCTGCACAGCGCGCTTCCTGACCGGGGATTATTCCTCTAAAGGTTGTGCTGCTTCGCTCAATGCGGTTCCAGTCTATTTCCATTTTCTGAAGGGTTTCCTCATAAATGAGGTTCAATCCGCTGCCTCCGTCCATGAGTACCTTGGTGAGGCGAAAGTCGTCCACTATGGGACTGAGTACCAATGCGGCTGGTGCTCGAGCTATTCGGATCTTAGGTTCATCACTGGCATTAAAAGTAACAGCCGTGTCACTCCATGGGTTTATTGTTGCTACTTGATAGACTTCGGCGAGGCTGCGGAGTGTTCTTTTTCGCATATTATTTGATGCGAAAGTCTCGAAGACTGTTAAGACTGTACTGGAGTCCCTGAGGTGGTTTTCTGCGGCCTCCGGAATTAGGAGATCTTCGCCCCTTTTGGCCACCTGCTAGAGTATACAACATGCTCTAAGGCTATGAGTTGGTGTGGCGTCCTCTGTACTATGAATTTTACAGGGTCCATTAAGCCATCCCTCCAGTACGGTTCCATGCCCTGTAGAGGGTTTTGGTTTTTTGGTTTTTAACCCGGGTGTCTGATGATGATGCACCCTTTTATTTCGGATGAGGTTTCTATTCAGGGCCGGATTGTCCCAAAATTTAGTTTCGGTTTTCCGGGCGCTTTCCATCGCACAGTACTTTCGTACTATGGACGCCAAGTCAGAGAAGCGTGTAATATCACGATGACCTGTGGCGTTGAGGATTCCCTTGTCCGTGCAATTATTGCAAAAGATTGAGATTGCTTCTTCCTTGCGTCAGTCATTTATCCTGTTCATAACCAGGAGGAACCTTGCCCAGTAATGATGTACTGTTTCTTCGGGCTTTTGCCTGATTTGGGATAGATCGCTTATGTTCGGGTGGGTGGGTGGAATTAAATCCGGAACTTCACCCAATCTAAGACTCAGAGGCCAAGGAGTTTCCGAACTCTGAAGTTTGGATTCTTGGATGTTATCTAGTGAATCTAGCCCGTTGCCTGATTCTAAGTTCAGGTCTTGAGTTACATCCTCCCCTCCGCGGGTATCCGGCTTGGAGGGATCGGGAATCCGGACGTAGCTAGTCTTAAGATAGATGAAGAGTCGCCGCACTGTGCCTCTACCACGGCAACGTGATGGGTGACTTGGGGAGAATTAATTTCTCTTAGATCGGGTTTAAGCCCAACCTGGTCATAATCCGTAGTGACCCCCAAGGCGGCGATGCGATCCAAGAGCTCTTTTACGGAAGAGAGTTCCATTGGATCTAACTGCTCGACGAGTTCCGAGCTGACGTGAAGATTGCTTTTGATGACCCGAGAGGTCACCGTCGGCGCAACGGCCGAACAGGCGGTCATGAGAAAACAGCCTAGCCGGAGAGTTTGGCCGACAGCCAAGGCTCCCTTAGTAACGGCGTCGTCTTTAAAGACGGGAAGAGGCATCCTTCCTGATCGCGACGGCATAGAGGAACTCTCAATGAAAGCACCAATGTCGGTGTCAAAACCGGCGGATCTCGGGTAGGGGTTCCCGAACTGTGCGTCTAGGCCGGATGGTAACAGGAGGCAAGGAACACGATGTTTTACCCAGGTTCGGGCCCTCTTGATGGAGGTAAAACCCTACGTCCTGCTTGATTAATATTGATGACATGGGTAGTACAAGAGTAGATCTACCACGAGATCAAGGAGACTAAACCCTAGAAGCTAGCCTATGATATGATTGTTGTATGATGAAGTTGTCCTACGGACTAAAAACCCTCCGGTTTATATAGACACCAGAGAGGGTTAGGGTTACACAAAGTCGGTTACAATGGTAGGAGATCTTAAATATCCGCATCGCCAAGCTTGCCTTCCAGGCCAAGGAAAGTCCCATCCGGACATGGGACGAAGTATTCAATCTTATATCTTCATAGTCCTGGAGTCCGACTGAAGGTATAGTATGGCTACCCGGACACCCCCTAATACAGGACTCCCTCAGTGATGCTGACGTCACGACTTTGGCAGCGCCAGATTAGTGGCGTCCCGGCTGCAGCGTCACCGCGGCGAAGTAGATGGTGCTATAGAACCTCGTTGATCTGAGGTAGGACCACCACAACAACATGCTTCTCCAGGACATGGGCGCTCGCCAGCGGCGACGGCGGCGGCGATGGCGTCCTGCTGCTCCCACTCACCCTTGTCAAGGGCGGATCGGGCGGCGACGTGCAGGTCTGTTTTTCTCGAATTAATCCAGTTGCAGGTTGCAGCCCCCCGATCTTTTTTCTGAGAACAGCAGATGTTCTTGCAGCAGCAAACGGTGCCCATGCCGGCGCGCCGAGCCAGACTTTTGGCGGAGTATGAGGTGCTCCAGCTGCAGGGTGAAACCACAACAAGCCGGGGGAGGAGGAGGTGCTCCGGCTGCAGGGCGCAAACACCACAAGTCGTGGGAGGAGGAGGTGGCGCGTAGGCGCCGCCAAGGCAGCGGGTGCGTGCGCGGCCAGGCCAGACCACCAACCCACCACAGCACCGCGGGGGGAGTAAATTATGTATCGAGTGACGCTCATATAGTGTTACTGTCAATTTGACCGGCAATAAACCTTATAGAATATAAAACCAAGGGGAGCAGTTAGCATCTTAGCACTAATCTGATTAGTTTCCCGTGTTTTGTTAATGTTCTGGCTTTAGCTAACTATATTATTCCTTTGTCCTTTTAGATGCCCATACTGTTATTGTTCTTCTCTACTCATGTGCAGTTCTATTTAGCTCCATGGACCTCTCTTCCTCTATAACTTAATGCTCGATGATTTTTTCTAATTAATTAACCATCTGGTCCTTGTCGCAGTTTTGCGGGGAGAGGATAGCCGAGAGGATAAAGGCCCTGCAAGAACTGGTGCTCAAGGCCAACAAGGTGAGCAAAGATATCAGTTGGAGAACGAGGCACAGATTGTGCCTGTAGCTAAGCTAGCTTAATTGTATTCTTCGAGATCCGAGTGGTCGAAGACGATAGCTTCATCACTTAAGGGTTTTGGTTGGGAAGCTGTTGCTTTATTATTGCATCAGTCAATGCTGACCATGAATTAAAATAAGGGCTTCAACAGATGCCGATGCAACAAAAAAGATGGAGCCATCAGGTTGATATTTCGTGTGTGAGCAATTGCTGTACAATGAGATTTAATTGCTGCAGTAAATTGTTTTGTACTATCAAATGTAGACTTCTATTAATAATATGTGTCGCTAAAGCTCCTTGAACTTTGCTGATGTCAATGAAAATGCTTATTGCAAACAATGGACTTCTCAATTTTTATGTGTGCCATTTAAAAAGATGTTGTAGCTTTCGGGCATATCAAGCCTTGGAGCTGGAACATTGGCTTATCCCAAGAAGAAGCCAGTCTGATTCTATATTACTTGTTGTTTCTCAAGATTTCAAAGGTACTTCAGATACGACAACAAAAATATTTATGGTTGGCCTACTAATTTTATAGTTTGGTTAAAAATCATTAGGGTGCAAGGATCTTATTGCATATTCATAATTGAAATTGGAAATGTGTTGAAGTATTTGATAACAACTTGTACCAACTTGCTGATAAACAATTATTTGCCTTTAAACAGACTTCTCCCTGCATATTTTGTGGCAATGACTTGAATTTCTATGTTGCATCACTTGCGCAGAATGAAAATTGTATGAACCTGCACCGGATTGTGTATTTGTAGGAACGTTGTCCTTCCTACAAGGATTGGAAGCTTCCTGGTCAGTGTTCTTTTTTTTTGTTGAAAAATTGTGTATTTGTCCATTGTAGTTTTTGTGTTTACATAAAGTTTCTCTTTCCTTTTGCAGGCACAACGTTGAGATAATTATTTTCAAGAAAGTTGTTTTCGGGAAACAACTAACTCCATATGTTTGACCCATATCATTGTTCAACATAATTGTGTGCATATTGTTTGTATGTCATTTTGATGATGTATTTTTTTCCTTTTAATATGGAATCGTTAGAGATGATGAGTTGCCATTTATTTGCAAGTTCTAACTAAGGAAAATGGTGTATTTGTCAAGACATGAGTTGGAGTTACTCCGGCAACCTTTTTGATAAAGTGGGTCAACGTATGTTTGATTGCTCATATAGGATGGTTATTACCGAACATCTTTGGGAACCAAGGATTTTTGTAAAACATTTTTGCTGAAACCTTATTTTAGATTTATTTACCTTGAAGTGGATTTTTTCCTGGTTTATATTTGTTAAAACGTGTGTTCCACGTGCACACTTACTAGTGTCTAAAAAAGAAGAGCATCTATGGACGTATGTGGACAGACACACGGTGTATTAGGAAAGGGTTAGCCTTCTGTGCAGGGTTACTGTGGACGTGCATGGGCATTCTGCGCTGGCATGTGCCCCATGCAGAGGGCCATATTTTCTGTGGGATTCTGCCTTTTATTTTTCTCTTGCAATGTCCTACGGCGGCACAAGCAGATGTATGTGACTATGTGTACTTCTTATCTTTGATAAGATACATCTACTTTTTACATTTCTCTGACAAGTATTTTTAAACGGAGGGAGTAATTTTAAAAATGGGTTCACCAGGCCAAAAATGTGATGTAAAGTGACCGGTTAAAAATTTGGACCCCTGATTTAAGAGTTGTTTTAGTTTTGTTTTTTGGAGAAACAAAATGTACTCCTACATTAAGCAGTATTTGTGAGCGACACATGTCGAGCAAAGAGAGGCTTCAATTATCTTGTAGTATATGCAAGGGTGCCTAGCTACCTTTACAAAGATGACCTTTCTGTAGTGATTGGAATTAGTTACTTTAGTTCTCCATGTCACAAGATGTTGAGTCCTAATAAGGGCATCTTCAATAGTTTTGTTGTTAGCTTACTTGTAAAAGTTTTGTTGTCATCGACCAACAACTTATCATATACAACTACTCAAATCAAATGTGTGTAGTTTGCCCATCTTAAGGTGATACAATGTACAAGACTTCTCTCCCATTCTACTGTGAAGCTTGTGCAACATTTGTTGATTCATGAGCACACAACATTGCCATCTATCCTCATTTATCCTCATTAAAGAGTTTAGTCTGGCTTACAGGAGCCGCCCCCAGACCCCCGCGTCGTCCGCTCCGGGCGACTCGGGGGCGAAACCCTAGCCGCCCCCAGGTTTCCCCCCGCCTCCCCTCCTCCTCCCCCGCCGCCGCCGGCAGCCGCCCGCGCGGCAGTAGGCGGCGGCGGGGCTTCCCCGCGCACCCGCCTCGACGTGGAGGCGTCCCCTCCCCGCATCAGACGCCGCCGCCCGCCCCCTCACCTCCTGGTGGCCGCCGAACTGCCAGATCAGGCCGGCTCCGCCCTGGATCGGGGCTGGCTTCTCTTTGGCGGCTGGTGGGCCGGGGATCGCTAGATCCGCCCAGATCTGGCCGGCGCGGCCCTGCCTCGTCGCCCGGCTTGGGTGCTCGCGGCGTGGTCTCCCTGGTGGCGGCGGTGTGGGTCGTTCTCCGTGTTTTGATGGGATGTGCGCGGTGGGTGGATGCCGGGGCGGCGGCCTCAGACGGTGTGGACGGCGTGGCCTCTCGACGGGCGACGGCAATGGGAGCTGGTGGTCCGCGACTTCGGTTGTGCGGGCGGCGAGGTCTTGGTGGACGTCTACTACGGTGGGTCGGGGTGCCCCGTCACCCGGCGTGCCTACTTTGATGAAGTCCGATGCCTTCTCCGGCTGCCGGCGCTCCCCTGGCCAGGTCTTTGGCCGGGTGGTTGGGACGGGGGAGGGATCGGGGGAAACCCTTGGCCGTCGGCGGAGGCCACGACAATGGCGGCGCCTTGTGGGTGTCGGTTCCCTTCTTGGAGGCCTTGTCAAGGTCCTATCCCGTCTCTCACTGTGTTCTTCATTTGGGCGAAAGCTCTAGTTCCCCTTGCGGGCGATGGCGTAGTACCTTCGTCGCGCTCCTTCTTGAAGGCGTCGCCTGGGGTCCCCGGAAGCACGGTGGGCGCTTCGTGGTGCGTGTGAGGTGTTTGGCGGCAGCAATGTGTGCGGCGATATCTATTCTACCGCTGATCTTCATCTTGTGGTAGCGCTCCATCTGCTTGGTGATGTTCTAACGTAGGTGGTGGTCGTCATTTGGCGTCATCTGTAAATATAAACGAGACCGGGTGGACTCTCATACAATTGCCAACCATTATACATGCTCCTAGATGAAAAGAATAAATAAGATGAAATAGAAAGAGAGAATGTGAAACAAAAAATTAACTTAATAACCAACCCTTCTGAGTAATTATAGTACTAGCTCTTGTTTTTTATCTGTATAGTACTAGCTCTTGATAACATGGCGTTGTTATATAATGAGCTAATGGCTATATTTTTAGCGAGGTAATATCACCGAAAGTTATAGAACCTGCGCTCGATGTTCAGTTTGGTGCTAGAACTTTAAAGATACGGTCATAAAATGCATACGCGGACGATCTATGTGTATGAGCCCACCTGTCACTGAGAGATGGCACTCGGCTAGCGCATTCTTGCACAAAATGCACCTGTGTTTTATTTATTTGTGGGTACAGCCGACCACCACGACAAATTCTTGCACAAAACCCCCTCACTTTTTTATTTACAGAAAAGCCAACCACCATACTGTACATCGCCATCATACCTGAGCAAATTCAGAAAGAAAAAATTAAAGCGGGCACCCCAAGTCTCAAACACGCGAACTAATCTAACGAGACGAGCTAGTGCAACCACAACCACCAGTAACAATCAGCTGTCTGACGTTGATAACAAATCTATATGTATTGATCACCGGAGGAATGCATATGAGCGGAGCTTACATGGCTGCGAATACAGTGCCCATTTACATGCACTATATTTTTAAGATATTTCTTAAACGTAAGTAATAACGTTATGTTCAAATATTTGCGCCTTAAAAATATGATACATGCATACACTGATTAGTAAATATAAACATGTGTATTATGTGAAAACAATTTAGTAAAACGAAAGTAATAAAAACATTTAAGATATATTTTTAAAAATATTTGTAAATGTAAGTAGTAAAATTGCGTTCAAATACTTGTGTGTTAAAAATATTATACAAACAAATGATGATTAGTAAATAAAAACATTTAAATATACAGCTCCTTACTAGACAAAAAATATTTAGTTAAAATGGACATTGAAAATGTTTATTAAATAAATATGTTTAATGAATCCAAGAAAATTTATACGCTCTTGGCTTATATTTAAATTATAAAATAATTATGAATACAAAAATTTAATAAATATTTCTGATATTCACTTGTGTAATTTTTTACTCATGACATATAACCAAGAACAAATATAATTTAAATATTAGCCATGATTGAATATTCATATCAATAGTTTAAATTTTAAATTACTAGTACTATTTTTTATTATACAAATGTGTGTGTAATTGCTGAAATGTTTTTATGATTAAGCTAATATTTTTGAAAATATTTGTATTATTTAAATAATAATGTTTTTTAACAAATCATAAATATCATTTTAAATATATGAATATTTTTAAATTAATACATGAAATTTTTTTAAAGTAAGTTATTTTGTTTGTATGTAAAGTATTTATAACACATAAATATTTGAAACTTATTTTTATTACTGAGATTATATTGTTGGTCGTAGACAGCTGGTGAATATTTTTAGTTTCCGTTTATTCCTTGGTTTGGCTGATGTCCACGCGAACGCGCTACTAAAGAATGTCAGTATGTTATAGGAGCAGTAACTAGTTCCTGGTCGAATGGTTAGTGCGTGCGCTAAGTACTCTACGCTGAGGTCATTGATTCTAGTCATCATGTTTCCATTTTTTGTTTTAAATTTCCCGAGCCACTCTGGACTTAGGTTTGGGCTTTTTTCAAAAATAAAATAAGTCGAGGGGTTTCTGCCACGCAAGCCGCTCATACGTCCGCATACGTATTTTGTGACCGTATTTGCACGCGATGTCAAGTTAAGTGACCATAAATCCGTATTTTCAAAGTTTTAGCACCAAACTGAACATCTAGCATAAGTTCTATGACTCTCGGTGATACTACCTCATTTTTAGCCTTGCTCTTACAGGTAACAAAATTCATAATGCCTCTAGCCATTTAGACCCTATCCACAAGCACGTACCAATCTGTGGGTGACCAAAACTGTAACTGACCATTCTTGTCTGCACATCGTGAAAATGTTGTCAAACTGCTTCCTTTGTCATGGTTTATTGACACCCCTCGCATTTTAGGGGCGAACTTTGACCGTACATCCAATTAGAAAATGGAAGTAAATGGCAGAAAAATAGATTTGTGGCATATAACTTTTACAAAGGGTACTAATAAATTAGGATGGATGAATTAGTAATTACAAGATTATCAACTCTTGCTATAGGCGGCCGCTTGACACCGCATTGTTAGATGCATGGAGATTCATTGAAATTTGAACTGGACGCATTGTTGTGACACACTAATACTGCTACGAGGTTCGACATTGTGGTGTCCGCCACCATGGGAGGTTCACCGGTTCTCTCTTTGTCCGATCATGCAATCTATGCTATGTGCACTCACAAGGTGTAATGACAGGACATGTGGTCGTTAAAAGTCAGAATATGGCCTCTAACCATCGTCATAACCTCTATCGTTAAAAGCAATAACGGCCACATACCAGGCTTTCCTTATTAATTATTAAATAATACTAGCAAATATGCCCATGCGTTGCAATGGGGAAAAAATTTATCTCGCCTCTTGCACAATAAGCATAACTCAAAACTCTCAACAGGTCCATGTCATATATTTCAACACCTCGCCCCACCTTTAGTGTCTATCCTCCTTGCCACCCTCACCAACGATGAAAGCGGTGTTCGCCTGAGCACAACGCATCCGAACATGATTAATCCCACGTCAATGAGCTCGCCACCGCATGTCACACCCTTCATTGCGCCCACGCAAGGGAATATTTCAAAATCAAAACTTTAAAACACTAATATGATTGAAATAGACATGATGGCCGACATCCTAGATTCACGTTGTGCATCAGGTCCATACACCTTCCCGCATTTTCCTAACCGTTTTTGCACAGGATTGGTCGGATCGAGGAACTGGGCCGTGAAACATCGTCGGGGATGGAAGGCACACTGAGGGCGGAGTTTGAGGGAAGTATGTAGAAGTCGGACGGGACATGGCAGGATTGGGAGTTTGGTCAATCGTTATCAATTCTTAAAAAATTGTATACTTGGCGGATGGCGTTCCCTCCTGGCAAGCTAGGTATGGGCGTAGCCAGTAAACCAACACAACACATAGATGCAATACCATGGCTAAACAAAATCTAATGATTGAAAGTATATCCATGTGTTTAAATTTCAGACAATCACAATACCAGTGACGTGCCCCTCATGCCTCCAGTGGCTCGTTTCCCTCGTGGAGTCTCATAGTCCAGCTCTTAACCACTCCTTACTCTATTTCCTGTCATAGTCCACCCGTGCGTGCCCATGATGATGTATTGACATACGTGTGAGACCAGCAAGAGGCACGGCAGGGTGACGCGAGAAAAACGCAGATGGCAACCACGTTGTCGCTAGGTTGGATCACACGGTGCATGGGATGTGGCGGGGACAATAGGGTTTTACAACGAGACAGCAGCATGCGTCATGATGCTCTAGTGTTGTGCACCGTGGGGAGCTCTGGTGCTGGAGTACATGCCCGGCGGCAGCATGGCTGACCAGCTCCACTCCACCACGCAGCCGTTCACCTGGCGCCACTGCATGCGCGTCCTCGACGACGTGGCCATTGCGCTGGAGCACCCCCACGATGACATCTCCATGGTGCACGGTGACATCTCATCCTCCAACATGCTTGTGGACGGCAACGGTCGCGTGCGGCTCTGCGAACCGGGGTCGGCTTGCGAGGGCACCTTCTCGGCCGCCGCCGCGGGCTATGTGGGCCCCTTCTTCCTCTGCATGGGCATCATGTCCAAGAAGTACGATGCCTATGGCTTCGCGTGCTGCTGCTCGAGGCCATCACTGGCTAGTCGGCTGCCCGAGCAGAAGGCCTGGACGGCAACTACCAGTACCTAGCGGCGAAGGTGCTGCCGCGCGTGACCACGGCCGGTGTGGCAGGGCTCATGGATGGCAGGCTAGGCAACGACCACGACGCCGTGGAGGAAGCCGATGGCACGTAGATTGCCGTCGATCGCGTTGCGACGCAGCTGAGGCTCTGGCCGCCGATGGCGCAGGTGCGGGCGATCATCGCACAAAAGGTGGCGAGGTCCATCGCATGGAGAGAAGACGACCATATATATGATGGCGCCGGCCGGTGTCGGCGCAGCTGCGTACGGACCCACTTTAGCGCCACTGCATCGAAACCGCCTTCCGCTATGGCCTATTACCAAGATATTGTTTTGATTTGGAAGTGGTATTTAAGACACGTAGATATGTTGCATACGAACTCCTACGGACGTTGGGATCCGCTTGTCTGAAACCAAATGACGAACAGAAGAAACATAGATTTTTTTCTCTCGAAAACTAACACATAGATAAAAGACCATGCATGGCTGCGTTCCATGAAAGCCCATCAACGCACAACTACATCACCCAAGCCAACTTAGCATGCGTGCCAGCGAACCCATCGTCTAGGAAACTTCAGCGTAGAAAATCGATTGGTCTCTATTTTGGTCCCAACAGTTATCGTAGATCCATTAAATCTCAACCATCAATATTTATGATTTACATAAAATCAACGGACATAAAAACATGAATTATGAAGAATCAGGAAAGGCTCCGTACTTTAATATTAGGTATAGATATAGAATAACAACATGTCCTTATTAATTGGCGAAACCTTTCATCATCGCAAAAAATATTTAGGTGGTCATTGAATGTAACTAATGAGTGCTCGAGATTATATGAACATGCCGCCACAGTCAAAATAGCCTACACCTGTGTCAGTGTAAACTCTTGCCCTCTCGACACCATGATTGGTCGCCAGTTCTTGGGGAGTGTGAGGTGCCGCACGATCTCAGTCTGTAGCCGGCATGCGGTGCGCACCGCTAGCTCAAGATAAGAGGGATCCGATGATCCGTTCAAGCACATTGATCTCACAGTAGATGTGTGCCACTTTCAGCAACGTGTCTGTTTTTTAGTGTCAAAAAATGTCTTACATTATGAGATGAAGAAAATAGCATGATTGGCGATATTGAGGCTGGACAAGCATGCCAGGGGGTTGTTTGGACCTTGCATATGATGACTATGGTCTCAGGAGCAGCTGCAAATCCTATGTGTATATCATGCGCACCACCGAGCACCGTCCGGTAGCCACTAATTGTGAGCAATTTTGGAAAAAACGTTGGCATGCTGAGCTGGGGCAGAGGCTGCCTGGATTTTCCATTTCCAGAGTAGTACTCCCTCCTCGGTTTAGAGGGCGTGCGCGTAGTTTTAGGTCATCCATTTAACTAATTAAACATGAGTTATATGTCACAAAAAATATCATTGGATTCTTAAGCGGATGTAGTTTCTAAACATATATTTTCCATCACATATAATACATATATAGCTAGTTAAATTTTCAACATAGAACGACGTGCATGCCCTGTAAATCGAGACGAAGGAAGTACTATTATTATAAGTTGCATGCATGGCTGGCGCCTTACAATGCACCCCCTCGTGAATTGCATTCGGACATACAGTCGGAAAGGTATAGTTGTGTGCCTCACGAGATGCATAGGCAAGAAGTTTCAGTCTCTTTTTTTTAAAGTACGATCGGGGCGTGTAAAAGCATAGCTAATGCGCAGCGAATCGAGTATAACAAAGCAAACATCCGAATCAACTGCAGTCGACAAAGAGGGGAACTTTATTAATGGAGAATGTAGTTACAATCTACAACCATAAAAGTCTGGTACAAAGCTAGGAGCATCCTACAACCATCCAGTAGTTGTTCCAATCTACAATGATTAACCCAAATATACATTGTATGTGAGCGTTAAACTTTCACAGGCCTAAACGCCTCCTCCCTCGGCATGACTTTTATCTATGGATGATGTTCCTAGGTTGGATCTGTTGTCTCTCTCTTAGGCAGTCAACCAGATTACGCAATCAGACTAAATGACACAAGGCTGGGTTATGATCTAGAGCATCAATTTAACAGCTTCCTTCGGGAAAAGACCTCCACCTCAAAAGCATACTACACTAAAGTAGGGGCGCACTGGATGTTGTGATGGAGTGGCTGATGTGGTCACGAACGATTGCTCCAATGCCTGCACTTCCATCTCTAGCCGAGAAAGAGCCATGCTTACTAATTCTACAAGAATAGTTAGCCTTACTAGCATGCAATCACGCTGTGATATTTCCTTCCTAACTAACCCTCCTAGTATGCCCCTTCCTTTTAAACGTTGATACGATCTTGGAGTGCAAGTACAGGTTGGATATAATGTGATTTATATGTGTAGTATGTGCACCAATACAAGTGCTAGGTACTCTCCACAATACACACTTGATGAAAGTATTGTCACTAACGATGAAACCATGTCTACTTGCTGGAATTTTTATTTTTTATTTTTCTAAAGTGCAATAAAACAAAGTAATGATGAACAGAAAGTAACTAAGCAAAGTAAATAACAATGAAGTAAAATTGTTAAATGGAGAACCTAGGAACTTCTGAGGAATCTCACTGGCAACAACACTAGATGATTGATTTCTAGCAAGTTTACGGGAGATTTCTTCACCAAGTATACCTGTAAAAGACACTCCCCGGCAACGACACCAGACGATTTCTACCCTCCTAGATAAATCATGTTCGTAGAATATCTGTTGGGCCATGAAGAGCAAGGGTTTGTAGCACCGAAAGAATTGTCCCTCAGTATTTGGGAACGAAGGTATACAACTTGCTTTCTCTATTACTTCATTTGTCTTAATGATATTCAGATCATATGTATTCATGTGGATAGTTGATCATTGTGCATGTAGTCAAGCATACATGAATTTCAATCATACTTTTATAATACGTACTGCCAGATATTTCGAACCTCATGCTACTCAACATTCTATTTTATCTATCTTAGTTTAGTACCTGGTACTTCTTCTATTCTTCAAGTACAATTTGTAATGACATAAGTTGCATGCTTAATTGAGCCAATGTCTTGGGTGTTCGGTAAAACATTGATCAAGAAGGTGTTCATTCATTCCATTTCTCTTTCGTACATACACACATTTGTACCTGGCTGGGGGGACATTAGGTGAGGTAAGATTGATCACGCCAAAAGCACCTCTTTTGTTTAGAAATGCTAATTTTGCTGCTATTGCTTACTTCCAGTACTTGCATTCTCGAATGAGTCCTTGCATGGTTGGTTGATGATTAAATTATTTTCTTATAAATATTTTTTTCATGCGATTCAATGGATAATCTCGAAGAATAGATAATATTTTCTTTTGTGTATGAAATCATTTTTTTTCATGAATAGAGCTTGAGATAAGCTTCATTTTCTAGTTCCTTTTGGGCATTCCCCTCTTTTCTTTTAATGTTCTTGATGTTGACGTGTAGTTTGTTGCTGGATAAATAGGTACTCTTACATGTCATGTCAATAATGTTATGTAAATATTGATTTTGGAAGAACGGATTTGCTAGTTGTCTTTCAACAATTGGAGGCGTCAATCCACCCAATTTTTTGAACTTACCGAGAATCTAATTTCTAAGTCTTGGGAAAACATGCATATCAGTATAGGATAGAAGCTTACACATACACATGTAAACATATAGTAAACAATATGACCAATTATGACTTGTGTGAAAAATATATAATGAATATTCTGTTGTACAAGTTGTGAAACATAAATTATAGCTTTTCATTTTCTTATTTTCACTTAGTTCGTAAATGGTCATAACTTTCGACGCAATTTTACTTAGGTATGTTTCTACTCGATGCCTATGTGTGTGATCTTTTCATAATATTTCAAAACATATACAATAATAATTATAAACAAGTTTTAGCATGTGGGTTCACATGCATACAGACTACATTGAGCATTTTCTCGGACTCATTTAATCTATAGGTCTTTATTGTTTTTTTATAGTAGAATTTTTGTTTGGCTTATAGATCATATGGCCATATGGGAGGTACAGGCTTATATATTAATTCTTTCATTGGGTTTGATAGACCAAAGTTCCACATACCAATATACCTGAGTTGTATAATGTTTTAGGCAACTCATCTTATGCACAAGTATAATTTCTGTTTTCTAACCTTTTGTTTAAAGTTATTAAACTGGGTTACAACTACTATTATTTGACTAAAACTATATGTGTTAACCAAATTTTCTAGCTTACTTTTAGCATATATTACTTGAGTTATAATCAATTTTGATGAAGAGAGGCAATCTTGGTCATTTCCTTGTGCGTCTATTTGGATGGTGGCTAATACATGTCCAACCAATTTTTTGGGCATGACCAAAACTTTTGTGTTTGTTTGGAGAGTTGCCAATACTTTGACTTGCAAGTGACTCTATGGCAACTCTACTTCATTTCGCTTGGCAATATTGGCCGAATCATGGACAAAAAGTTTGACCAAAATTGTGGCTAGCCAAATATTTTGTAGGGTAGACTAGGGCTAAAACTAAACAGACCCCAAGTACAATTTCTTGAAGAGGTCTTTGCAGGGTATGGTAGACTGGGCTTACACATGAGCAGGCCAAGGTCAAAGGTGGAAAGGGGTATTGCCTTGGGGCGCTTTTATGTGGTGCTTATTGGGAGCACAACTCACCAGGGGCGACCATGCCTTTGGTAGCTCACTGCGCAGCCAAAAAAGGGTTGCAATCTGTGTTCCCACCATATATTACATGTTTTCCTAACTCATTAAAAAATGTTATAATCAAATTAATAATAATGCGAGTAGATTTTTTGTTTGGCTCAAAAAAAGCACATAAAACATTTCATGATTTGTTTTATAAAATCATGTAGTTTTAATTATAAAATTGTTCATATTTTATAAAAAAAATCATCTAACTAAAAAAATTACAAGTCCTTAAAAAATGTTCATGTAAATATAAGAAGTGTTCACGCGTATCTAAAAATATTCATGTAATTAAAGAAGTGTCCACACAATAAAAAATATGCATTTAATCTCAAAATCTGTTCACACATTTTTGGTATTCGTGTAACTAACTAATGGCTACATATGTAATAATATATTCTAGTATTGTTTTCAAATCTCTTCACACAAGCTCATTTTTATACACATTATCAATTTTTCGTATATAATAGGGACATATTTCTTGTAGAAGTTTAGCATTGTTTTCAAATAGAATTTCTACCTTTTTTGTACATGTTGTATATCTTCTATAGACATCTAATATTTTTACTAATATTTTTTTATCTAACTTTGTCATACATTACATATATTTTCATGTATATATTTTCATATATAAAATACAGTTTTTGGACATGTTTAATAATTTCATATAAATTGTTTTTCCAACATATATGTTTTGATGTCTACTACTTTTCATATACATTGCACATTTCAAATATAAACCTGAAAAAAAATTAATACATGTTTAACCATTTTCAGAACATGATTAATAATTTCTCAAACACATGATTTTGAACATTTTTACACATGCATGTTAAAAAATTGAAATACACATTGAAACATTTTTTCCTGAGTGATACAAAACTTTTTTTCTGAAACAACCGGAACATTTTCTGGAAATGACAAAAAACTAAATTTTGAAATGTGTGAACATTTATTAATTTTGCATATGTTTTTTGAAATATATGAAATAATTTTAATTTCATGGTTTTAAAATATCTAAGTAAATTTTCGAAAATATAGACACTAAAAAACAAAGGACCTTAAGAAATGGAACCAGTGCAGCTGTGCAGGTGGAAAAGAAAAACAGAGGAGAAAAACTAACAATCTTATGCAGGAACCTGGGCTGGTCCAACGGTCTCACAGAGCATGCTTCTGTACAACCGCGAGAGTTCTATCTCGCATTCAGCAAGACAGATGGATCTCTTGCAGGGAGGGAATAGAGTGCCGGGCCGGCGCGTTAGCGAATATTTTCAGAAAAAAATATAGTTACAAACAGTGTGCGCGAGTGATTGATCTTGGTATCACCTTGATTCTTCGAGGCACTGCTAGTCAGTGCGCCAGCATCAATTCGATGTAATATAAGCCGGTTTTCATAATAGTTGATTTATTTTTCCTATTTTGACTTTTTCTCTTTGTGTTTATTCGGTTTTCCCCTAGATTTTCTTATTTCTTCTTTGATTTTTTTGTTTTTCTTTTGTTTCATTCATGGTTTTTCCTAGTATTTCTTTTCTTACACATTTTCCTGTTTTATCCTTCAGATTTTCGTATCTTTCTTGGTATTCAATATTTTCTTGGATTTCTTTCGTTTCTTTTTTTCTACTCCGGTTTCTTGTTTCTTTTCATTCTTTTTGCATTCACTTCTTCGGTTGTATATTTCATTTTATTTTTCTTTGGTTCATTTTTTTATCTTTTGGTTTTCTTTATTTCTTTAGCTTTTGATTCTACATTTTTTATGTGTCGCAACAACATTCTTTTATTACCCATTTAACATGTTTCCAATACATTTTTAATACATTGTTAATAATTTTTCTACACACTTTTTCATATATTTTAAAATACTTGATTAACATTTTCTAAAATATAATATTAACATTTTTGAATACATGGTCGGCATTTTCCTGTACACACTTCTAAAAAATTGAAATGCTTGATTAACATTTCTCAAATAAAAAAACAAAATCTGATACATGGTCAACTTTTTTTGTATGCACTTTTTTTGAAATGCTTGATTATTATTTTCTAAATGCAATACTTCACATTTTCTGAACACATGGTCAACATTTTTTCAATACAAATTTTAACATTTTTCAAATACTTGTTCAAGATGTTTTCAAATGGTTGGTTAACATTTTTATATACATGATCAAAAAAATTATCGTTTTTAATACATGGTCAACATTTTTTACGATACACGTTTAACATTGTTCAAATGCTTGATCAATATTTTTCAGTTTCTTGGTCTAGTTTTTTCCAACTGCTTTATTAACATTATTGTATGCATGATAAAAATATCTATCATTTTTTAATACATGGCCAACATTTTTGCTATACACATTTTATATTTTTCATATGCTTGATCAAGATTTTCAAAATAGTTTTTCAAAAAATATCAAATGCTTGATTAACATTTTTGAAATACATGACCAAATGTTTTAATGCATTTTTATACATTTTTCTTATATATCATAAACATTTTCTCCATACACATTAAACATTCTTCAAATGCTTGGTCAGCATTTTAAAATGTTTTTTATAAACTGTTTTTCAAATGATTGGTTAACATTTTTCAAATGATTTTTATAAATTTGTGAAGTGAAAATAAAAGTAAAGAAATAAATAAAAAACAAAAAAAAACAGAAAAAAGGAAGTTGTGGCCTCCCCCTCTCCATGGCCAGCCCATTTCAGTCTCCACTCCAGCAAGGGTTCCTACCCTCTTGCTGAACGCGAGATATAGGGGTACCCCCTCCATACAACTCCCTAGAAGCAAGACATAGCTTCGCCCAAGTTGGGCTCGCTCACATTGCGGCTGCGATCGTTCAATTTCTGTCGACCCATGAAACCGCCATGCACCCACATTCACTGACATATCGTAGTCTGCTCAGTAAAAAAAGTATAATTTGCTTACGAGTGTGTACATCTCAACGTCCGAGCTAAAACACACACAATTTCTTTCTATGTCGACAACCTTTTTATTTTTTTATTTTTGTTTAAAAGTGTTTAATATTTTATAAATATGAATGATTTTTAAAATATGTTTAATATTTGAAAATTTTATTAAAAATCAAGAATACTAAAAATCCTTTTGAATTTTATGAAAAGAAATTAATTTGAAGATATGTTCATGAATTTGAAAAATCTTCATGGATTTGGATTTTTTTCATGATTTAATAAAAATCATGAAAAATTTAAAACTCACATATTGGTTCAATGTCTTAAAATGTTATCATGTTCACAAATATTTGCAATTTTAGTGACCTATTAAAAAAATCCCGGTTTAATTTTTCTTACAATTTCATAAACATGTTTGCAATTTGAAAACAAGTTGACAAATCTGAAAAAAAAATATCAAAGATTGAGACAATGTTCATGAATTTTTACAAAGTTAACAAAATTAAAACATGTTTACATATTAGAACAAATGTTTCCAAATTATAAAAAATGTAAATCAAGATAGAAAATATTTTGATTCCCTATGGTGTCAGTGGCGGACATCAAAAGGCTATAGCATGGGCCTCGGTCGGGCCATGCATGCATGGATAGATAATTGGATTCTCCTGAACTAAGAACACGTAAATCATCAAAACAGCAACAAAAATTTCAAGAGAAAACCATCCATAGGGGGTTTTCTTTGCCTTGATTGATGATCTTCCGGTAGAAATCTCTGAGCTGATAGAACGTAAAGAAACAAACATCCACCATAGAAGGACAAGCTCGTGGGGGTGCAGCTGCGCGAGCCCAACACACGCAAGGCATGTGGAGTTGAACTATGAGGCATAATCACTGGATAAGCTGCAACCTGCATGGGGGCTACTCCAGTCCAGTGATAGTGAGCTAGTGGCAATCGTGAAGATGTGGTGGGCGCTGCGATTAACAGCCAATGATGACGCAATCGTTAAGATGCATTGGGGACTCTGGCCCCTTGGACCACCTTGAACTGGCCATGGACAGATGCATGTCTGACCACTTGAACCACCTTGAACTGGACATCGACAGATGCAACGTGCATATAACCCCCACCATGACGATGCCCTCCTCCATCACAACCATCTGTGACAGGCTAGCATGGCCTTCTCTCGCGGAGCTTGCAATATCTGCCATTGCTAAAATGTGTGGCGAGAGGCGGAGAGGAGCAAGGACAACCCTAGCCTCCTAGACTGAATCATCTCTACGTGAACATGATGAAGAAAGAGACAATTTGAGGATAGTATATCTCGAATGCAACACAATATGTTTGTCCACTTGAATCAATCTGTTATCTTTTTTCCAAACACAATTATCTCGTGATTGGGAGTTGTTTGTTGTGGAACCCGTAATGACTTGAATCAAACGTTGAATATGGTCACAGAAAAAAAATGTAACAACATATTGTAACGTGGTGTTTCTTTTTGACAATTTGCAAAGAAAAAGACGTTCTTTCTGAATGTACAGGTAAAAGATGTTGGGCCTCATATGTCTTCTCTTTTGATGATTCTTTGCAAGAAGTAAGGTTCTTTGTGAATGGTTACATGAGAGGTGGTCATTATTGTTTCCTTTTTCGCCTCCAGAGCATCGTTCTGTCTTTTTTCCCTCGAGAGCAATAGATAAATCGATAGATTAGATCTACACCCTAATAACGCGGCCCCATCAGGTTAACTGCTCCTAATTACTGATTAACTTGAGAATTTTTAGGGAGTCCAGAATTAGTATAGGTATTGGTAGATTAATTAGTATATGGAAAAAATACAATATTTTTCTATATACATGATACCACTTCAAATTAATATTTAATACACAAATCGTACTCTTGGTCACTTTGTAAATTCACTAAAATTATTTGTCAATACACAAAATATTTTGTCTGGAATGGCCATCGGAGCATATTTTTCACTTTCTACAAGATTGGCATACTGTTATGCTCTTTTACATTTATGCAAGAATGCCAAGAAGTGTATTGATGTTCCTTTACAATTGTCTGCAGTGGAAATGGATTGTTTTGACCTATCTAGAAATATATGATATAATGGATCATGAAAGTATATACTTCCATAATTTTTACCATGATCGCTATGTCAAATTCTTTATGAACCGACAATTCCCAAACCGGTGAAATTGATGATACAAACAAACCATTGTATGGAATCTTATATGCATAATTGAAATTGCAAATAACTAGCCCGTGCATGTACGGGGTGACCACTAGAAATAAATTCACGATTGAGCACATTTTCCCTAACGGGCCGGCCGACTGCTTGTTCAAAATGGTTATCTTCTCACAGCAGTGGAAATTATTCACTAAGGATGCGGATCGGGATGCACTGGTGGAGCTGCAAGGGTCCAATTGTTTGCCACTTCTCTGGTCCAGCAGGACGGCTCGTCTTGATGCTTTCTTCGTAGTTTTCTTTAGGTTCTATAGGTTGTTGGCCTGCGTGCCCATGTTCTATTATTGGTACTTGGGCTACTCTCTGGTTTGTTGTTGTTTGTGTGGTGCTTGTTGCTACTCTACCTAGTGGCTTTATTTATAAAGTCGGGCGTATGCCTTTTCTCTAAAAAATACATCTGGTTGTGTGCTAACTAGAAGAGAGGCAAATGGTTGGAGTACAAAGTAGGTTTCTTTCAAAAATTAATTAGGATTATTGTGCGTTGGTTCATACGCACTCTCTATTTTATTAGAATATACATGCCCTCTCTGTTTGATATTATGGTTTGCTTTTATATTAATTAACAAAATAGTTAGGTACTTATAATGCTTTTATTGACAATGCACTCCTGACCTTATTTTCTTACCCTGGCTCTTATAAACCATATTTGCAGGGCAAATAGCTATGCACCTATACAGGTTTACCACCTCTATGATATAGAGAACATCGATAAGTAAGCTACAATGGTTTTCATAAGGAACTGGGAGAACAAATTGCATGTAATTTACCTGGAATGAGGGTAGACTGTAGTTGGTGTTTTTTATGAGGTGTCATTATTTCTAGTGTTATATATTGTGAATGTTCTTACTCTTATGTATTTTTAACAAAGCGAAGTTGTCAGGTCTAAAGAACAGACCAGGTTGCTTCTTCTCTCTACATAAAGCTATGTATTGTGTACTACAAAATATGTTGGTATACATGTCATACTTTATATCTAGGAACTACCTTTTTCTTGGAGTGACTCTTTGGATATACATGTCTCTACTAGATAAGAACTTTGGAGTGACTCTTTGTCGCATGTTGAGGGATTGTTATAGCATTCAATTATGTTAGCACTGTTGAGAGATTGCATTAGTGAAAGTATGAACCCTAGGCCTTATTTTTAACCATTGCAAAATTGTTTGTGCTCCGTTTTATCACATGTTTCCTTGTTGTTTTTTATATTTTCATATTACAAAAACCTATATCTACTATCCACAACACTTGTATCACCATCTCTTCGCTGGACTAGTGCATCTATACAATTTACCATTCTATTGGGTGTGTTGGGGACACAAGAGATTTCTTGTATTTGATTGCAAGGTTGTTTGAGAGAGACCATATTCATTCTACGTCTCCCACGGATTGATAAATCTTAGGTCAACCACTTGAGGGAAATATGCTACTGTCCTACAAAACTCTACACTTGGAGGCCCAACATGAGTCTACAAGAATAAGTTGTGTAGTAGACATCACTCCTTATCTCTTTTTCTCTCATTTTTGTTGGTATTTTTTTGGCCTCTTTTTTTTGGTTGGGAGTCTCATCCCAACTTGTGGGGGAATCATAGTATCCATCATCCTTTCCTCATTGGGACAATGCTCTAATATGATGCTCATCACAATTTTATTTACTTACAACTCGATAACCAGAACAATATGACTCTATATGAATGCCTCTAACAGTGTATCAGGATGTGCAATGATTCTAGCGTAACATCTATGAGAATGATGAACGGTGGCTGAGCCACAAATATCATGTCAGCTATATGATCATGCAAAGCAATATGACAATGAACACGTATGTCATGAAAATGTAACGCTGTAAGTTGCATGGCAATATATCTCGGAAATGCTATAATAGGTAGGTATGGTTGCTGTTTTGAGAAAGATATAAGTAAGCTTATGTGTGATAGAGTGTATCATATCACGCGGTTTGGATGCACCGACGAAATTTGCACCAACACTCGAGGTGAAAAATGATAATGCACAGGTCAGTGCAGCCGTTGGAAAAAACACGGGACAGCGGCACTGCGGCCCGACGGGACGACGCTACGACCGCCCGTTGCTTGATCGGTGGAGGAGCACGTATACTCAACAACAATCTTCATGAAATTCTGCATAGACACGCCTTGCGGTTGATTAGACCATACAACGTGCATCAGGCAACCGGATATGGCAAGAGCTTGCAACCGAGCAGAACACGAGATGTGCAGGGAGACTAAACTGGATGCATGCAATCACACCAGCAGTCTCCACCCGCAGGCTATGCAGCATGTACGAGCTGCCACAAGCAACATGCAAAAGCAGCCAACGTGGTGCATGGATCCGGCCACATGCACGTTGTAGATCGATGTGCATTACGGATGCACGAGCAAGTAGCCATGCCTGTGCGAGGAGTGTGGTCGCGGGCCTCGCGCTGAGGCCAGCATAGGATCATGCAAGCGGACACCATACCCGCGACACGCATCATGCGTGAAGCCTGCCGCATGGCAGCCGCCGAACCAGCCAAAGACGTTGAAGATGTTGAGGGAGAAGACACGTATTATAGATGACGAACGGTAGTGGGTGACACAAACCGATTTTAGATCGAAAAACCAAAAAAGATCACTGATCAATCGTTCAGCGAGAGAGAAAAATAAAAAAAAAGGATTCGAAAAAAAAAACTCTTTAGGACAGCCGGTCAACTAGTGGCGGAGACAAGGGCGGGGGGGGGGGGGGGGGGGGGGGGGGGGGGGGGGGGGGCTGGGGGCTAGGCCTAGCCTAGCCCCCCCCCCCCCTAAACGATCGAACAAATGTCACCGTAAGAAACCTGTTAATTAAGTTAACGATTACCCCAGCGCACAAAGTAACCTGCCCGCCGACTGACTCCGCCCCACCCCCCAGCCACAATCTTATGTGAATTCCAGAAAAATTAGAAAGGCCCATGTAAAAGCCCACCACTGACTTGCTTTCAGTTTCAAGTCCATGACAAGGCCAGATTGGTGTTCGCTATGTCTCCTGGGTGGTGGGAATTACTCCTGTCAAGCTATCGATTTGATTCTAAAGCTCGAAGCAATCGATGCCTCGTCAAGCTTTGGTAAGCATGGATGGTTCTTGCGCGCCTACCAACAGTGACCAACAAATCTACTTTGATCCAGCGGCAGAGGGATGATCAGGGGCTGGATTTGATTCTTCCGGTATGTGTTCTAGCAACATTGATCATTTTTTCCCAATATTGTAAAAAAACATCGTATCAGCGATAATTTCTTTTGAATGGTCTATCAGTGCCGAATTGTCATTTAAACATGTATAGATGCAAGCTAAAAGGCAATAAGCCAACCATTTGGTTATACAATGATTGTTATTGTTCTTATAACTGATTTTTTCATATGATAATGTTTGTTAGCAAGCAATTTAATTCATATCGTATTTCAGAGTAGTTTGATTATCAACATCGTCTACTAAGCAAGTACGTCGAATTATTGACCAACATATTAGCTATAGCTTCATACACTGTAGCTGCAAGAGAAAAAAATGTGTGTCTAGTGTCTTGGCAAGGCTTAGATATGGAACTTTTGGAAAGTTTGTGAGGCAAAATTTTTTTTGGCTTCATAGACGTCTCGCCCCCCCTATACCTAAAGCCTGGCTCCGCCCCTGCGGTCAACACGACCGGCGGATGATGCCTAGATACAGGCGGCGCCGCCCTGGCAGCGATCATGGAGATCGACTGTCCCGAAGACGGCGCGGCGGGGAAGCAGCGGCGGCTAGGATTTGGATCAAGATTAGGCTAAGCATGCACTTTTATAGTGAAGATGGAGCGCCCGTATCACCAGCTCAGATGTCGCCTGCGTACGGCGTGCCCCAGTAGCTCGAGACAAGATGCACCTGCTGATCCGTCCAACCACATCTATCCCCCGTCAATGTGTGGCATTTTCAGCAACGTGAAGTCTTTTCTTCTGTGGACCTGCTTTTGTTCGTTTAGCATGTTCGTTTGGACCTTGCATATGATGACGAGCAACGGAAAAAATGGCTCAGCTGAGTCATACGTAGAAGCCTAATAGGGGGCAGCAGCTGTAAATTAAGGCTGCAGTCCGTACGTGGATATGGTCCGCACCATCGAGCTCTGGCCGGTCGCCATTAATTTTGACAAATAAAGGAAAAAACATATGGCTCAGATGAGTCGGAGGCTGCCTGGAGATTCAGGAGTAGCATGACAAGTGTGCATGCATATAGGACTGGCGGCCTGCAGCTAGCCCGGCCGCAAAATCTCGTCAAGATCCCACTTGCAGCTACTATGGGAGGACACCTTAATTGCATACTGACATATGTCGGACGTTTTAATCTTTTTTATAAAAGGAATACGACGGGGGTCCGTACAACCATAGCTAATGTGCAAAGATTTGAGTATACAATGGCGAACATCTGAATTACGATGGTTGATAGCTATGACAAGTAATGCTACATCTACAAAAAATAAATAGCATAAAACATGTGTGACGTATGTGCATGTCAGTCAAGTTAACATCCTGTTAGAATACAACTTACCAAGAGAGGTTTACGGCTGACAAGTCGAGACAATTGCTTGCCAGTAGTGTTTTCTTGTGGTACCACTCATTGTGGACCACTTGATGTTGCAATCAGACATGTCGTTGTCCTTTTTATAACGGACCGGATGGAACACCCAAAAGCATAATCTAGTAAAATGTTCTTTCAAGGAAATAACATAAAACAAGCCATAATTCCGGTGAGTCTTGTTCTTGCCCTTGAACATGTTCAACCCCGACAAATGAACCATGTTTACTTGCTGAACATAAAGCAACACGAGTAAGTGTGGTTATGCCAAATGAAGTGATCCATGAGGTTAAGAAATCTGGTACGGAAGGACTTGTCCTTAAGCTTGATTGTGAGAAAGCATATGACCGAGTTAGTTGGGAATTTCTATTTGAGATTCTGTGCTCGAGAGGTTTATGTACAAAATGGATCAATTCGATTAGAAAAACTATTATTGTTAGGATCAATGACACCAATGGCCCCTACTTTGTAGGTGGAAAGGCCTCAAACAGGGCCATCCATCAACCCCCCTGCTTTTTAACTTAGTTGCAATGTTTTTTCAAAAATATTGTTTAAAGCTGCTAGGCATGGCATTATTTCTGGGCTGGCGACAATCTCCTATGCCTGGAAAATTCTATAAAAAAGACTAGAAATTTGAAGTGGATTCTTTCCTGCTTTGAAAACCTTTCTGGAATGAGAATTAATTTTCATAAAAGTGATCTTCTTAGCAATAACATCGAGGAAGGTGTGGCAAAAATCTTTTGCGTAACTTCTTTGCTGTCAGTTGGGGTCTTTTTCCATCAATTACCTAAGGGTGTGTTTGGTTCGGGAACGAAGTGTAATGGAATGGTATGGTTCCATTCCAGTGTAATGGGTCGGCTCCGTCTTTGTGTTTGGTATGGATAAATCGAAGGAACGGAATGATTACGTTTTGGTGTTTGGTTTGAAGAATGGAATGGAATGGATTTGTAAGTCGTCATCCATCCATCCATGCAACAATGCTCGATAAACATTGAGTTCGATTTCTGAACAGGGGTGTGAGCATCAACAAATCAGACTCGAGCAATTTTTGTTTGACCAGCAACGAAACGAATCCATCTATCCATGCGACGAAAAAGAGTGTAGGTACACCAATCGGACTCAAAGCACAAGATAAACAGTAGCTAGAAGAAATGTACGACAGTTGAACATGGCGCCCGGCTGGATGTGAGGCTTGGCTTTGGCGTCCCCACGCGCAACCGCAGCTTCTGGCGGCGCTTGCTCACGCGGTCAATGGACGGTGCCTAGATCAAGCGCGGCAGCGCAACTCTCCCGGCGTGCATCGCCGCTGTTGCCCAGCTTCAAGATCTTCTCGCAGCCGCTGTTGCCCAGAGGAGAGGGAGGCTGTGCTTCGGAGGTGGGCGAGACGACGAGGGCCGGCGGCGCAGACCAGAGGAGGGGAGAGGCCGGTGGCGTAGATTGATGGAGGGGAGAGATGAGGGAGAGGAGCCTGCACGAGAGAGGATAAGGCTGCGGGAGCGCGAGGAAAGAGACCGATTCCGCGTCATCCGCTCAATTGGGAGGACTCACCCGGTTCCGGATCTGGGCCGAATATTCTGTCCGTGGGAACCAGGTGGTGACCGTTCCACCTGCCTACTGAACGCGAGAACGAGCCCCGCGAACGGGTTGGACCCATGCCATTCCAGTCCATGACTGCAACCAAACACACCCTAAGTGTCCCTTTAAACTACGATGAGCTACGGAGGGAGGACTTGCAACCTATCATCGATAGGATTATAAAATTATTCTCTGGTTGGATGGGGAGGACTCTGTCCTGCCGGGGTAAATTAATTTTGTTGTGTGCTTGCATTATCAGTATTCCTGGTTATCTTATGGCCATTGTTAAGTTCCCCAAGTGTTATATCAATGCAATGGACTCCCAAATGGCTCATTTCTTTTGGGGAAATAAGGGGGACAACCATAAGTACCACCTAGCTAACTGGAGTTTCGTATCCTGAAAGAACAAATTTGGTGATCTGGGTGTTCCAAATATTAGACATTTTAATAGGGCTCTTCTAGCCTCTTTGGGGAGAAGATACTTTGACAGTGAAGGGAGGGATTGGAAAACTCTGATTGATCACAAATAGATTATTGATAAACCTAATGTTTTGTGGGCTAAAGTTGGAGTTGGATCTCGTTTTTCGAAAGGAATTACATGGGCTATAAATGCCTCTAATGCTTTCGATAAATGGAAGGTGGAAAATGGTGAGAAAATAACTTTCTAGCATGACACATGGTTGGGAGATTGCTCCCTTAAAGTAAAATATTGGGCTTTGTTTGAAATACGTGATCAACCTCTCTGTTCCCTTGCTCAAGTCTGGGATGGCATGAACCTGAAACTAAATTTTAGGAGATGTGTAGATCAGTCTGGGAGGGACTTGTGGTTGCAATTGTTGAGTAAGGTCTATAAAGTGTCATTAACAGAGCATTCAGATGAACCCATTTGGTTGCTGGAACCAAATGGCAGATACCCTGTTAAGTCCTTTTATCATAAAATTAAATCCGGAGGTGTGGTTTCTACCATTGGTGACTGTCTTTTGAAAGTCATCTGCCTCAATATATTCCTATCTTTCTATGGCTAGCTGTCCTACCAAAGTCCTAACTAGAGATAACTTGTCTAAGAGGAGACATGTAGATGCTATTACTTGCTTTGTTTTGTAATGAACCTGAGAATGTGAAACATCTTTTCTCCGAATGCACCGTGGCTTCACATGTTTGGGGTTTCATTGACGAAGCTTTTCAAATTACTGCTCCTATTTCGTTCCATGATATTATTGCCATTTGGCGATTGAATAAAAGTAAACCTGTGCTATGTATGGTTATTGCAACCTCTTTATGGAGTTTATGGACTCTAAGAAATGATTTCTGTTTTCAGGAAAGAACCTAGAAGGGCATGCGTTGCGTCTTTGCAAAACTAAGCAGGTTCCTTCATCAATGGAGCGTACTCTGTAAGGACACTCAAGTTGTGCTCCTCCGAAGTGCCTTCTTTTGTTGGACAAGCAGTGAGGGGAGCTACATAGAATTTCTTGGGGATGACACAGAGCTCAGGTGGGCGCGACTCCTGGGAGATGTGCGATATATAGCTCTTCTTAGGGCCTATTCACCCCTCTTAGGAGTTCTATCCTCCTTGACATGTAATATATCTAGAAAAAGTGTGCAGAGACGTTCTTTAGTCGGACATCTGTTTGGTTGCCTGCCATTTAGTTAATCTCTAGCCTGATCAATTCTGACAGGTCGTATGCTGTGAACCATCTTGCTTCACTCTATAAAATAAAAGTGGACGGGGGAGGGGGGGCTTTCATTCAAGAAAGAAAGCAACACAGTTATCAATTTAAGATGAATTTTTATAACACTTTATTGCAACGGGGAGGCTAAATAGCACAAGAGAGAGTATGCCCAACAGTTTGGTTGTGGTGTTAGCTCCTTTCTTTTAAATATCTTGGCATTGCAACTCACTCTCGGAGACTATGTAATAGAATAGGTTTTTAATTTTCAAAACAAAAAAAATTCGGACCTCATTGAGATTTCAAATTTTACTTTGTTTTAATGAATATTAACCTAATTGAATTTCTTTTGAAATTAGTTTTAATCTGGCTCGGAATTTCGGAGTCGAAAATGTTTCAGACCCCACTGAAGTATGCGAAATTTCAATGAAATTTCGTTGAAAATTTTAACCCTAAATAGACACTTGAAATACATAGAAGTTCATAAATAACTCTAGTGTCTTAAAGGGATAGATGTTCATTTTTCAGTGCTAGATATATCCGTTTCAGTGATAGATGTTCATAAATAACTCTAGCTAGTACTCCCTCTGATCAATATATTACTAGTCGCTCACACGGATATATCTAGACATATTTCAGTGCTAGATATATCCGTTTGAGCAACAAATAATATGGATAGGAGGGACTACTACTTATCGACACGGTGTTGACCAATGTCTTTATTTCACAATATTTTCTAAATGCCCCTAAAGTAATCATTTCTGAGAATAGACTCAGATTTTTCTGGCAACGTCATTACCGGCCATGATCATATAATCTGACGAATTGCGAAATTTAGTGTGAAATCCAAGGACAAGGATGGTCTAGACCTTAAAAACAAATATCCAGTTAACTATAAGAGCGCTGATATGAATCCAACGCATACACAGCAGGAACTTTGAAACAAATGGTTATAGCTAACTATAACGTACCTAGCACCGGAAATAAAGGGTGCGGACCAAGGATACTGGCAGAGTTTGATCGATCAGCCGACCGGTTACAGCCGGAGAGCCAAGTCGAGCTCGTGGTCGCGCTCCGACGAGCTCCTGCCGCGCATGTGCGCCACGGAGCCTGTTGCAGGCTCCCCGGAGATCTGAGCAGTGGTGGCAGCCCTCCCCGCCTTCCAAGACTGCGCCGTGGCAGCAGCGGTCTCCCGGAGGCGCTTGGCGACGGCGCGCTCTTGCTTATGCGCGTTTTGGTGGCCACCGTGCGCTTGCGCGGTGCCGAACTTTTTGTCGCAGTAGACGCATGGGAAGAAGCGGGGGAGGGGCGGGGCCGTCGTCACGCACACAGCAAAGCCCAGAGTGAGCTCGAGGCTGCGCTCCTCCTGCGCGCTACTCTCTACTTGCTCCATTGTTATCGTATATGACTGAATGTATGAGATGAGCTAGTTAAGTTGATCCAAATCTTGAGAGCACAAGTAGCCAACCTAGGTACACGTCCGGTATTATTGTGTGTAGTCAGCTGGTGGCCCTCAACGTAGCCCTACCGGCAGGCTGGGATGAATGGCCTGCATGGCGCAATGCGCATTGACGACGAGATGGTACCGTTTCACCGGCCGGTCGGTCCCCATTTAAGTCGCCGGCTGGAGACGATTTCTCTACATACGAGTATTTATGTACAGGTGCACGTAAGTTCCGTCAAGGTTGCTATTACTGACGAGACGTTTCAGGGATCATGGAAAGAGGAGATGGCAATATATGATGACTTTGATTTGATGGTGCTTCTCGGGTATCCAGTTTTGATCTTCAAGATAGGTCTGACCTTAATTAGTTATATCTTGTAATGACAGTGTTTTTGCATCTTTACCTTGTTGAAGTCACAGCTTGGATTTTTTCGGACGTGATCTTCAGGGTGAAAACTCAGAATCTCACCTTCGGTGGTTGGATCTGCCAACGGCAACATGTGTTCCTTTTTTGGAGGTGTTGCTACAAGAGAACCTTTCTCGTTATTCATGTGATGTCAAGTGATGATTGGTGTGGGTGGCGTAGTTGTACTTCTTTATTCGTTGTTTTGAATAGTTAAATATTTTTTCGCCCCTACGCCTAGGTATAACTTCGATCTTCTACGATTTTGCTCTTTGTCGGTGGGATTCTTCGTGTGTGTGTGTGTGTGGTATTGGTTGTGTGCATCTTATTGATCTAGAGGTCGGGAGTGGGCTCATTGTATGTGTATGTCAATGATGCATCATTTTAACTTCCTTATTATCGAAAAAGGGTTGATATCCGCTTGAGCATGGGCCCATCCGTCACGACCAAGATGCATGGATCTATCACTAGCACATGACAGGTTTAGGCTACTGGCCACTCATTCATCTTGGCCGTAGGGGCGGCGACCCTGCACGCAGCTTATCTGGCGCTCAGCCGTAGTGTGTCCGCCTTCGATGGGCGTAGGAGACCATCCGGCTCCCGAAGAAAGGTGTTGCTGATGGGAGTGGAGAGCACCATTAGTTTTCCATTGGCATCTGGCAGTACGACATCTAGCTCTGTTCACAGGGAGGACAGCCACACAGAGGTAATGACCCGAGGGATGTAGTGAATATTGTTTTTCGATTCACTAGCAAAGTGGCCCGCTCGATGCGCGGGCTAGATCTTTAGACAATTTAGTAATGACATCATATTGTTTGTTTTTGTGTAAATAATGGCAGGATGTTTAAAGGGTACATGGTATAATATACTTTTCCAGGTTTTCAATTGTATATTTTGATTCTAAGAAAGAAATAGAATAAGAGCTGCAAGTTCCCATAGATGGAAAACATAATCTTGATACAAATATGCAACTTGATGGCTGGATGCAAAAGAACTTTTTTATATTCCCAAGGTTATATGAAATTTAATATTACATATGTGTAGTAATTTGAGTAACAACCCATATGTCAATTTGTAATTCTGCGTGTCATGGGAAACTGGATAGTCCACATATACTATTACTATCTACCCTTCCATTAGCACATCCTATCATTTATTTTATCTTTTCCACTATCTGTCGTTCGAAATATCCTATTGTACATGGCCGCCTCATTTATTTATGTAGCATTGTAGCTGTTCACATGCATATTCAGTGCCTAATTTCACTAAGATCTTCCTTTTTTTCACTCGCACAATTAATGTCACATCCCATCCAGAAATGGCTTGAAGGATGGAACCCGTAATTGCAAGCAAATGTCGAATTGTATAGCAATGTTTGGGTGAGAAATAAAAGTAATTTTATCTACAAAGGTATCCCTTTGTGTGAACATCGAATAAATAAATTGCTCGTCTAAAATATGTATACCATTTGGATCTTGTGAATTTCAGTGTGCCGATTGTATCCTCTATGTTAGCACATTTATGCTAATTTGCTTACAACCCTGTTTTGTTACGAAAAAATATATCATAGATTCACAAATGTACACTGCAAAACTATGTCGTAGTACAATTTTCACCCCTAGTCCATCAATTCCAGTCGGCGTATATTAATTGCTGGCATATTGCCATATTCACAGCTACACAAAAGCCATGATATATACTTATCTTTTTGTTTTAGATTGTCGTTGCTGACACTGATAAAATGTAGATGGTGTGTCATATTATACAGATTTTTTCGATAAAGGATGAATTTTATTGGCTCAAAATGGAGCATCAAGAGGATACAAACACTATGAGCACACACCCGGCCTCTGCATAGCTAAGATGCACACAGCCAACACCAACACACACAAACTCGCCGGCAACGGCAAAGTCGTATAAGACCGAAGCTATGCATAGGCGAAGTAAAAAAAGAAAAAGGAAGGCCCAAAGCGATCAGATCCACAGTTGGCAAACTATAGCAATGGCCATATCCGCACCAACCATCTTATGACATCACACGAACGACGAGACTCTTCAACAGCAACGCCTTCAGGAAGGTGACGACGCTTAAGCGCCGACGTCGCCAGATCCAACCACGAAGGCAGAATCAAGGTTTTCACCCTGAAGAAACAGCCTGAGCATGTCCGAGCATTGCCTTCAACAAGGTAACGACATAAAACAACATCGCCATTGCCAGGAACCAACATAGGTCATACCTAGGCTTTCGCCACAGAGCTCGAGACCGGTACACATAGCACCATCATCAAAGTCTTTCATGTGCTGTCACCACCACTTTCCGCTATCCCAGCAGCTACATGCGATGTGCGATCACCGCCGCTGCACAACCATTCCTCTACGTCAAGTCTTTACCCATAGTTTACATCTCATCACTGAAATCAACCACCGGATCTGGAGGGATAAATCCTCACGGAGATCTTTTAGTGACCCCAGCTGTCATGGAGCCGCAGGAGGGCGCTGCAACAGTCTACACGCACCACCACCCGGCCGACCGAGTCTAGATCACCGCCAACATGCCATCTAGATCTGAACAAGGGCTGCATTGGATGGATCAAATCTGACGAGCAGATGCCTTGCACGTGAGGTAGCCAACGCGTGAGCACGCACAATCATCTCCTGTAAGGCAGCCGCAGCTCGATCAGATCCGCGTGTCCCCATCCCGCTCAGGTTGATCCGGTGCCAACGCCTATGCCCATCAACCGGAGCACCAAAGCAGCACGGCAGCACAGCATCACGTTGGCACCACACAGATGGCACACCAGTTATGAAGGCCGAGCCACCAGTGCTTCCCCGGCGGCAACGCACACGCCCGAATTGGCGATGGACGTCTCCGCGTGAGTGGCACTGCCATCCGCGTCCACCGCGAGCTCTCCCTGCAACCTTCGGAGGCAGGGGCCACCGCCACCGTGTCGAGAGCAGCGGCAGCGGTGGCAAGTGGGCCGTTGAGCGGGGGTCCGGCCGGCGGCGCGCTAGGGTTCCCCCGAGTCGCTCCGTGAGCGACACGGGGGTCGGGCCTGGCTAACACGTGATATTATACAGATGGAGTAGTGAAAAATGTATATACCTAGCTATCACGTGCTAGTGCAGTAGTTGCTACTATGAGCCAAGTCTTCAATACGATCCAATACTTAGCTTCTTGCTAGAAGGCTGCATGCATGAGCAAGTTTGAACTCCGATACTGCTGATGTGCCGAGGGAGCCAAGTTGAATGCTACAGGCGACAGATGCGTGCTTGAGGACGTGCTCACGTACGAGATTCCTGATTTGTTTTTAGGTCAGCCAAGAGGACATATGGGAAGCAAGCTCTAGTCCATGCGATTCTGCTACCTGCCCATGAGATCTTTGGTCGTGATCCTTCCATGGCAACGTTTGATATCTCCACTCAGTGAAAGGTCCTATACCTCAACCTCCCCGCCTAGGAATCCTGGGCCGAGGCATTCTTGTATCCTCACATGTGAAATCGAATTGAAGCAGCGTGTCCTCGATTGTCGTGAAAGGCGCTGGAACCCTGCGTCCGAGGAATTCTCCTCGTCCCCATCTTTTTGCTGCCTGTTGTCGTGGAAGGCACTTGAATCGCACCGCAACATCCCTGCCCTGAAATTCTTGGCTAAAGTCCTAGTCATCAACCAATGCGTCTGCAGGGGCAACATATTTGGAGCTAAAAAGTAACAAATTCAAACAATACAAAATAGTACCACTACACTAGTACACTTATATATCTGTTCCGCATGGCTATTCCAAGGGCGAAGGTACAACCAATGTTACAATTGTTATTATCGATGGTTTACATTTATATTGGCGGCACAAGTGCCTTTTGGTCGTGTTGCAACATACAATCAAATTTCTTTGTAGTATTGTATGTGTTATATTGGAGAAAGTATTAACATCACCTTTTCAATTTAATATTGCTCAGCTTATCCTTATTGAGCTTGTACTACAGGATTCCTACAGGCCTACGACTATTTGGAAGTACTATATACCTTTCTGATTGATGAATATACTTGCTTCAAAATAATGAATTCAAAGAAATCCAAAGAAGTATAATTCTTCAAATTTGAGCATTGGTTCGTAT
>NC_053028.1:699783008-700064745 GCF_003073215.2 Triticum urartu
CTCAAAGGCTTCGAGTTGGGTTGCTCTCAAACGAAAAAAGCCGTACTTTAACTCTGAGCAGCCAACCGTTTATGGTTGTAGGGGGTGGGCTATTTATAGCCACTAGGCAACCCGACCTGATTTGTCCGAAATGACCCTGGGTCACTAAGGAACTGACACGTGTTCCAACAGGTCAGATTTCAAACACACACGGCAACTTTACTTGGGCTACAAGCAAAGCTGACTTGTCCAACTCTGAACAAGATTCGCTGTCATAGTCTTCACTCGAAGACATAGGATTTTGGTTAAGCATCACTATAGTCATTCTGACTGGTTTTCTTGGACCCCACTTAACAGTACGGTGGTTCCTATGACTCAACAAAGAAAAAAAGAACTACGGAAGATCTAAGTCTTCGCGCTCCATAGTCTTCATGCGATGTCTTCTCTTGTCATAGTCTTCAAGGTGAATGTCTTCACTTACCACCTTTGACTTCAATGTCTTCATACATTTTTAGGGGTCATCTCTGGTAGGAAAACCGTATCAATGGGGGACTTCTACCTGTGTTATCCTGCAATTCTCACAAACACATTAGTCCCTCAACTAGGTTTGTCGTCGACACTCCAAAACCAACTAGGGGTGGCACTAGATGCACTTACACAGACACCCGCCAGCCACCTTATGCAACTAGTGCATGTCAATCAGTGGAATCAGTCTCACGTAAGCGTACGTGTAAGGTCGGTCCGGGCCGCTTCATCCCATGATGCCGCCGAATCAAGATAAGACTAGTAACGGCAAGCAAATTGACAATATCGATGCCCACAACTGCTTTGTGTTCTACTCGTGCATAGAAACTACGCATAGACCTAGCTCATGATGCCACTATTGGGGAACGTAGCAGAATTATGAAATTTTCTACGCATCACCAAGATCAATCTATGGAGTCATCTAGCAACGAGGGAGAGGGGAATGCATCTACATATCCTTGTAGATCGCGCGTGGAAGCGTTCAAGAGAACGGGGTTGATGGAGTCGTACTCGTCGTGATCCAAATCACCGATGACCTAGCGCCGAACGGACGGCACCTCCACGTTCAACACACATACGGTTGGGAAGACATCTCCTCCAACTTGATCTAGCAAGGGGGAAGGAGAGGTTGATGAAGATCCAGCAGCACGACGGCGTGGTGGTGGAAGCAACGGTGATCTCGGCACGGCTTCGCCAAGCTCAGGGAGAGGGGGGAGTGTCACGGGAGGGAGAGGGAGGCGCCAGGGGCTAGGGTGCGGCTGCCCTCCCTCCCCCCACTATATATAGGGTCCCTAGGGGGGGGGGCGCCGGCCCTAGGAGATCCAATCTCCAAGGGGGGGCGGCGGCCAAGGGGGTGGCTTGCCCCCCAAGCCAAGTGGGGCGCCCCCCACCCCTAGGGTTTCCAACCCTAGGCGCAGGGGGAGGCCCAAGGGGGGGGGGGGCGGACCAGACCACTAGGGGCTGGTTCCCTCCCACTTCAGCCCATGGGGCCCTCCAGGATAGGTGGCCCCACCCGGTGGACCCCTGGGAACCTTCCGGTGGTCCCGGTACAATACCGATTACCCCCGAAACTTTCCCGATGGCCGAAACTTTCCTATATATAAATATTCACCTCCGGACCATTCCAGAACTCCTCATGACGTCCGGGATCTCATCCGGGACTGCGGATAACTTTCAGGTTACCGTATACTAATATCTCAACATCCCTAGCGCCACCGAACCTTAAGTGTGTAGACCCTACGGGTTCAGGAGACACGCAGACATGACCGAGACAACTCTCCAGTCAATAACCAATAGCGGGATCTGGATACCCATGTTGGCTCCCACATGCTCCTCGATGATCTCATTGGATAAACCACAATGTCGAGGATTCAATCAATCCGTATACAATTCCCTTTGTCAATTGGTACGTTACTTGCCCGAGACTCGATCGTCGGTATCCCAATACCTCGTTCAATCTCATTACCGGCAATTCACTTTACTCGTACCGTAATGCATGATCCCGTGATCAACCACTTGGTCACATAGAGCTCATGATCCCAGTCTCGATTCATGCCAACCCAACAGACAGTTTCGGAGATACCTGTAGTGTACCTTTATAGTCCCCCAGTTACGCTGTGACGTTTGGCTCCTAATGATGTGACCCCATTATCAATGACATCCAATGTCCATAGTCACGAAACCATGACTATCTTTTGATCAATGAGCTAGTCAACTAGAGGCTCACTAAGGACGTGTTGTGGTCTATGTATTCACACATGTATTACGATTTCCGGATAACACAATTATAGCATGAACAATAGACAATTATCATGAACAAAGAAATATAGTAATAACCATTTTATTATTGCCTCTAGGGCATATTTCCAACACACTTCTCTCTATTAATTATAGCTAGCTAACACAATATATGATACACCTAAATTAAGCCCCCAAAACCCCCAACCCCCCCCCCCTTGAAAAAAAAACAAAAACCCCAGCCACAGAAATGCTGACGCGTGGATGCCTATTGGTCCCAGTTCGTGCCACCAACCGGGACCAAAGGCCCTCCTGCCTGGGCTCCGCGCACAGGCCACGTGGAGGCCCATCTGTCCCAGTTTTGGATTGAACTGGGACTAAAGGGACAGGACATTAGTACCGACCCTTTAATCCCGGTTCAGGAACCGGGACAAAAGGCCCTTACGAACCGGGACAACATGCCCTTTTTCTACTAGTGATCATGTCAATGAACCGCAATGACATGGAGGACCCCACCAAAACATGGCATGATATGGCAAGGAGACAAATCTTGAAGAGGAGAATGGTTGCGTCGGCCGGTGCTACCTCTTGAGCTTGCGTTGTATTTCCCCGAAGAGGAAAGGATGATGCAGCAGAGTAGCGTAAGTATTTCCCTTAGTTTTTGAGAACCAATGTATCAATCCAGTAGGAGGCCACGCTCAAGTCCCTCGTACCTACACAAAACGATAGCTACTCGCAACCAACGCGATTAGGGGTTGTCAATCCCTTCAAAGTCACTTACGGGAGTGAGATCTGATAGATATAATATTTTTTGGTATTTTTGGTATAGAGATGCAAAGTGAAAATTAAAAGGCAAAGTAAAAAAGCAAAGCAAGATTAATGTGATGGAGATTGATATGATGAGAATAGACCCGGGAGGCCATAGGTTTCACTAGTGGCTTCTCTCAAGAGCATAAGTATTCTACGGTGGGTGAACAAATTACTGTTGAGCAATTGACAGAATTGAGCATAGTTGAGAATATCTAGGCATGATCCTGTATATAGGCATCACGTCCGTGATAAGTAGACCAAAACGATTCTGCATCTACTACTATTACTCCACTCATCGACCGCTATCCAGCATGCATCTAGAGTATTAAGTTAGAAACAGAGTAACGCTTTAAGCAAGATGACATGATGTAGAGAGATAAATTCATGCAATATGAAATAAACCCCTTCTTGTTATCCTCGATGGAAACGATACAATACGTGCCTTGCTGCCCCTTCTATCACTGGGAAAGGACACCGCAAGATCAAACTCAAAGCTAAGCACTTCTCCCATGGCAAGAACTACCAATCAAGTTGGCCAAACCAAACGGATAATTCGAAGAGACTTGCAAAGATAACCAATCATACATAAAAGAATTCAGAGAAGATTCAAATATTATTCATAGATAGACTTGATCATAAAACCCACAATTCATCGGTCTCAACAAACACACCGCAAAAAGAAGAAGATTACATCGAATAGATCTCCACGAGATAGGGGGAGAACTTTGTATTGAGATCCAAAAAGAGAGAAGAAGCCATCTAGATAATAACTACGGACCCGAAGGTCTGAGGTAAACTACTCACACTTCATCGGAGAGGCTATGATGATGTAGAAGCCCTCCGTGATGACGGCCCTCTTCGGCGGAGCTCCGGAATAGGCCCTGTCGGTGTCAAAACCGGCGGATCTCGGGTAGGGGGTCCCGAACTGTGCGTCTAGGCCAGATGGTAACAGGAGGCATGGAACACGATGTTTTACCCAGGTTCGGGCCCTCTTGATGGAGGTAAAACCCTACGTCCTGCTTGATTAATATTGATGATATGGGTAGTACTAGAGTAGATCTACCATGAGATCAAGGAGGCTAAACCCTAAAAGCTAGCCTATGGTATGATTGTTGTATGATGAAGTTGTCATACGGACTAAAACCCTCTGGTTTATATAGACACCGGAGAGGGTTAGGGTTACACAAAGTCGGTTACAATGGTAGGAGATCTTGAATATCCGCATCGCCAAGCTTGCCTTCCACGCCAAGGAAAGTCCCATCCGGACATGGGACGAAGTCTTCAATCTTGTATCTTCATAGTCCTGGAGTCCGGCTGAAGGTATAGTCCGGCTACCCGAACACCCCCTAATCCAGGACTCCCTCAGTAGCCCCTGAACCAGGCTTCAATGACAACGAGTCCGGCGCGTAGATTGTCTTCGGCATTGCGAGGCGGGTTCCTCCTCCAAATTCTTCATAAAAGTTTGTAAACACCAAGAGTAATGTCCGGCTCTGCAAAATAAGTTTCCACGTATTGCCACAGAGAGAATAATATTAACACAAATCTAATCCACTGACGTATTCCGCAGAGTGACATCACACTACGGCCAAGCATTTATTCGAATCATTTTCACATTTCCACCTCAGCGTGTTTTGCGAGGCGGTTTCCTTGGCACGTCTTGTCAAAGCAGAGATCGTGTCCCCTTTATTTACGGGATTCTCATCAATACAGACGTGGGTAACCCAATCGTGCTCGTTAGCATGTCTTCTCGATTAAAGGCGAGTCCCAAACGGTTATGGGGTGGGCTCCTGGTATTCAACCTCTTATAAAGAGACCAAGGCCTTACTCCTTTTCTCCAATCTCAAAACAACTTCGCCCGTCGCCTCGAGTTCCAACACCCTAGGCTCCAGATTCCAGGCGCTTCGGACCTTCGACAATGTCCGGTTTCGTCCTTCAAGGCCGATGGATGCCCTCCTCCGTCACAGAGGAGGACATGCTAAAGTTGAGAGAGGCTAAGTTCTTGACCGCCGAAATTTTGCATAGGTTGCCTGCTCAAAGGCAGGCTATTCCCAGTCCCCAGCCTGGTGAGAGCGTAGTGTTCATGTCTCACTTCCTTCGGGGGTTAGGCTTCCCGATGGATCCCTTCGTGAGGGGGCTGATGTTCTATTATGGGATGGAATTTCATGACTTAGCTCCGGAGTCCATCCTCCACATTTCCTCATTCATCATTGTGTGCGAAGCGTTCCTCCGTGTTACTCCTCACTTCGGATTATGGCTCAAGACTTTTGGAGTGGAGCCGAAGATGATCGAGGGACGGCACGCAGAGTGCGGAGGCGCCGTCATAAGTAAGAATGTTGATGCTCCATGGCCCGAGGGCTCCTTTCAAGAGGAGCTCGGCTTGTGGCAACGAGAGTGGTTCTATATCACCGCTCCCCAGAGCGCCAAGTGGGTGGCGCCTCCTGCCTTTCTCTCGGGTCCCCCACCACGGCTAGCGTCATGGGTCAACAGAGGATTAGATTGGGGGTTATCCAAAGACGTGCCCTTATTGCAGGGCTGCATTAGGGATCTCTTAGAAAGAGACCTCAACCTGGTCAAGGTGATGCAGGTCATGCTGATTCGCCGAACACTGCCCGGCAAACGTCGCTCCCTTCGTCTGTGGGAGTTTAATCCGGAGGGACCACGAGCTCTCCAGCATTTTATGGGCGCAACGCCCGTGGAGATGTATAAAATGTTCTTCGGATCACAAGCAATGTGTCCGGATTTGACCGAGGACGCAGGTTTAAGCTGCAATCGCCCGGATACTCAAGTAAGTAACCTTGTGCCCGGACTCGCTATCCGTAAAATTGTCATAAATTTGCCCCTAAAAGAGCTGTCCTGTTAAACAGGAGTGGATATCGAAGGCAAAGTTGATCAGGTGTCCGGCTTCCCTTCCCGAGACCAGGCCGGATCCCGTGCTAGTCAGGATGTTGAAGATCGTGCCTTTGGAGGGAAGTGAGGGGGAGGACAAGGAAACTATGGCCTCCTCGAAGGAGGCTGCTCCGAAGGGGAGAATCGACAATTCCTCTCCTAAGGGGAAGAAGAGGGCCGCCTCTGACGACCCCGAGACCATGGCCTCAGAGCGGGGGAAAAAGTCCTCGTTAGAGGGTCCGACACCGGGGAGATCCTCGGCCGAACTACGCCTTCAAAGGGATCAGCCCTCCAGCGAGCCGTAAGTAGAGAAAGATTTTCCTTTAGAGGGATGAGAGAAATCCTTGCTTTTTATCTGAGAAGATTAACCAAAATTTTACTTTGTAGCTCGGACCTCAGCCCTTCTCAGCAGAGCTAGTCTTCGGGGGATCTTCTTTCGGAGATGATGGAGAGTGGAACGCCTCCCCCTGCAATACCGCCTGGCGAGGCGGGCGACCCTGAGGTGTCGTCGCGGAGGGTTTCTCCGAATCCGGCAGGGGTGGAAGGTAACCATATGTCCCCCATGGTTCTCCACGTCCCGCCTTCGATGGAGGTCATAGGACGAGTCCGGCACCATCCAATGTGCGGTCAGAGGAGCTGAAGATTCTGCTGGGGCGAGCTTCTATCTTAGAGGAGCACCGTGCATTGATGGGTACAGTGATTGGAAGGATTTCGTCTACGGAAAGCGGATTGCATGAGGCGGTCAGAAGTTTGCTGACGGGTTTTGAGGTACGTTTGATAATGTACTTCTTTGTCAGTTGCGCATAAACAAGATGCGCCTTGTGTAGATAGTAGCCCCTGAGACACTGTGCGTTATCAAAATTGACGGCGCGCAGAGGATCATAATCCCAGGTCTAAAATGTCGCCTTTCTATACAGGTGGCGAAGTGTCCGGATTCGAGCCGAACTGATGATTTTGCTGAACTAAAGCGGCAATTTGACGTGGCAGATGCCGACATCGCGCTCGTCAATGAGCGGCTTGATGAGGCTCAAGGTATGCAATTCCTCGGGCGGCATCTCGTAAGAGGAGCTTTATGCCAGTATCTTACAATGTGTGTGCTTGACGCAGATGGTGCGACCGCCGTGGAGAGTCTTCGGGAGGAACTTGCCCGAGCTAAGGAACAATCCAGGAAAAGTGATGCGGCTGCCGAGAAGGCCCTTGAAGAGCTGAGAGCCGAACAGGCTGCTCACTGCCGAAGCAAGAAGGAGATGGCCGTGTTGGCCGTGAAGTTAAAAACTGCTGCTGACCGTTGTAATTTTCTTGAGAAAGAAGATCGGGCGAGACAGACGGACTTAGAGAAGGCCATTGCTGATGCCAAGGACGCTCGCTCTGCGATGAGAGCTGCGAAGGAGGAGCTGCGTCAGGCTGGACAGATTGCGGCTGGAAAGCACTTTATGCTACGGAGGAAGTTTTGCGATCCGAAGTTTGCTCCGTTGGACCGGATGTGGAGTGCGGAGGACACCTATCTGGATTTGGCAGCGAGTGCTGCTGATGCGACCGAATACTTTCGAGATCAAGAAGATCGCGAAGTGGAAAGGCTTTTCTAGTCGCAGTTCCAGAATCCAGAGCGTCCACTGGCAGTGGACGATCGTATGGATCAATGGGCCGAACTGAATAGATTGTCCGGTCTCGCCATGAAGTACGTCATGGGTCATCTGTGGCCAGGGAGATTGGAGCCGAAGAGTTATTTCAGCTTGGTGCAGCAATTCCTTGACGCGGTGCCATGTATCGCTGCGATGAAGAGGTCAGCATGCATAGAGGGTGCACGGATGGCTCTTGCCCGTGTCAAGACATACTGGGCAGAGATGGAGACCACCGTTGTTGCATCCCGAGATTCGGACAAAAGCCGAGTACCCTCCGAGCACTATTTTCAGGAAGTCCTTGAAGGTGCTCGTGTAATAGAGACGCAATGCTCGAAGGATGCTACGTTCTGATAGCATATGTAATAATAAAGCTATATTTTGATGAATTGTAGTAGCCTTTTATACTTGTGCCTTCAAGTATTTGGAACACCTCCTGTGCGGCCGTTTTAAGATATATATACAAAATCTGAAAGATTGCAGTCGTTGGCTTCAGCCCCCACGCACATAGTGCGGGGGTGCTCGCAGAAGGCGCATTTTCACACTTAATCCAACGTCTTGGTCCTACAAAGGAGGTGATAGCGCAGCGAGCTAGGCAACCGAACTATAATGCTTTAACACTTTCACTTAGCCATAGGAGCTTGACAATGGGACTATTTAGGTAGCCCCTGGTAGCGACTGCGCTCGCCCGAATTCGGGGCGCGTATGTGCCTGGCCGGGAAACGGCCCTTTGTTAATGCAGAGGAATCCTACAGATTCCGGAGAGTCATCGAGTGGTTGACCAGTCTCACGCCATATCATGATAGTCGGTTTTCGGCTTTCTCTACTGAGGTGGTCGCCTGGCCGAACCAGGGCACAATCGCAGTAGTTCTCCTGGTGTCGCCTTAGCCGGTAGAGCGGAACGTAAGGCGGCCGAACACAGGAGCCGGGCAACCCAACATTTGACCAAAATCATGACTCAGAGCTGATGCATATAAGGCCAAACACGCGACGCCGAACACTCCCTAAGGTATTCGGTCTTTATGAGAGCGGGCGAGGTAACGCTCTGAGGTATAAGCCCCTAGTGTCCAGGTACGCGCAAGAATTCTGACGTGGCCACATGCCAAGACGTCAGCCTCCTCCTTGGTCATAGAACCAGGGGATGTGTATCAACAAGAGACAGTAAAAAAGGTTTACGCAGGGTCTTAATCTGAAAAGAATCCTTGGAACGGGTCCCTACTGCACGTCTGCACCTGTGTCTCTGTTGTGCCGTATCCTGGACGGGCGCAGCACGACGTTCATCTGTAAAAAGAGAGCAACTAAGTTGAAGAAGGGGCGTGCCGAACAAAAGTTATATGAAATAAACAAAGTGTAAAGTAAATATGAAAAATTGAGCTTTATTGTCTCTTATTTATACGTGTGAAGCCCCTAGTGCAGGGGTATATGGCCACTAAGCCTTTATCAACGATACTTGTGTGCCGGACTCGTCTATCCGTGTCCGTGGTCTTAATGACCTGTTCCGATGTTCTGGCTGGTGAAGCCATTGTATTGTGGGGCTGTTAAAGAGGCCGCACAATCCTCCGCTTGGGGGAGGTGTTCTCACTGCTTCCCATTTAAGGAGATGATGCCGCGTGGACCGGGCATCTTAAGCGTAAGAGATGCATAATGTGGTATTGCGTTAAAGCGGGCGAAAGCTTCGCGTCCCAGTAGTGCTTGATAGCGACTTGAGAATGGGACGATGTGGAAAGTCAGCTTTTCGCGACGGAAGTTATCAGCAGAGCCGAAAATAACCTCGAGCCAGAGAAAACCCATGCAATGGGTGACCGGACCTGGCAGTACTCCTTGAAAGGGGGTTTTGCTGTGGCGAATTCTTTTTGGGTCGACCCCCATGTGGCGGATTGAGTCCTGATATATCAGGTTGAGTCCGCTGCCACCGTCCATAAGGACATTTGAAAACTGGAGTCCGCCAATTATTGGTTTGAGTACCAGGGCAGTCCAGCCTGGGTTCCTGACACTTCTAGAATAATCCAGATGATCAAAGATGATTGGTTTTGACAACCAGTGGCGGGATTCCTTTGGGATAGGCCGTGGGGCGCGTACCTTTATGGGCGCCGCACGCTTTGTTATGTGGAGTAAGTTTACTGTTTTTACTTCTTGTGGGAAATTCTTTTGTTTCCTGGTACTCTGCTTTTGGCGTTCGTCCTCATCTTCGCTTGGTGTGTCGAGCCCCTTGTGTTCGGCGTTGAGTCTGCCGGATTGTTTGAAAACCCAACAATCTCTGTAGGTATGGTTAGCAGGCTTTCCGGGAGTGCTGTGTATTTGACATATCCTATCCAAGATTTTGTTGAGGTTGGATAGGTCGTCCCTGTTATCTTGGAGGGGCGGCTTTTTCTTATTCTGTCGTGAGCTTTTGAATCCGGCGTTGACTGCCGTGCTCTTTGGACTTTTTTCCTTAGTCCGGCGACGGTCCTTATTGCGTCGCAGTTTTTCGTTTCCACCCCTAGTTTCGGATGTACTTGGGTCACTGGTGCTGCATCTTGCCAACCAGCTGCCCTCTCCTGCGCAAAAGCGGGTCACGAGGCTTGTTAGTGCGGCCATTGTTCTTGCCTTTTCTTGGCCGAGGTGTCTGGCGAGCCATTCGTCTCGGACATTATGCCTAAAAGCCGCTAAGGCTTCAGCGTCCGGACAGTCGACTATCTGATTCTTTTTAGTAAGAAATCTATTCCAAAATTGCCGAGCTGACTTTTCGGGCTATAGAGTTATGTGACTAAGATCGTCTGCATCCGGAGGGCGGACATAGGTCCCTTCAAAATTTGCTCAGAAAGCGTCCTCGAGCTCTTCCCAACTTCCGATGGTGTTTTCAGGAAGGCTTTTGAGCCAATGCCGGGCTGGCCCTTTAAGCTTGAGGGGTAAGTATTTTATGGCGTGGAGGTCATCTCCTCTAGCCATATGTATGTGGAGGATATAATCCTCGATCCAGACTCCGGGGTCTGTTGTTCCATCATATTCCTCTATGTTTACGGGTTTGAATCCCGCTGGAAATTCATAATCCAGGACCTCATCGGTGAACCATAGGGGGTGTGCGGCACCCCTGTATTTGGGTGTGCCGGATTCTGATAATGGCTTTACTGCATTGCTTACGAGAGCTTGCTTTCTTGGCCCGTAAATGGACCTGGCTGGGCCATGATGCGAATCCTTAAGTGGGTCGCATGCCGGCTTAGGTGCGGCGCTGCTTGCCGCTTTATGCTGGCCGTGGCGTCGTCTATCTACTGTGTGGCTTTCTCACTTTTGGAGTGCGAGGGCTCTAAGGCCTCCTCGTCGAATTCAGGCAGTAGCTTTCTCTTCGGATAGCTTTTAGTGCGGCGACTGTCGCCGTATTTGTCTGCGGTATTGATTACTTTACTCCATCTGATCCTGAGTGCATCTTCCGCAGTTTTTAGCTTCCGCTTCTGCTTTTTCAGGCTGCGTGCGGTTGCAACGAGCCGTTTGTGGAGGTTCTTCTGCTTCGTGGGCTTGTCCGGCGTAGGGTCGTCCGGAATGCCATTTTCGCCGAGGGAGGGATGTTCGGTTTCTCTATCCGGGTTGTCCTGTTGGGACGGTTGCTCTAAGGCATGCTCGTCATCTACTGGCTCATCCTGCTCTATGGCCGGGTCTTTATCGAGGCGGGGCTTGGGTCGGCGTTTACGCCGAAGCTTTGATTGTTTTTCGAGAGATCGATCCCTCTTTCCATCCCCGTTTTCCTCGTTGTTTCTTCCTTTAGGGGTATCCACCATGTACACATCGTGAGATGAGGTGGCTGTCCAATGCCCTATAGGCGTTGGTTCTTGGTTGTCTCCTGCATCGTCGTCCATACCGTCGATGTCTTCGGAGTCGAAGTCGAGCATGTCGGTTAAGTCGTCGACAGTGGCTACAAAGTGGGTGGTGGGTGGGTTTTGAATTTCTTCATCATCCGAATCCCATCCTTGCTGACCGTAGTCCGGCCAGGGTTCTCCTGATAAAGAGAGAGACTTTAGAGAGTTCAGGATGTCGCTGAAGGGCCAGTGCTAAAAGATGTCCGCGGCGGTGAACTCCATTATCGGCGCCCAATCGGATTCGATCGGCAGGGGCGCGGGGGGCTCGGAGTTCGGAGAGGAATCTGTCTCCTCGGAGTCAGGGGCCATGCGGAGTGCGGGGCTGGAGTTCGGCTCGATCACCTCTGAGATCGCAGCCCCTGAGGCAGCGTCCAACCGCTGATCCTCGATCGGCGCAGTAGGCTCCGAATCAATGGTCGGAAACGGTGCATGTGCGGCCTCCAAAGCGCTATTCGGCGGCAGAGCTATATCATGCCCATCGAGACAGTGCGGCGCGCTTGGCCATGGCTCGAATCCGTCGAAGATCAAGTCCCCGCGGATGTCAGCCGTGTAGTTTAGGCTTCCAAACCTGACCTGATGGCCAGGGGCGTAGCTTTCGATCTGCTCAAGGTGGCCAAGCGAATTGGCCCGCAGTGCGAAGCCGCCGAAGACGAAGATCTGTCTGGGGAGAAAAGTCTCACCCTGGACCGCATCGCTGTTGATGATCGAAGGAGCCATCGGGCCTAAAAGCGACGACACAGAGGAACTCTCAATGAAAGCACCAATGTCGGTGTCAAAACCGGCGGATCTCGGGTAGGGGGTCCTGAACTATGCGTCTAGGCCAAATGGTAACAGGAGGCAAGGAACACGATGTTTTACCCAGGTTCGGGCCCTCTTGTTGGACGTAAAACCCTACGTCCCGCTTGATTAATATTGATGATATGGGTAGTACAAGAGTAGATCTACCACAAGATCAAGGAGGCTAAACCCTAAAAGCTAGCCTATGGTATGATTGTTGTATGATGAAGTTGTCCTACGGACTAAAACCCTCCGGTTTATATAGACACTGGAGAGGGTTAGCGTTACACAAAGTCGGTTACAATGGTAGGAGATCTCGAATATCAGCATCGCCAAGCTTGCCTTCCACGCCAAGGAAAGTCCCATCCGGACACGGGACGAAGTCTTCAATCTTGTATCTTCATAGTCCTGGAGTCCGGCTGAAGGTATAGTCCGGCTACCCAAACACCCCCTAATCCAGGACTCCCTTAGGCCCCAAGATGGGATCTCGTGGATACAGAAAGTTGCGGCGGTGGAATTAGGTTTTTGGCTCCGTCTCTGTTTGTTTGGGGGTATGTAGATATATATAGGAGGAAGAAGTACGTCGGTGGAGCTTCGGTGGGCCCACGAGGGTGGGGGGCACGCCTGGGGGTATAGGGCGCGCCTCCCTACCTCGTGCCCACCTTGAAGCTTCCTTGGCGTAGGGTCCAAGTCTCCTGGGTCATATTCGGGAAAAAAATCACGTTCCAGAAAGGTTTATTCCGTTTGGACTCCGTTTGATATTCCGTTTCTTCGAAACGCTGAAATAGGCAAAAAACAACAATTCTGGGCTGGGCCTCCGGTTAATAGGTTAGTCCCAAAAATAATATAAAAGTGGAAAATAAAGCCCAATATAGTCCAAAACAGTAGATAATATAGCATGGAGCAATCAAAAATTATAGATACGTTGGAGACGTATCAGGCATCCCCAAGCTTAATTCCTGCTCGTCCTCGAGTAGGTAAATGATAAAAAGAGAATTTTTGATGCGGAGTGCTACTTGGCATAATTTCAATGCAAATCTTCTTAATTGTGATATGAATATTCAGATTCGAAAGATTCAAGACAAATGTTTATATTGACATAAAAATAATAATACATCAAGCATACTAACAAAGCAATTATGTCTTCTCAAAATAACATGGCCAAAGGAAGTTATCCCTGCAAAAACATATAGTCTGGCTATGCTCTATCTTCACCACACAAAGTATTTAAATCATGCACAACCCCGATGACAAGCCAAGCAATTGTTTCATACTCTAACTTTTTCAAAACTTTTTCAATCTTCACGCAATACATGAGCGTGAGCCATGGATATAGCACTATATGTGGAATAGAATGGTGGTTGTGGAGAAGACAAAAAAGAGGGGCAGATAGTCTCACATCAACTAGGCGTATCAACGGGCTATGGAGATGCCCATCAATAGATATCAATGTGAGTGAGTAGCGATTGCCATGCAACGGATGGACTAGAGCTATAAGTATATGAAAGGTCATGAAAATAAACTAAGTGGGTGTGCATCCAACTTGCTTGCTCACGAAGACCTAGGGCATTTTGAGGAAGCCCATCATTGGAATATACAAGCCAAGTTCTATAATGTAAAATTCCCACTAGTATATGAAAGTGACATAACGAGAGACTCTCTATCATGAAGATCATGCTGCTACTTTGAAGCACAAGTGTGGTAAAAGGATAGTAACATTGTCCCTTCTCTCTTTTTCTCTCATTTTTTTATTTGGGCCTTCACTCTTTTTTATCGCCTCTTTTTTCTTTTTCTTTTTATTTTTCGTCCGGAGTCTCATCCCGACTTATGGGGGAATCATAGTCTCATAGTCTCAATCATTCTTTCCTCACTTGGGAAAATGCTCTAAAAATGATGATCATCACACCTTTTATTTTTCTTACAACTCAAAAACTTGATACTTAGAACAAATATGACTCTATATGAATGCCTCCGGCGGTGTACCGGGATATGCAATGAATCAAGAGTGACATGTATGAAAGAATTATGAACGGTGGCTTTGCCACAAATACGATGTCAACTACATGATCATGCTAGCAATATGACAATGATGGAGCGTGCCATAATAAACGGAACGGTGGAAAGTTGCATGGCAATATATCTTGGAATGGCTATGGAAAAGACATAATAGATAGGTATGGTGGATTTTTTGAGGAAGGTATATGGTAGGTGTATGATACCGGCGAAAAGTGCGCGGTATTAGAGAGGCTAGCAATGGTGGAAGGATGGGAAAACGTGCATATAATCCATGGACTCAACATTAGTCATAAAGAACTCATATACTTATTGCAAAAATCTAGAAGTTATCGAAGCGAAGTATTACGTGCATGCTCCTAGGGGGATAGATTGGTAGGAAAATACCATCGCTCGTTCCCGACCGTCACTCATAAGGAAGACAATCAATAAATAAATCATGCCCCGACTTCATCACATAACGGTTCACCATACGTGCATGCTACGGGAATCACAAACTTCAACACAAGTATTCTTTAAATTCACAACTACTCAACTAGCATGACTCTAATATTATCACCTCCATATCTCAAAACAATTATCATACTTCAATCTTTTCTTAGTATTCAATGCACTAAAAAAAAGTTTCACAAATCTTGAATAGCAAGCATATTATTATTAAGCAAATTACCATGCTATTAAGAGACTCTCAAAATAATTTAAGTGAAGCACGAGAGATCAATAGTTTATTTAAAACAAATCCACCACCGTGCTCTAAAAGATCTAAGTGAAGCACATAGAGCAAAATTATAACGCTCAAAAGATATAAGTGAAGCACATAGAGCAAAACTACATAGCTCAAAAGATATAAGTGAAGCACATAGAGCAAATTATAACGCTCAAAAGATATAAGTGAAGCACATAGAGCAAAACTACATAGCTCAAAAGATATAAGTGAAGCACATAGAGTATTCTATCAAATTTTAATTCATGTATGGCTCTCTCAAAAGGTGTGTACAGCAAGGATGATTGTGGCATACTAAAAACAAAGACACAAATAATACAAGACGCTCCAAGCAAAACACATATCATGTTGGTGAATAAAAATATAGCTCCAAGTAAATTACCGATGGAAGTGGACGAAAGAGGGGATGCCTTCCGGGGCATCCCCAAGCTTTGACTTTTTGGTGTCCTTGGATTATCTTGGGGGTGCCATGGGCATCCCCAAGCTTAGGCTCTTGCCACTCCTTGTTCCATAATCCATCAAAAGAATTCACCCAAAACTTGAAAACTTCACAACACAAAACTCAATAGAAATCTCGTGAGCTCCGTTAGAGAAAGAAAACAAAATACCACTTCAAGGTACTGTAATGAACTCATTCTTTATTTATATTGGTGTTAAACCTACTGTATTCCAACTTCTCTATGAATTATAAACTATTTTACTAGCCATAGATTCATCAAAATAAGCAAACAACACACGAAAAACAGAATCTGTCAAAAACAGAACAGTCTGTAGTAATCTGTAGCTAGCGCAAGATCTGGACCCAAAAATTCTAAAATAAATTGCTGGACGTGAGGAATTTATCTATTAATCATCTGCAAAAAATAATTAACTAAATAGCACTCTCCAAATAAAAATGACAGCAGTTCTCGTGAGCGCTAAAGTTTCTGTTTTCTGTTTTTTACAATAAGTTCAACAAGACTTTCCCCAAGTCTTCCCAACGGTTCTACTTGGCACAAACACTAATTAAACACAAAAAACACAACCAAAACAGAGGCTAAATAAATTATTTATTACTAAACAGGAGCAAAAAGTAAGGAATAAAAATAAAATTGGGTTGCCTCCCAACGAGCGCTATCGTTTAACGCTCCTAGCTAGGCATAAAAGCGAGGATAGATCTAGGTTGTGCCGTAGTAATAAGATAGATCGGTGAAACTCATTTCATATTCTCTATGTTCAGCAGAAAGTTTTCTTTGAGGCAAGCAAAAGTAATTAAAAGGGCTAACTTTAATAGGACAGAAGTCCCCAAGATCAATTTTAGGAGGTATAGGTTCCTCTTTCGGCCCTTCGTATTGTACAACCAATTCATCATTATAAGCATTCTTTTGACAGAACCTTGTGAGCCTAAACTCAAGAGAGCATCCTAGCTCATTATTTCGAATAGCCAAATCATCATTAAGTTCAGAGATTCTATCAATTAAAATATTGATTGGCACCTTTTTTCTAAGGTTTTCATTAAAAGCAACATAGTCAAGAGATTGAAAGTGCATAATTTCTTCTTGATCAAAGAGGATAGATTCTATGGGAGGACGACCAGCGTCCACCCTATAGTGCGCAAAGATTTCTTTGGCTTGTTTTATTATAAATCTGAATTCATGAGCCAAAAATATAGTAGCGGCACGCTTAATAGACGAATGCTCGATATTAGAAAATTCTAGGAAAACTCTTTGTATAGATGGGTGCATATGCATAAATTGGCTTTCAAGTTCAACGATAAGCATGGCAATAGCGTCCGCAAGACTACTAGTTCTATGGAGAATAGAACCGCCCATAGAGGGCAAAGCACCGGCACAAGTAAAGAAATCTTGAATAACTCCTTTTCCAATAATATTACCACTACCGATTCGAAATCTTTTTGTATGGTAGGTAGGGGGTTCTTCAGCAGGAGCATCAGAATTTTCCATGATATTGTTATCGCTCATATCGGCGATAACTTCCGTAATTTCAGACATAAGGACAAGCAAGCAAACTAACACACTAGCAAACAAAAAGCAAGCAGGCAAAAAGAGGTAAATAGAGAGGGAGGATAGAGAGAGAGGGGGGGACGAATAAAACGGCAAGGGTGAAGTGGGGGAGAGGAAAACGAGAGGCAAATGGAAAATAATGTAATGCGAGAGATAGGGATTGTTATGGGTACTTGGTATGTTGACTTTTTGCGTAGACTCCCTGGCAACGGCACCAGAAATTCTTCTTGCTACCTCTTGAGCTTGCGTTGGATTTCCCCGAAGAGGAAAGGATGATGCAGCAGAGTAGCGTAAGTATTTCCCTCAGTTTTTGAGAACCAAGGTATCAATCCAGTAGGAGGCCACGCTCAAGTCCCTCGCACCTGCACATAATGATAGCTAATCGCAACCAACGTGATTAGGGGTTGTCAATCCCTTCACGGTCACTTACGAGAGTGAGATCTGATAGATATAATATTTTTTGGTATTTTGGCATAGAGATGCAAAGTGAAAAGTAAAAGGCAAAGTAAAAAAGCAAAGAAAGATTAAAGTGATGGAGATTGATATGATGAGAATAGACCCGGGGGCCATATGTTTCAGTAGTGGCTTCTCTCAAGAGCATAAGTATTCTATGGTGCGTGAACAAATTACTGTTGAGCAATTGACAGAATTGAGCATAGTTATGAGAATATCTAGGCATGATCATGTATATAGGCATCACGTCCGTGATAAGTAGACCGAAACGATTCTTCATCTACTACTATTACTCCACTCATCGACCGCTATCCAGCATGCATCTAGAGTATTAAGTTAGAAACAGAGTAACGCTTTAAGCAAGATGACATGATGTAGAGAGATAAATTCATGCAATATGAGATAAACCCCTTCTTGTTATCCTCGATGGAAACGATACAATATGTGCCTTCCCGCCCCTTCTGTCACTGGGAAAGGACACCGCAAGATCGAATCCAAAGCTAAGCACTTCTCCCAAGGCAAGAACTACCAATCTAGTTGGTACCAAACGGATAATTCGAAGAGACTTGGAAAGATAACCAATCATACATAAAATAATTCAGAGAAGATTCAAATATTATTCATATATAGACTTGATCATAAACCCACACTTCATCGGTCTTAACAAACACACCGCAAAAGGAAGAAGATTACATCGAATAGATCTCCACGAGAGAGGGGGAGAACTTTGTATTGAGATCCAAAAAGAGAGAAGAAGCCATCTAGCTAATAACTATGGATCCGAAGGTCTGAGGTAAACTACTCACACTTCATCGGAGAGGCTATGATGATTTAGAAGCCCTCCGTGATGACGGCCCTCTCCGGCGGAGCTCCGAAACAGGCCCCAAGATGGGATCTCGTGGATACAGAAAGTTGCAGCGGTGGAATTAGGTTTTTGGCTCCGTCTCTGTTTGTTTGGGGGTACGTAGGTATATATAGGAGGAACAAGTACGTCGGTGGAGCTTTGGTGGGCCCACGAGGGTGGGGGGCGCGCTTGGGGGTATAGGGCGCGCCTCCCTACTTCGTGCCCACCTTGAAGCTTCCTTGGCGTAGGGTCCAAGTCTCCTGGGTCATATTCGGGACAAAAATCACGTTCCAGAAAGGTTTATTCCGTTTGGACTCCGTTTGATATTCCGTTTCTTCAGAACACTGAAATAGGCAAAAAACAACAATTCTGGGCTGGGCCTCCGGTTAATAGGTTAGTCCGAAAAATAATATAAAAGTGGAAAATATAGCCCAATATAGTCCAAAACAGTAGATAATATAGCATGGAGCAATCAAAAATTATAGATACATTGGAGACGTATCAGCCGGTGTGTGTTACAGTTCCGGAGATGTTTTCTCTGCTCCGTATGGTGGGAACGTCGATGATTTCAGTGCGGGAGTTGGAACAAGCGCCGAAGGTGGATTCGGTGGTGGCGATGAACCTCAAGATGGACTCGATGGCGTGGAGTGAAGATCGACCAAGATGATGCCGGACATGGGCGTCACGTTTGCAAGGCCCTCTTTTGCGTTTATCCTACTAAACTTGACTTTTATTTGCGTGTAAAGTGTGTTATGTCATTTTAAATTTGATCTTATTTGTGGAAACCTATGTCAAATTCGAGAATTGGGTGTTTTCTGTTTGCGGTTCGACACGGCGGTGTCCGAGCAGACCCCGCAAAAGCCAACCTGTAAAAAAATTATTCCATGAATATCCTTTTATACGGATCTGTTTGGGGGGTTTGCATCTGCGGCCGTCCGAGCCAGACCGCAAAGGCCGTTTTCCACGAACCGCAAACGTGTTTTGCCGTTTTGCGCGGCCGGATGCGGGGTCTGCTAGAGTTGCTCTACTGCTCACGGCTCGTCGTTAGTGCCTTCTCATGCTGCCACAGTGGTTATGCACCCCTTAGTGTTGGCACACTATGTTGAATGAGTCATTGCACAGGGTTAAAAAAAAGATAAAGGTATATTTTCCGTCTCTCAACTTTTGACGGAGTTTAGATTTGATTCCTCAACTTCGAAACCGGACAACTTGCACCCCACTACTAAAATCGGACAAGGTTCATCCCTGGTCTCGGTTTTGACTAGTTTTGGTTTTGGTGCTGACTCACCTCGGTTTTTATCGATGCTGACTAAAATTCGTGTGAATTTTTCAAATCCATGATATTTTAATTCACATACTCTTTTCAAATCCGCTCAATTCATTTTAAATTCACGTATTTTTTAAAACAAATCATGAATTTTCCAAAAAAGTGTATACTAATTTGAAAAAAGTATGTGAATTTGAAAAAATACATGCATTTGAAAAAACTATGTCTTTGAAAAACTATGCGGATTTGAAAATAGTACGTGAACTTGGAAAAAAGTATGCAAATTTGAAGAAAGTATGCGGAATTTAAAAGAGTTCAAAATTTTGAAAAAGGTACCGGAATTTTCAAATATTACACAAAGTTGCATCGACACGGTCAAAATCGGAGTGAGACAACACCAAAACCGGTCAAAATAGGGACCAAGGATGAATCTTGTCTGATTTCAGTTGTTGACGGTGCAAATTGTTTTGTTTTCAGTAGTTGAGGGACCAAATCTAGACTCTGCCAATAGTTAAGGGACGAAAAATATAGTTTCCTCAAAAAATATCTATCACACAACAAAATGTACGAAATACTAAAAGGCATAATCTGGCGAAATGTTTTTTTCTGGAAAGAAATAAAATAAATCATCACGCCGATCAGTGGAGTTCGTGCCTTCCGAAGTGTCCATGTCCGACCAGTGAACCACGCTGACTTATATATATTCAACATAAAGCAAGCCGAGAATATTATTTGACCAGATGCTTGCAGGAGATTAACATATTGATGCATGCCACAAACGATTCATCCTCCTCGCCTCGAGTGTCGTTGTTCTGATTTATCCATTCCCAACTATCTCCCCCTCCGCTGTGCCTGACGCCCCCCCCCCCCTTCTCACTCGCGTCGCCCTCTCGGGCGCCACCAGCTTCGCCCGGGGTGCTGCTGATGAAGGTAGCGGCAGGGCCTCTCCTGCTGCCCCGCATCGCTCGCGGGGGGCCTCAGGACCCGGGGCGGCGGGCTAGATTGGCGCCACCGGATCTTCGGTGCATGGTGGTGCAGGTGCGGGCCGGTGCCCCTCGGCCGTGTGGACGGCGAGGTACCCGGTGGATGCGAGCCAGGGCGTGGCGGCGGCGGCTTCGGCTTTGTGGCTTCAGATCTAGCCGCCTTCAATCCTCTGCTGCGGATTCGGCAAGTCCTTCCCCCAGATCTGACCAGCTCCGTCCTGGAGGCCGGTTCTCCGACGGGTGGGCGTGGTGACGGGAATATTGCCAGGAGAAATCCCTAGCCAGCCCTGCTGGCTGTGACGACGGCGACGCCCGTGGGCGCCGCGCACCTTCTTGGAGGCGTCTGTCAGGTATACCTTCCCCGCCCTCCCCCCCTTGTCCTTCCGGCTGAAAATCCCAACGCGGTTGGGCAGCGGCGACGCCCTTGGCGCCGTATCCTTCTTGAAGGCGCTGCTTTGAGCAAGGTGGGAATTTGGACTTCGCTGTGATGTGTGCGTTGGGTGTCGGCGGCAGCAGCATAAACTCCAGCGGTGGTGGTGTTCACCCTGGTTCAGGCCATGTGTGATCCTACTCCAGTGCCCGTCGCTACTGGAGAGGAGGGAATAGGGATTCCCCCCGGCAGTGTCACTCCAGCGAGCCGGTTGTGCAGAAGCTCCCCATTTTGATCTTGGCCCTGGCTGCTACTCGTTAATGCATTCGGGCAGCTCTCCTCTTGAATGCCCGGGTCCTTGGTTTTTGGTGATGTTCTGCTCTTAGGTGAGAAGTCGACGGCAGATCGGGTCTGCCTGGTCCCAACAATGTGGATGCCATCGGTGACACTCATCCAGGTTCTAGGCTGAGCGTGTCCATTCGTCGACGGTTCGGCGCCTTTCGAGCCAGGCGAGGAGGCAGGGGCCTTCTTCGACGATGGATCTGGATAGTCGTGTTTCCCGTCTGGGTCCCAGGTGTTGTGGCGACGGCTGCCTCTCTCGGTCATCTGATCTTCCTCTCCTTCGCCGGCATCTCCCTTCTCCTAGGTTTCGTGCGTGCAAGAGGCCTTGTCATCTTCAAGCTAGGTGCTTCATGTTGACCTTTTTTCCAGTTTGTTGTATGTCTCGCATGTGAGCTTCCCCGGCACAATTGTATCTTGCCGTGTTTTCTTTTTAGTTTATGGTTTATGTCGAGGTTGTACTCCTGAGTTTGTAATCCTGATCGATTGATGGCTTTGTTAATTCAAAGCCAGGCTCTTCGCGAGCCTTCGTTCAAAAAAACTATCTCCCCCTCCTCCCCTAGCGAACAATACCACCACCCTCCTACCCCCTGCCCCCTCCCCCTCTCATCAAAAAACTGGACATTGCCTTCACCCCAAGGCCAAGCCCTAGTGTCTACTAGGATCATACTTCTTTGAGATTGTTCGATATGAGATTATTGCAAAACAAACAAAGCCATATTATAAGAAAACATATTGTGACTATTTCTTATGATTTTTTTAATCTTTAATGATAACCTCCGCCAGCTCTTTCCTGCAGCAAGCTATGTGCAAAGAGTGGTACCCCTATCTTGCGAGTTTGGGTGAACAATTTCATGCAGAAAGGAAGTGTCAATTATTGTCAACGATGATGTTATTGTTTTTTTCTAAAGCAAAATAAATTAACGGGCTATGTCAAGTGAACCCTTTTTCTGCGCCATCTTGTTTTAAATTATTGTGGATATACTAGATATCGTCGCAACGGAGCTACGGAGAACTGTCAAGTTCGAGGTGTGTGCTGCATCTTGCAGTTGGTAGTCTTGCTTCGAGGTTTTTTCGTCCCATCTTCCATGGTACCTCCTCCCACCTTCGCTAGTTTTTTTTGGTGTCACCCTCTCACACAACGAAAGACATCTGAACAAATTAGAACTTTCCATACTGACGCAAGTTATATAGTAATGTAATGTAGAATCAATCATGAACAATCTTTAAAAATCAAATCTAAATTAATTAACCTTACCTTAAATCACTCAATCATATTAATTAGAAAATCTCTAGAACCAGTTTGTACATCGTTCGTTCGTTCGTTACCCTCCCTCCCGCCGACCGGACCTATTCCAACGATTTTTCTGTCCCACATCACACAGCAGAAAAACCGGTAAAAAAAACCCCAAACAAAACACACATTGAAACCAAAGCAGGCCCGCGCCTGCATCCCCTATCTCCCTTTCCTTTTCCCTCTCTCTCTCTCATGCGTGAGATCCAATCGAGCCACACGACACAACCCCCGCCGCCGCCGTCGTCTGCTGGTCAGAGGTCCCTCGTTCCGGAGGACGAATCCGTCAGCGCTCCTCCACGCCCGCGCCGAGGGCTCGCCGCCCCGCTTGGACATCGTCAGGTTCTGCCGCCGCGGATCCCCGCCATCACCGCGCGCACCACGCCGATGAGTTCCAAGGGAATGCAGTGGCGCCTGCATGAGGCGTAGCAGATGTACGTGGATGCGTGGAAAGCCAACATCCCAGAATTCAAGAATCCCTTTGCTCCATCGAGGACACCACCACAGGTACGTCAATTTCTGTCCTCTCCTGCGTTTTCATTGTATTATGCCCGTGTGTGTAGTGCATATTGCTCTGACGTTATAGAATTTTTGGTAGATTGTGCGTCTCTTTTCTTGACAAATTCTTTGCCCTGGTGATCACGTCTAGATTTATTCAGCTCATGTATCTATACCATGTACTATTTGCTACTATAATATATATGGTATTGATTGTAAAAAAAAGGTGCATATTGCAATTTTAATGAAGAATGAATGATTGTTTAAATCAAGTGGAGAATAAATGTTCATTAGCATATTGTTATCTGACACAAATATATGCAGTGGGTTTGATGACAGGTTGATTAAAACCATGGTAAACAATCGACATTGAGAATCGCTGGATCGATGTATTTTCATGTGTGAATTGGAAAAACAATCCTTATTATAGTCATAACAGTGATAAGGACTGTTTAGACAATTGATGCTTTTTATTTATTTGTTTATTTTAGTTTCCACACAGGATGTTCTAAAACATGTTCGTCTTACCTGGAAGAGCACTGCTATGCACACGAGTATCGACGCACGATCCACAGATGACAAGTCAGGTAGACCATGGGATTAACTGGGTTTTTTTTAAATCTGTGTGGCTCCAAATCCCGTCGAGCGAAATCATCCTGGAGCCAATCGTGTGCAGCGCGCTTTCGTACCTGAAATGCCTACATGTTATGAAGAGATCTAACATGTATCATGTACTCCCTCTGTTTTAAATTACTCGTCGTGGTTTTAATTCAAATTTGAACTAAAACCACGACGAGTAATTTCGAACGGAGGGTGTATGAAGTAATAGGTGGATCATGTGTCCCTCTTACATAAGGGTCATGTTAAATTGTCAAACACTCACATGATCTTTGATCGAGATATATAAACCACTAGCATATGTATATTTCTGAAACCAGTATTTCAGCTGTCACGTGTCTTTGGCTGACGGCAAATTGCAAACACAGCAAAGCTGGCTTCCCTTGAGAGAGATCAAACTTGGGTAGCAGCATAGCTCGAATAAGTGTATTGACTGATTGACTAGCAACACATGCGCACACAGAAGATAGTTGATTGGATAGCCACTACACTGGTAGAAAAAGGGCCTGTTGTCCCGGTTCGTAAGGGTCCTTTGTCCCGGTTTCTGAACCGGGACTAAAGTACTAAGGCCCTGTCCCTTTAGTCCCGGTTCAATCCAGAACCGGGACTGATGGGCCTTCACTTGGCCTGTGCGCGGAGCCCAGGCAGGAGACCCTTTGATCCCGGTTGGTGGCACCAACCGGGACCAATAGGCATCCACGCGTCAGCATTTCTGTGGCTGGGTTTTTTGTTTTTTTTTAAAGGGGGGGGGGGGGGGGGGGTTTGGGGGTTTTGGGGTAGGGGGTTAATTTAGATGTTTTATATATTGTGTTAGCTAGCTATAATTAATAGAGAGAAGTGTCCTCTCTTATGTCCGTGCTTGGTCGACGCTACGTACTATACATACGTATAGAGAGGACTAGACACGCTAGCTAGCTAGTAAGCAAACGAAGGAAACAGAAGATCGTCATGAACATATATGCATACAGAGAGAAGTGATATCGACCACCTCTCATTCTCTGAGAGATTGGTCGAACAACAAGTTCTCGTATATCTATCCGTCACTACCGGCTACATATATACAATAATTATCTCTTACAAATATAATCATATGGACTCATGGTCCACATAGTATTCTCCGTCTTCAGCGATCACGTGGTCAAGAAAGAATGCCGCCAATTCCTTTTGAATTGCTCGCATGCGAGCTGGTGCTAGGAGTTCATCCCGCTTCCGAAACATCTAATTTGAAGAAGGGGGTCAATACATATATATATATGAATGAATAAAACTCAACACAAATGATGGTTATAAAATAAAATTGTGAATGTTTTTATTTACGTACTTCATATTGTTCGTCAGTGTAGCCCCGCTCACAGGTCGTGTGGCGGATGGACTCGCAAACGTAGTATCCACAGAAATCATTCCCTTGTTCCTGCCACAACCACTTTACAAGAAATAGAGGTCAATCAAACTGATAAGCAAGAATGCCAAATCAATAGGAGATGCGCGGAACATGCTACTATAGTACTTACTTTCGGGTGTCTAAATTGCAGCTTCTTCGGGAGTCCTGGAGGTTTTTTGGAGAATTTTTTCCAAACCCTGCCAGATAAACAAAACAATTACTTGATATATCAGGAAATGAACAAAGTTGCTGATATGGTGTATAATGATCGATTTAACTTACTTCTCGAGCATTTGAGTCATGTCCGCATAGTCCTGGGGATCTTTTGGTCTTGAGTCTAAGACAGTTACTAGTCCGTGCTCAAGCTTAATCTCTAGGAGAATATAGTGGTAACTGCACACACATGCATAACTCATCGATTACATTACTATAACCTTGACTAATATATAAGGGAAACCGAATACGCACAAGACAGTAACACTCACTTGAAGTTGTAAGGAAAGAGTATTACTCCCTCCGTTCCTTGATATAAGGTGTATAGGTTTTTGAGAAAAAATCCGAAATATAAGGTGTATTGCGTTGCACCACTCATCTGGATAATGTTTTTAGGGATTTGATTACATTTCCTTATGTTAGGCAAGCTCCTCTATCTTCTCATGTCAATTAGTCAGGTGTAATCTCGCCCAAAACTTGTGAAATTTTTCCTCCACATGCGTTCTTTAATTTCCGTGCCAAAAACTATACACCCTATATTAAGGAACGGAGGGAGTATATCTTTGTTTTTATTTATTACCAACGATCGTAGCAAGTTGGCCTCGGTATCTGCAGCATGAAATTTAACCTGAGTTGCATCTATGAGATATGTGTTAATGAACCCAATATCACCGACTTGTATTTTCTTCAATTCGGCGATCTTCAATCTACATAATATAGTGAGGATGATTATAAATACATGCAATGAAAGAGCTGAGCTATATAGAGAGACTTAATGACAGAAATAGTACTACTTACAGACAGTAGCAGGTGACCGTTGTTTTATCAAGGGCCAATTGATTGAAAAACTAAACGAACTCCTCAAATGGAACAGGCAACAGTTCAATTCCAACCAGGTCACGCTCCTTTTTAACTTTCACATACAAAGTACTCCTCCCCCCAGAGTCTCTGCAGATTTTCAAGTACCAATCATGCAATCTTCGGATCATCATTGATAGAGATCTTTCATCTTTGACGAGAGGCTTCCCGTACTCGTATCTTTGTATTTGCACCTCCATGGGTTCATAATGTACATCGTCGGGCAGGTAATCGCAAAGATTGCTATAACCAGGCACCATCCTCGGTTCATTAGCGACGTTGTCGCTAGGCACCTTGAGCGGGGGGCACGATTGCTTCGCTTGTTCGCCGAGCTGGGCAATTTGTTTCCTAGCTCGTCGTTCTTTCAGCCTTTGATCACTGACAGTACTTCCCGACCACTCTGCTTCGGCAAATTCCTTTCCAATAATGCGCTCATAGTTTCCTTTCAGTGGAGACTTGGGTGGTTTTGTCAGGGCAGCCAGAGTGCGCTTCGCTTTCACTGGATCTACCTTCTCCTCCGGAGGTGGATGTTTCTTTGCTTTCACCCCTTCAAAGAAGTTCCTCACTTCTTCTCGCGCGATCTCGGCGTTCTCCTCCGGGGTCCTCTCGTATGGTAACTTCTCTGGAGTCTTCAGAGAAGGACCGAATCTGTATGTCCTCCCGCCTCTGGCTGTACTGCTAGACGCCGGCAGAGCAGACGGAGCGGTTGTCTTTTTTACTTGCTTACGAGGCGGAGGACAAGGACTACGACGCGCTGGAGCAGCCGGAGTGGCGGCAGGTCTCTTCCGCCCTTGCTGACGAGGCGGAGAAGGAGGAGGCTGGCTGCTCGGGCGCGTCGGCGCAGGCGGAGAAGGAGGCGGAGTGCCTCCACGCGCCGGAGAAGGAGCCAGTCGAGTGCCCTGATCGTCACTCACTGGAGGAGGAGGCGGTGGAGGAGGTGGAGTGCCCTGACTTGCCGGAGGAGGAGGAGGAGGCAGAGGCGTCCAGTTCGGAAGGTTGATGAGCTCCTTCCGCCATAGGCATGGAGTCTTCAGAGCAGACCCCAGCCTAGTCTCCCCTTCACCGGTAGGGTGGTCAAGCTGGAGGTCCTCAAATCCCTCCATTATTTCATCCACCATCACCCTAGCATATCCTTCTGGAATCGGCCGGTAGTGAAAAGTTGCGCTGGGTTCAGTAGGATAAACAGAGCCAACAGCCGCCTTGACCTTCAAATTCATCCATTGCGTCATAAGGTGGCAATTTTGAGACTCCCTGATAGCATCCACGGGATAGCTGGCAGGAGCCGTCAAGGCATGCTGCGGCTGAAGCAGCTCGGTTGAAGCCACGCTGCTTCTCCGCTCGGGGGAAGCTTCGGCAGTACGTTTGCTGCGATTTGCTTCTCGTTCCTCTATCGCTTGTACCCTTGCTTGCAGCGCCTGCATTTGGGTCTGCTGCAATTTTTTCCTCCTCTCCTGGGATTTGTAACCGCCTGAGTCCGGAAACCCAACCTTCCACGGAATGGAGCCTGGCGTGCCTCGTGTCCGTCCAGGGTGCTCAGGATTCCCGAGGGCCATTGTGAGCTCATCGTTCTCTCTATCTGGAAAGATCGTCCCATGGTGCGCTGCTTCGATATATTGCTGAAGCTTCCTAACTGGTATGTCCATTTGATCATTCGTCCAAATGCACTTCTCTGTTACAAGGTCCAAGGTCCAAGGTTCCGCCAGCCCCGAAGAACCAAGTCCGGCAACGGTCTGGCCAGTTAATTGTCTCTGGTTCGATCCCTTTATCAACCAGATCATTCTCAGTCTTGGCCCACTTAGGCCGGGCTATGAGGTAGCCACCTGACCCCGTGCGATGGTGATGCTTCTTCTTCGTAGCATTTTGCTTGTTTGTCGCCGACATCTTCTTACTCTTTTCTGATGACTTGTGGAGCACAAATGCGGGCCAGTGATCTCTGATCTTCTCATATCTGCCCTTGAATTCTGGTGTCTCTTTATTTTCGACAAACTTATTCAGCTCTTTCTTCCACCTCCTGAATAGTTCTACCATCCTCTTAAGAGCAAAAGACTTGATTAATTGCTCTTTAACTGGCTTCTCTGGATCATCCTTTGGCGGTAGGGTGAAATTTGACTTCAACTCAGTCCAAATATCATTTTTCTGCATATCATTGACATAAGACACCTCAGGGTCTTCTGTAGTCGGCTTTAACCATTGCTGGATGCTGATCGGGATCTTTTCCCTAACCAAAACCCCGCACTGAGCAACAAATGCGCTCTCTGTCCGGAGGGGTTCAATCGGTTGGCCGTCGGGCGCAATTGCTATGATCTCAAACTTTTCATCCGAGCTCAACTTTTTCTTCGGGCCTCGTCTCTTTACCGATGTTGTGCTCGATCCGGAGGGCTAGAAAAAAGAACAAAGACTTAATTAATATGTGTACATACCAAAACAATGAATGCATCAATTAGCTAGTCAGCAGAAGCTAAACTAATATATATATATATATACCTGGCCGGACTCGGTTCGGTCACCGGAGACGTCATCACGGTCTCCTTCTTGCACCGACATTGGGTAACCGGAGCCGTCCTCACGGTCTCCTTATTGCACCGGCATTAGGTCACCGGAGCCATCATAATCATAGCCAGCTGCTTCCAGACCATCGGTGTCGTTGAGAAACAACGAGACGACCGCATCACTTCCTCGTGCGATTATGTCCCCCAACAACTCTTCTTGTACTTCGTCTCGGGCGGTGTCCATAGTTTCTACAAATAATGACAACATGGCAATTATTATTCAAACATGACAGATGGATATATTAGTGGCAAACATAGAACTAATATTAATTAGTGGCCTCGACGCTGCTTCTCTAGGGTTTGGGGTGGCCTCGACGCTGCTTCTCTAGGATTTGGGGTGGCCTCGACAATGCTTCAAGGATAAAAAAAGAAGAGGAAGAAGAAGAAGAAAAGAGGAGAAGAAAGAATAGAGGAGTTCTTTTTTTATCGGGAAAGAGGGTCGTCGAGGGTCACCGAGCGGTAGAGGAAACCCTAAATAGCAAGTATCTTCCTTCTCCTCTTTTTTTCTTCTTCTTCTCTTCTTCTCTTTTTTTCTTCTTCTTCTTCCTCTTTATTTTATCGGAAGCGAGGGTCGTCGAGGGTCAGGGTCGCCGAACGGTAGAGGAAACCCTAAATAGCAAGTATCGTGGGTATGAGATACATGTGGTCATCGGTGTCGGACACTACATCCACGTCCCACAAGTGGCGCGGGCGTTCTCCTCTTTTTTTTCTTCTTCCTCTTCTTTTTTTATCCTCTTCTTCCTCTCATGCTCGACAACCCTCGACCCCTCGGCGACCCTAGACCCCCTCTCGACCCCCTCATGTCGAAGTTATCGGGTAGGGGGGTATATCGACAATGACATACCTGATACATACATACATACATACATACATATCACATGCATCCATACATATATGAACAAAATTAATATCTACTAATTAACAACCTAAATAAAAAAACTAATACATATAGGAAGAAGAAGAAAAGAGAAGAGAAGAAAGAATAGAGGAGAAGACTTCCTCTTCTTCCTCTCCTCTTCTTCTCCCTCTTCTTCCCCTTCTTCCTCGCCTCTCTCATGAATGTCCGACGTTCTCGACCCCCCCCCCCCCCCTGTCGAAGAAAAAAAAGAAAAAAAACAGGAGAAGAAGAAAGGAATAGAGGAGAAAAGAGAAAATAGAATATATATTCTATTTTTCTCTTCTTCTCCTCTATTCCTTTCTTCTTCTCCTCTTCTTTTTCTTCTTTTTTCTTCTTCTTATTTATTTCTCCTCGTCTTCCTCTCCCCTCTTGGCGACCCTAGACCCCCTCTCGACCCTCGACCCCTAGGCGACCGTCGACCCCTCTCTTTTTTTTTCTTCCTCTTCTTTTTTATCCTCTTCTTCCTCTACCGCTCGGCGACCCTCGACGACCCTCGTTCCCGATAAAAAAAAGAGGAAGAAGAAGAAAAAAAAAGAGGAGAAGAAAGAATAGAGGAGAAGCTCCTCTATTCTTTCTTCTCCTCTTTTTCTTCTTCTTCCTCTCATGTTCGACGACCCTCGACCCCGATAACATTTTTATCCCCGATAACATTTTTTCTCCGAGAGAGTTAGTGTTCCCGAGTGAATCGGAGGGGGACATTGGTCATATCGGATTTCTCATATTTTTCTACGAATGTTCTATATACGTACATCCATCGATATCATTACATACATACATAGACATCTACATTATATATGAACAAAAAATATCAAAATTCATCATACATACATCTACAGTATATATGAACAAAAATTATAAACTTTCTCCCCAACTCATACATACATACATCTACATCATATCAATATTTTGCAAATTAAGGAGCAGGGAAGGAAGGAGGGGGGAGGATGGGGCGGTAGCTACCTCTCCCGGAGGGATCGGGGAGGAGACGCGGGCGGCCGGCGTCGGGGGCGACGGCGACGAGGACGGGCTCGGGGTCGGCGAGGGCGAGGGCGACGGCGGGGCGCGCTCGGGGGCGACGGACGGGCTCGGGGGCGTAGGGGGTGCTCGGGGGCGGCAGACGGGCGGCCGGCGACAACGGCGAGGTAGGGCGCGCTCGGGGGCGGGGCAGGGGCAACGACGGCGACGGCGAGGCGCAGAGGGTGCTCGGGGGCAGCGGACGGGCTCGGCGGCATAGGGGGTGCTCGGGGGCGGCGGACGGGCGTCGGACGACGACGGCGAGGCAGGGCGCGCTCGGGGGCGGGGCAGGGGCAACAGCGGCGACGGCGAGGCGAGCAGAGGGGCAGCCTGGCGGCGTTGTCGGGGCGGGATTGAAGAACTGAACCAAATTTTTTACAAGTGTTGTATATATAGACGGAGCATTGGTCACGGTTCGTGGCACCAACCGTGACCAATGCCCCCCTTTAGTCCTGGTTGGTGCCACCAACCGGGACCAAAGGCCTCTTTTCAGTTGCCCGAACGGCGACCAATGCCCCCCTTTAGTCCCGGTTGGTGCCACCAACCGGGACCAAAGGCCTTGTGCGGCTGCGGCGTCGAAAGTTTAGTCCTACCTCGCTAGTTGAGAGGGGTGCGCAGTGGTTTATAAGCACCACTGCCGCACCCCTCTCGAGCTTCTCTCCATTGCAGGCTTACGGGCCTAATTGTCACTGCTATGCCTGTGGACCTACTGGACCTCCTGCGGGCCTGAATCCTGGCCCTTTGATGGGTTTCTAGTCGTATTCAGGTCGTGGGGGCCCAGTAGGTGGCATTTTTTTTGTTTTTTTGTTGCTTTATTTATTTTATTTTCTTTTGTTTTTCGCTTTATTGTTTCATTCTTTATGCTTTTAGTTTTAGAAAAATTATAAACTTTTTGTTAATGCCATTAGTTTTCAAATTTGAAAACACTTTTTTGTTTTTTTGTTTTATTTGTTGCTTTATTTATTTTATTTTGTTTCTACTTACAACAAAATACTTATTGTTGCTATTTTTTCCAGTTTTTTTGTTTTGTTTTCTGCATTATTTGTTTTCTTTTGTTTTTTGCTTTATTTTTTTATTCTTTTTGCTTTTAGTTTTAGAAAAATTATAAACTTTCTGTTAGTGCCATTTTATTTTGTGATTTACTTTACTATAAAAATAGTCTTTTTCCTGTTTTTTTGATTTGTTTTTTGCAGTATTTATTTTCTTTTGTTTTTTGCTTTAATTTTTAATTCTGTTTGCTTTTAGGTTAGCAAAATTATAAACTTTCTGTTAGTGCCATTAGTTTTAGAAAAATTATAAACTTTCTGTTAGTGTCATTAGTTTTCAAATTTGAATAGTTAAAATTCGAATTCTTTGAAAATTGTTTGAATCACAAGTTTGTGATTAACTTACTAAAAAAATGAGAATAGATGCGCTTATATAGAAAATTCAACCTAAATTCATAGTAAATTTCTATGAATTTCAGAGAAATTCACTATGAATTTAGGTTAAACTTTTCTCTATGAGGGCATCTATTTTCACTTTGAGAGGAGCTCAACAAGGCAGAGAGGGAAGGGCTTATAAACCGGTGTGAGCCCCCTTCGGTTGGTGAGGTGGGACTAAACTCTGGCCGCAACGAGGACCAACCCTTTAGTCCCGGTTTGTGGCACAAACCGGGACTAATGGTCATGGGCCAGGGGCGAGGAGCAAAATTATAAACTTTCTGTTAGTGCCATTAGTTTTAGAAAGTTGAAAGTTGAAAGTTGGCATGGGCCAGGGACTAATGGTCATGGTATTACGAGGGCCGAACCATAAGACATGAAAGCATTTCAAATGAACTCTGAAAAAGTTGAAAGTTGGCATGGTATCATAATTTTCACCCACATAGCATGTGCATGTACAAAACGGATAATGGTAGCATGTTCGTGTGTTACAAAGTTGGCATGGTATCATCATAATAGTTGCGGGAGAAAGTCTTCACCTTTTCTTCGCTTGTGTCATTTGCTTATTGCGTCATAACCATGGATAATCTTCATTGTTTATCAGGATGCTTGGGTCAGCCTTGACATTGAAGGGAGGAATTTCATGAAACTTTTCATAATCTTCAGACATGTCTGTCTTGCCGTCCACTCCCAGGATGTCCCGTTTTCCTGAAAGAACTATGTGGCGCTTTGGCTCATCGTATGGTGTATTCGCTTCCTTATCTTTTCTTTTTCTCGGTTTGGTAGACATGTCCTTCACATAGATAACCTGTGCCACATCATTGGCTAGGACGAACGGTTCGTCAGTGTACCCAAGATTTTTCAGATCCACTGTTGTCATTCCGTACTGTGGGTCTACCTGTACCCCGCCGCCTGACAGATTGACCCATTTGCACTTAAACAAAGGGACCTTAAAATCAGGTCCGTAGTCAAGTTCCCCTATGTCCACTATGTAACCATAATATGTGTCCTTTCCGCTCGCGGTTGCTGCATCAAAGCGGACACCGATGTTTTGGTTGGTGCTCTTTTGATCTTGGGCGATCGTGTAAAATGTATTCCCATTTATCTCGTATCCTTTGTAAGTTAATACAGTCAAAGATGGTCCCCTGGACAACAAGTACAACTCATCACAAACAGTGTTGTCACCTCTGAGACGTGTTTCCAACCAACTGCTGAAAGTCCTGATGTGTTCATATGTAATCCAGTCGTTGCACTGCTCCGGGTGTTTGGAGCGCAGATTGTTCTTGTGTTCTTCGACATACAGGGTCACCAAGGTAGAGTTCTGTAGAACTGTGTAGTGTGCTTGAGACCAAGAATATCCTTCCCGGCATATTATTGAGTCTCTTCCAAGAGTTCCTTTTCCAGTCAGTCTCCCCTCATACCGCGATTTAGGGAGACCTATCTTCTTAAGGCCAGGAATGAAGTCAACACAAAACCCGATAACATCCTCTGTTTGATGGCCCATGGAGATGCTTCCTTCTGGCCTAGCGCGGTTACGGACATATTTCTTTAGGACTCTCATGAACCTCTCAAAGGGGAACATATTGTGTAGAAATACGGGCCCCAGGATGACAATCTCGTCGACTAGATGAACTAGGACGTGCGTCATGATATTGAAGAAGGATGGTGGGAACACCAGCTCGAAACTGATAAGACATTGCGCCACATCACTCCTTAGCCTTAGTACGATTTCTGGATCGATCACCTTTTGAGAGATTGCAATGAGGAATGCACATAGCTTCACAATGGCTAATCGGACGTTTTCCGGTAGAAGCCCCCTCAATGCAACCGGAAGCAGTTGCGTCATAATCACGTGGCAGTCATGAGAATTTAGGTTCTGAAACTTTTTCTCTGGCATATTTATTATTCCCTTTATATTCGACGAGAAGCCAGTCGTGACCTTCATACTGAGCAGGCATTCAAAGAAGATTTCTTTCTCTTCTTTCGTAAGAGCGTAGCTGGCAGGACCTTTATAATGCTTCGGAGGCATGCCATCTTTTTCGTGCAAATGTTGCAGGTCCTCCCGTGCCTCAGTTGTATCTTTTGTCTTCCCATACACGCCCAAGAAGCCTAGCAGGTTCACGCAAAGGTTCTTCGTCATGTGCATCACGTCGATTGAAGAGCGGACCACTAGGTCTTTCCAGTAGGGTAGGTCCCAAAATATAGATTTCTTCTTCCACATGGATGCGTGTCCCTCAGCGTCATTCGGAACAGCTAGTCCACCGGGACACTTTCCAAAGATTACGTAGTGTAAATCATTGACCATAGCAAGTACGTGATCACCGGTACGCATGGCGGGCTTCTTCCGGTGATCTGCCTCGCCTTTGAAATGCTTGCCTTTCTTTCGACATTGATGGTTGGTTGGAAGAAATCGACGATGGCCCAGGTACACATTCTTCCTGCATTTGTCCAGGTATATACTTTCAGTGTTATCTAAACAGTGCGTGCATGCGTGGTATCCTATGTTTGTCTGTCCTGAAAGGTTACTGAGAGCGGGTCAATCGTTGATGGTCACGAACAGCAACGCCTTAAGGTTAAATTCCTCCTGTCTGTGCTCATCCCATGTACGTACACCGTTTCCATTCCACAGCTGTAAACGTTCTTCAACTAATGGCTTTAGGTACACATCAATGTCGTTGCCAGGTTGCTTAGGGCCTTGGATGAGAACTGGCATCATAATGAACTTCCACTTCATGCACATCCAAGGAGGAAGGTTATACGTACATAGTCACAGGCCAGGTGCTGTGATTGCTGCTCTGCTCCCCGAAAGGATTAATGCCATCCACGCTTAAAGCAAACCATACATTCCTTGGGTCCTTTGCAAACTCATCCCAGTACTTTCTCTCGATTTTTCTCCACTGCGACCCGTCAGCGGGTGCTCTCAACTTCCCATCTTTCTTCCGGTTCTCACTGTGCCATCGCATCAACTTGGCATGCTCTTCGTTTCTGAACAGACGTTTCAACCGTGGTATTATAGGAGCATACCACATCACCATCGCAGGAACCCTCTTCCTGGGGGGCTCGCCGTCAACATCACCAGGGTCATCTCGTCTGATCTTATACCGCAATGCACCGCATACCGGGCATGCGTTCAGATCCTTGTATGCACCGCGGTAGAGGATGCAGTCATTAGGGCATGCATGTATCTTCTCCACCTCCAATCCTAGAGGGCATACGACCTTCTTTGCTGCGTATGTACTGTCGGGCAATTCGTTATCCTTTGGAAGCTTCTTTGCCTTCCACTGCAGCAATTCCAGTACGGTACCGAGCTTTGTGTTGCCATCTTCGCAATTGGGTATAACCCTTTTTTGTGATCCTCTTACATGCGATCGAACTTCAGCTTCTCCTTTTGACTTACGCATTGCGTCCTTGCATCGACAATGACCCGGCGGAGATCATCATCATCGGGCACATCGTCTGGTTCCTCTTGATCTTCAGCAGCTTCACCCATTGCAACATCATGGGCACATCGTCTGGTTCCTCTTGATCTTCACCAGCTCCCCCCGTTGCAGCATCACCGTATTCAGGAGGCACATAGTTGTCATCGTACTCTTCTTCTTTGCCGTCTTCCATCATAACCCCTATTTCTCCGTGCCTCGTCCAAACATTATAGTGGCATGAAACCCTTGTAAAGCAGGTGGGAGAGAAGGATTTTCCGGTTAGAGTAAGACCTCGTATTCCCACATTCAGTGCATGGACAACACATAAAACCATTCTGCTTGTTTGCCTCAGCCGCATCGAGAAACTCATGCACGCCCTTAATGTACTCGCAGGTGTGTCTGTCACCGTACATCCATTGCCGGTTCATCTGCGTGCATTATATATAATTAAGTGTCCAAATTAATAGAAGTTCATCATCACATTAAAACCAAAGTGCATACATAGTTCTCATCTAACAATATATAGCTCTCCAGAGCATCTAATTAATTAAACCATACATTGAAACTATGTAAAACATTTCAATGCGAAAACAAATGCGATCATAATCGCAACCAAGGTAACAATTGATCCAACGGCATAATGATACCAAGCCTCGGTATGAATGGCATATTTTCTAATCTTTCTAATCTTCAAGCGCATTGCATGCATCTTGATCTTGTGATCATCGACGACATCTGCAACATGCAACTCCACTATCATCTTCTCCTCCTCAATTTTTTTTATTTTTTCCTTTAACAAATTATTTTCTTCTTCAACTAAATTTAACCTCTCGACAATAGGGTCGGTTAGCATTTCCGATTCACATACATCCTACATAAATAAAATCTATGTCACGTTGGTGGGTATAATTTTCATAAACAATAAATGAACCAATAGTTATAAAGACAATATATATACCACATCCGAATCATAGACAGGATGAGGGCCGACGGGGGCGGGTACCAAAACCATCGCACTATATAAGATGCAATAATAAAAGTAAGAAAATAATACAAGTATCTATGTAAACATACAAGTAAGAATAGTTTTCCTTTCAGAAAGAAGATAAGAACAAGAGGCTCACCACGGTGGTGCCGGCGATGAGCTCGGCGCGGGTGATCGACGGCGCTGAAGACGGGGACGGGGCGTGACGGACCGCTAAACCTAGACAAATATTATGGAAAATGGAGTTTGGAGGTCAAGCTTGGAGAGGAGAAAGCTTAAGTAGTGTGGCTCGGGCATTCCATCGAACACCTTGTGTGCATAGGAGGTGAGCTAGAGCACCACCAAGCCCTCTCCCCCTCGGCCAGAGAAAAACAGAGCACTGGGGTGCTCTGCTCGCGAGCGAGGGGTATATATAGGCACCTCATTGGTCCCGGTTGGTGACATGAACCAGGACTAAAGGGGAGCCTTTGGTCCCGGTTCAAGCCACCAACCGGGACCAATGGTGGTGGGCCAGGAGCAAGGCCTATTTGTCCCGGTTCATCCCACCAACCGGGACCAAAAGGTCCAGATGAACCGGGACCAATGGCCCGCGTGGCCCGGCCGGCCCCCTGGGCTCACGAGCCGGGACCAATGCCCACATTGGTCCCGGTTCTGGACTGAACCGGGACTAATGGGCCGACCCGGCCTGGACCAAAGCCCTGTTTTCTACTAGTGCTAGCATGTAAACATGCATGTTGTTTATATTTCTTCAACACACTGTGATTGTGAAGCTATCTCTATATTTCTACAATTCGCTGTTGATGTTTTATAGATGTTCATCTCCCGACCTTATCTATATTAACTACTGGTCAATTTTCTGAATTACTCGTTGGTGAGAATTCTTCTACATCTGTTGTTGTCTTCTTGGCATAATCATTCAATCATATTTTCTAGACTATTGAGTTCAGGAATATTTTTTATTGCCTCAATATGTTGTAGATTATCTTATTTTATAGTTTCTTTTGTTGAGTGAATATCTCAAAAGTATCGAATTTACATTGTCTTCTCACAGAGATGAAAAGAGGGGCTGACTGTAGGATTCTAAAATCTTTCTTTGCTGCCAAACTTTAGTGATTGCCCTGCTGGAGATTGTCATATTTTTTTAAAAAGGAAAGGTATTAACCACTTAGCCATGTATTTATTATTTATATGATTTAGGGACCTTTCTGGTCGTGGGCCACCTTGCAATTCCTAAAAACATTGCCATTTATTTGTGTCAATTATTTATATGATTGTATGTTGAGCAACTGCAAAATATACTATGCGCCAGCGGATCCGTTCGCCGCTGCTGATCTCATCGCTACGTTGACGGCAACCATTTGACGCCGCCGAACCCCTTGCCATCGAGTGTCTCCTCCATTATGAGTGCAAGCAACAGGAGGTGTCCTCTTGGCACAACTACGTGGTCAACTGGTCACTCCTTCATCGACAGGTTCTTGCGCTCGGTGGATTACTTCCATGGTTCCACAGTGGGAAGCCACCCTCAAGCTACGGTACGTACCTCTTCCCCTTGGAGGCCCGCACTCTTCACGTGTTGCTGGTACTGGAGGATCCACAAGCGTCAATCATATAGAGTAAGTAACGTGCACGTGTAATCTTTGTAGGTTCAGGCAACGTCTCCACCCACTCGCAAATTCAACTACATTGGCTGAGTGCAAGCAGGATATGTAGTAATACTGAGTACTTACAAATGCACAAAGCTCTGTCTACATCTGCACAAGATAGAATCACAATGAACTTGGCCCTTGATTATTTTTGTCGGAAGTGTGCCATGTATACCACACCTTTGAAACTTTGTTAATTCTGAATTGTGTGGATGGCAAGCAGTACATCAGGCTTTGGCTCCTTTGTACTGATTTAATATACCTACTAGTTCGGCTGATTAGTGCTTCGCTGTGTGTGGATGGCGCAAGCAGTACATCAGGCTTTGTTTCCGTTTTACTGATTTAATATACGTGCTGGCCCGGCTAATTAGTGATACGCTGTATAAGTTCACAGTGGACTTGCAATTGCTTAGTAACTGTAGTAGATGGAAATGTACCAACATGTCGTAGTTACGTTGTTAATTTGCTATATTGCTCCTTTCCTTTTGTAAGGTATCTCAGACTGGGATTTTTTGTTCAACATTAGATGAAATATTCTGGTCAATTTTTATATTCCACCATTTGTTTCCCACACTTGTCTTTTGAATTGTCCATTTGTTATTTGGATTTTTTTAGATTTAACTGTGTATCCGACACGCGTACAATAATAATTCTGTTTAGATATGCAAAATATAATATCATTGTCAGGAACTTCTACATCCGATTATTTCTCATATATTTGGGGTCTGATGCAGCAAAGGTAATATCTGCTTTGTGTTATTAGATTGATAACAATGAATTATTCCAGATGTAAAAGGAATTGCTAAAATCAACTAGAACTGATGCTACATAAGTTTTTGCTTTTCATAATTAAATTATTTCCCTCTTGATAAAAAAAACCATACTATTCTAGAGAACTTAGTTCACAAGACATAAAAGAAGCAAAGGTGTATTATGCAACTTTCAATAAGGTGGAAATAAACAAGACTAGAGGTGGGTGGACAGAGAGATAGAGATGTTACACATGATTCATTCCTGAACCACTAGAACTTGTTGTTTTTTCTCTCATCCGTTGGCCATGCCCGTCTTTAGATTGGGCTTGATTTGTATTTATGCGTAACTGTGCACATTTTGGTCAGCTATGTGTCATGTTTAGGCTTTTCTGCGCTGTCTCGGCTGAAAGCCATTTTTATCGCAATGTTGGTTGGTGCATATAGTTTTACTGCCATGTAGAAGAATGAAGTACGTAAGTGCTATTTGTTTTTCTGCGAACGAAACTAGGTGTCTTTGTTACAAGTAAATCAGGATAAGAATGGAAACGACCCTGTTAGATCCCCATAAGAGGTGGTACCGCAGTAGCCAGGAACAGATTGACGTAATCAACGGATGAATTGGTGTGTGTTAACCATTTAATTTGAACATGGTATGGCAATTGTTGCACTCTATTTCAGTTAGTTGAAACTGATAGCCAGGAACGCATCTTTGTAGCACTTTTCTGTTAAATTTGTAAATATTGCTTCAAGCAATTTGCTAGCTATTCAAGTTGGCAACTAGCTGGCATCATGCGATGTTTCTTTTCCATGCTATTAAGACTTATACATAACTTATTGTTTACACGGTGGTCCATTATAACTATTGTAAACTAAATTTTTTCAGCAAGGAGATGTCCGCATATAACACCTTCATAAATGTTATTACATGACTATATGTTGTGATATCATTTTTCATATGTCTAATTTTTTTTCGTCACCCCTATTTAGAAATGAGCCTTCTGTTAACTCCTGATCTTTCAAGTCATTTTCTGTTCTGACAAACTTGTACCTTTTCAGACAGATCATTATTAGTGAGTAAACAATTGTTCATTTAAAGACTGGCATTATATGCTCTATATTGGGAATTCCAAATGAATAGTTTTGACATATTTTCTTCAGGAGATTTTTTCGGATCTTCAGTAAGCAACTGTATCTACTTATTTTGTTAATCAGATTTGTAGCACCCGATATGTTTAGGCAGTAGACTTATTGGTCCAGAGAAGGATTCCCATGATTCACCAAAAAATAGTTGTACTAGGGAGTTTGCTTGTTTTGATAGAAATAGTAGTAAGGTGTGTATTTGTACGTATAACATGTTTGGTTAGAGAGATACTTGGATATTTCTCCATCCATATTTTACTTGTTGTGATGTAGACATGCAAACAAGCCAAAAATGATCTCTATGGAATAATGTTCCTGGCAAGAGATAGGGCTTTGTTCCTATATTACTATTTTTGGCACCCTACATTCTTTTATCTATAGCATTTATGCTTTATGAGCTGCATTTATAAATGGATTATATCAGTGATATTAGCTATGTGTGTGGACGGATATACATATGTGTGACATAATTTGGGGTTGATAGGAAATTATTATTTTGATGTTTTGTTAATTGAAGTTTGATCTTATGTTCTAACTGCAAACATGTGTGCCACGTTTCCTCAATGTGAAGTGAAAGAAGGTTGTCGCGGTGGTCGGCTACCAGGAGTATCTAGTTTGGCCTTGTCCCATGTTGGATTTGTCACTATTTTTAAAATCTACTTATGACTATTTTGTAAAGGTATGTTGCAGAACCATCTATTTTTAAAATCAACATAATGCCGTTGAGATTGGTGAATGAGGCTTCGAATAAATTTGAATTCAAATAAATTTTCTAAGCACATAGCTTTGTTGGCATATAATATCTTGGTCAAATTGATTATCTAGGAACATGTGCACACCCCATGCACTCGTAGTAGTTATATTTTCCTTTTGCATTTTTTAATTTAGGGATTCCCTTTAACATAGTCACGTTAAACCTTTTTTTTGCCAAACACAACAACTTAGATACTCCATTGAATAACTTACCATGTGTTGGTATTTATCGCTATAAATAACATTGAGCCTTCTTCTTCACAAATCTATATTGATATGTGTTGTGCTCTCTTTGAGAGAAGTGAACTCTAAAAGCCCTCCTCATTCCGAACAATGAAAATTCTCAGGCTGAAAGTACAAACTTTGTTGGACAAATTGACAGATGGAAAGATTGGCAGATTTGGAGCAGGGTGACGACGGAGCAGACTGTTGTCACAATAACAAAAGAGCTGAAGTGGAAGGGCTCGTGCAAGAAGAGATGGAATGACAATGATGCAACCTTGACGTGTGGCTGTTGTATGTATTTAAGGAACGTAGGAAAAGAAGTATTAATGAGGTAAAGTGATGGGGACTCATCTAAGGCGGAGATGGCAACTGAGCCCAGAGGCAAACATGGCATTGTTCATAGTCAGTTTGTGAATGAATATGTGGTGGAAAGAATGTTTCCATGTCCATATGCCTCCTTTTCTTATTATTCGTACTAAGGTGAGGTGCCTTATATCTCATCAGTTGTCGATATGGAGCTCCCCATGGTGTCCTATTTGGAGCTCTATTTATGATCATCTCATAATTCAGCATCAGCCTTACATTCATCCTTCCAATCTTAATATGTGAAGTCATTACTCTCCATAAGATCAATACGATCTCTTTATTTCTTTTTTTATTCTTTCTTTTATTGCCTCATGATCAAAGCAGGATAACCAAGCCCTTGACTCAAAACTAATCTTTTTTATATAAAGCTCACAGACTCGATTACATAAAAGGATCATAAAGCAAAACTCGAAAACTAAATCATACTAAAACTTTATTCTACTAGATCAAGATATAATCAAAAGGATCGAACTAAGAAAACCGGTAAAGGTGGTGGTGATACATGATACCGGGGCACTCCCCCAAGCTTGGCATTTGACAAGGGGAGTGCCCATACCCGATGCTCAATTCTCCTTTGGTGATAGTGATGACAGAGTTCTTGATGATGTAGGCTTGTCGTCTAGCATCAAGCGCAGGAGATGCTCTAACTTACGAATAATGCCCTTGAGTGCGATGATATGCTCTTGCAATAGAATATTTTCATGAGTTAGATACTTGGTCTGCACCCGAACTATTTCAATCATCTTGAAAGCTTCAATTTCAGTAGGGGTAAGAAGATTGTAATGAGGTTGAAGGATGTTTTCTTCTTCCGTTGTTGGAGCTTGATCCTCTGTGGCCTTCTTGATCCCATCATCCTTGTTGATCTCCCCAGGTTCTTCTCTCTTCAGCTCTATCTTCATTAGCCAAGCATCATTGCCCTCATTGTTGGAGGCGGGGGATGACATGATGCCTGGCCTTGACAAGTCTGGCAGAAAACAGCTCGAAACAAAAACAGAGGATAATTGCGTGGTACGGCGGCCAAAACCTTCGGGGGATTAGATAATGAATTTTTACCGACCAAAAGAAGTATCGTGCAAGAAAACGGAGTCCAGAGGGCACACGAGGTGCCCACGAGGCAGGGGGGTGCGCCCAAGGGGGTAGGGCGCGCCCTCCACCCTCGTGGATGCCTCGTGTCCTTTCCGAACTGCTTCTTATTTTCCTAATTTCTTAAATATTCCAAAACGGAGAAAAATTGCTATTAGAACTGTTTTGGAGTCGGTTTACATACCGTACCACATACCTCTTCCTTTTCAGAGGCTGGAACTTTCTGGAAGGTGTCCCTTATATTCTCCTCCGGAGTTACGGTTTCAATAACATTAGTTTCAACATTTATAGGATTACCTGAGATATAGTGTTTGATTCTTTGACCGTTCACCACCCTGGGATTTGTGCCTTCGAAGTTGTTGATTTTTATGGCACTAGAACGATAGAACTCCTCTATAACGTAAGGACCTTCCCATTCAGCTGCCGGCATTCCCCCTCTTCGTGTAAACCTTGTAAAATAAGAGAGAATAGGCATAACTATTGTGACATAATGTGTAATAACAGCCCATAATGCAATAAATATCGATATAAAAGCATGATGCAAAATGGACGTATCAATGTTGGCGGCGGATATCGTTATTTTCTCACCTTCACACATGATTTGAGAAGATATGGGTATATCTACTTAATGAAACATAAGTCTGAAACATTTGAAAAGTTCAAAGAATTTCAGAGTGAAGTGGAAAATCATCATAACAAGAAAATAAAGTTTATACGATCCGATCATGGAGGAGAATATTTGAGTTACGAGTTTGGTATTCATTTGAAACAATGCGGAATAGTTTCGCAACTCACGCCACCCGGAACACCACAACGTAATGGTGTGTCCGAACATCGTAATCGTACTTTACTAGATATGGTGCGATCTATGGTGTCTCTTACCGATTTACTGCTATCATTTTGGGGTTATGCTTTAGAGATGGCTAGATTCACGTTAAATAGGGCACCATCTAAATTAGTTGATACGACACCTTATGAACTCAGTTGAGGCGTCTCTTGATGTGTTTGGTTCTCTTGTGAAATCTAGATTCTTTCGTCATGACAATTGCTCAAGTATTGTCCCAAAAGATTTTCATTAGACCCGATGCACTAGGTATTACACCTAGATCGGATATGAACTCCTTCATCCAGACTCCTTCATTTGCTGCTTCCGAAGCAGCTATGTACTCCACTTCACACGTAGATCCCGCCATGACGCTCTGCTTGGAACTGCACCAACTGACAGCTCCACCATTCAATATAAATACGTATCCGGTTTGTGATTTAGAGTCATCCAGATCAGTGTCAAAGCTTGCATCGACGTAACCATTTACGATAAGCTCTTTGTCACCTCCATAAACGAGAAACATATCCTTTGTCCTTTTCAGGTATTTCAGGATGTTCTTGACTGATGTCCAGTGATCCACTCCTGGATTACTTTGGTACCTCCCTGCTAAACTTATAGCAAGGCACACATCAGGTCTGGTACACAACATTACATACATGATAGAACCTGTGGCTGAGGCATAAGGTGAAGGAAATATGCCCAACAGGCCATAATTAAGTTGTTATTTATATTTCCTTATATCATGATAAATGTTTATTATTCATGCTAGAATTGTATTAACCGGAAACTAAGTGCATGTGTGAATACATAGACAAACAGAGTTTCACTAGTATGCCTCTACTTGACTAGCTCGTTGATCAAAGATGGTTAAGTTTCCTAGGCATAGACAAAGAGTTGTCATTTGATAAATGGGATCACATCATTAGAGAATGATGTGATTGACTTGACCCATCCGTTAGCTTAGCACGATGATTGTTTAGTTTACTGCTATTGCTTTCTCCATAACTTATACATGTTCCTATGACTATGAGATCATGCAACTCCCAAATGCCGGAGGAACACTTAGTGTGCTATCAAACGATACAACGCAACTAGTAGACTATAAAGATGCTCTATAGGTGTTTCCGATGGTGTTTGTTGAGTTGGCATAGATTAAGATTAGGATTTGTCACTCTGAGTATCGGAGAGGGATCTCTGGTCCCTCTCGGTAATGTACATCACTATAAGCCTTGCAAGCATTGTAACTAATGAGTTAGTTATAGGATGTAGCATTACGGAACGAGTAAAGAGACTTGCCGGTAACGAGATTGAATTAGATATGATGATGCCGATGATAGAATCTCGGGCAAGTAACATACCGATGACAAAGGGAACAATGTATGTTGTTGTGCGGTTTGACTGATGAAGATCTTCGTGTAATATATGTAGGAAACAATATGAGCATCCAGGTTCCGCTATTGGTTATTGACCGGAGATGATTCTCAGTCATGTCTACATAGTTCTCGAACTCGTAGGGTCCGCACGCTTAACGTTCGGTGATGATCGGTATTATGAGTTTATGTGGTTTGATGTACCGAAGGTAGTTCGGAGTCCCGGAAATGATCACGGACATGACAAGGATTCTCGAAATGGTCGAGACGTAAAGATCGATATATTGGAATCCTATGTTTGGACATCGGAATGGTTCCGGATGAGTTCGGACATTTTCCGGAGTACCGGGAGGTTACCAGAACCCCCCGGGGAGACAATGCGCCTTAATGGGCCACAGTGGAAAGGAGGAGGAGGCGGCCGAGGTGGGGGCGCCCCCCCTCTCAAGCCAAATCCGAATTGGGAGGGGGGCGGGCAGTCCCCTTTCCTTCTCTCCTTCTCCCCCTTCCTTCCCTCTCCTACTCCAACTAGGGAAGGGGGAATCCTACTAGGACTCCCCCCTTGGGCGCGCTGATACTTCTCCCACGTATCTACTTTTCCAAACACTTTTTCCCTTGTTTCGGACTCTAACTTGAATGGAACTAACCTGGAATGACGCTGTTTTCAGCAGAATTGCCATGGTGTTATTTTTGTGCGAAAGTAGAAGTTCTCGGAATGACTTTAAAATCAACGGAGATTATTTCTGGAATATATAAAAAGTATTGGCAAAAAGATCCAAGTCAGGGGGACCCACACCCTGTCCGCGAGGGTGGGGGCGCGCCCCCTGCCTCGTGGGCCCCATGATGCTCCACCGACCTCAACCTTGACTCCATATATTCAATTTCGAGGAGAAAAAAAAATCATAGAGAAGGATTCATCGCGTTTTACGACACGGAGCCGCCGCCAAGCCCTAAACTCTCTCGAGAGGGCTAATCTGGAGTCCGTTCGGGGCTCCGGAGAGGGGAATCCGTTGCCATCGTCATCATCAACCTTCCTCCATCACCAATTTCATCATGCTCACCGCCGTGCGTGAGTAATTCCATCGTAGGCTTGCTGGACGGTGATGGGTTGGATGAGATTTATCATGTAATCGAGTTAGTTTTTTTAGGGTTTGATCCCTAGTATCCACTATGTTCTGAGATTGATGTTGCTATGACTTTGCTATGCTTAATGCTTGTCACTAGGGCCCGAGTGCCATGATTTCATATCTGAACCTATTATGTTTTCATCAATATATGAGAGTTCTTGATCCTATCTTGCAAGTCTATAGTCACCTATTATGTGTTATGATCCGTTAACCACGAAGTGACAATAATCGGGATACTTACCGGTGATGACCGTAGTTTGAGGAGTTCATGTATTCACTATGTGTTAATGCTTTGGTCCGGTACTCTATTAAAAGGAGGCCTTAATATCCCTTAATTTCCAATAGGGCTCCGCTGCCACGGGAGGGTAGGACAAAAGATTCCATGCAAGTTCTTTTCCGTAAGCACGTATGAGTATATTTGGAATACATGCCTACATTACATTGATGAAATGGAGCTAGTTCTGTGTCACTATTGGGGATATTACTATCAGCTAAGACCCTCAAAGGAGGGGCCGGGTCAGCCTTAATGGCGGGTTAAATAAGAAGCCCGATATATAGTCAAGATGATAGTTTATTAGTATATATAGAAAGCCCAAATGCCTCGGGCCGGCTTAAGGCCCATTATTGTAAACCGCCATATGCGCGGAAAGACTTGTGAGGGAAGGCATGTAAAGGAAGTCACCGAGCCGGACACGATTATGAGCCGGCCGGGACTCTGTAAGCCACCAGGCGCTGACCCGTGTATATAAGGGGACGACCCGGTGGCGGCTCAGGAGGAGAGAAAACGAAGTCGATAACCAAGCCGGCGAATTGAGCCTCTTGGAAGTCGAAACCTCAGCAATACCAATCCCAACTAGACGCAGGCTTTTACCTTCATCGTAAGGGGCCAAACTGGTATAAAACTCTCTCGTATCCTTTGTCCCGATTAACCCCTTTAAGATTCCTAGTGCGATGGCCCTACGACTAAGTCCTTGCTCTAGGACATCTGCCGTGTCAACTCCACGACAGTTGGCGCCCACCGTGGGGCCAGTGCACGGTGGATTTGAGTTCTTGAAGGGCAACTTCGAAGGGCTCAAGGGATACGCTGTGGGTCGGATGACCAAGAGTCGTCGCGGCAATATCTACATCGACGACGAAGGCTGGGGCCCCGAGGCCGGCTCAATCGAGTATGGTTACCGAGTCCCCTTCGGCGGAATTCACGTCTTCATTCGCCGGATCGGCGAGTCAGAGCCTGAGCCGAATGTCCACACAGACCTCATCGAAATGGCTCGGCGCGCCAGGTCCACCCGTGTTCAATCTGTCATGAAGCATGCCTTCGTAGGCTGCATCCATGGCGGTGAATACTCCGAAGGATCAATGGAAGGCGGGGAGACGGCCATCTTCTCTGATACGTCATCATCAACAGGTGAGACGGACTCGTTGTACCAACTGCAAGACGACTTGCTCGGGGGCTGTTCCGATGGCAACAGTATTTCGGAGCCCCTTGAGCCACCAAATTGGGCCGGAGTCTTCATGGCAGGGACGCAGCCCGGGCAGAACTCCACCGCAGCGACAGCAGCCGCCACCGGGTCGGCAGCTGCCGGGTCAGGAGACCCCGCGCCCCCCCAGCTCAGGTTCTCATGGACCTCATGGATAAACTGATGACTCTGTTAAACACTGTGGTGGAGCCAACGGATAAAGCCCAGCATGATGCGGAAGTGGCACGCGTGCGGGAGGAGATGGTGCAAGCTATGGAAAATTTGGCCGTGAAGGAAACCCGAATGGCAGCAGAACGAGCAACTTTGGATGCTCGTGCTCAGCAGCTTCAAGCAGAAACCTTCCGGCTCTCCGTGGATCTTAATGCGTCAAATGAAGTCATGAGGAGGAGGTGTCAGAAAACTCAGTCGCGTCTGCCTCTAACACATGATCCGAGGAATCTGTTCCATACACCCGGAGCTGGAGGGAGTAACCCGCCAGAGGCAAACCGGGCCAAGACGCCCGGTGCACTAGTTCAGCCACGCGCCATGGAGCCGCCGCGCGTGAATACAGCTCCTCCTCGTTATATATCAACACACCCGGGTCACTTCTCCAACCCCATGGAGAACCTCATTGCGGCGTCGGCTTGATTGGCAGCTCTCCTGATGGAAGGCGACTCGCTAGCAGCAATTGAAACCCGGAGGGTAAGAGAACTACTTCAGACAGCTTTGGCCCAGCAGGATGCATACTCCTACAGTCGAGACATGATTCATTCAACTCCTCGTCCAAGCCAGAGCCTGAGTTACAGTAGGCACATGGAATCTGCAGAAATGTCAAGTAATGCTCAACGTCACAACCGGCCATATAGGTATGAGCCGGTGCGGGCTGGAGCTCTTAACTTGGCGGATCAGGAGAGGATCCGTCAAGAGGCGGAACGGGCGGCTCAGATAGCAGCAAAGCAGGCGGCTCACCAAACCTTTCTAGCTTATCCAGCAACCTCGGTTGAGACAGGAGTGGCTACAAGAACCAGAGGCGTACCTTGCCTGGTCCCAGCCATATGCAATGAGCGGTTGCCCAAGGATTTCAAGGGACCTCGTAAGGTGGATAACTAAATGGCTGACTTACAGCCAGGGGCCTGGATTGAGAGTTACGAGATGGCTATGGAGCTGTTGGAGGTTAGCGATGCTGCAATGGCCAAGTATTTTACCATGATGTTGGATGGAACGGCTCGGACCTGGTTGAAAGGATTACCACCCAATTCCATCGGCTCATTGGCAGAGTTGAAGGCATGGTTCATCCAAAACTTTAAAGACACATGTAAGCAGCTAATGTCGATTGTGGATCTGACCAATTGCAAGCAAGAGGATGGAGAATCTACAACCCATTGGGTGCGCCGGGTCAAGGAAATAATACATTCATCTGATAAAATGGATGCCGGCTCAGCAGTTTTGATGTTGGAGAAGAATTGCCGTTTTGAACCTTTGAAGCAGAAGTTGGGGCGGCTTAAACATGACTGTAATGACATGGGAACGTTGATGGCCTCTCTTTTCAAGTATGCCGACTCCGACACCACCAAAGACCCGGCATCTGATGAAGAAAAATCTGCGAAGGGAAAGAAGGATGGCAATGGCAAGGGTCACCAGCATAACCCGGCAAATCAAGGAGGTAATAAGCATAAGGCTGATGAGTTTGTTGCTAATACTAATGCGCAGGGTGGTAATTAGTGGCGCAAGGGCAGACAACCCCCTCGATCGGGCGGGTTAGGCCCCACGCTTGAGCAGTTATTGAATGAACCTTGTCCAAACCACGGCACCCGGGAGAAGCCAGTCACGCACTTGTGGAAAGATTGCACGATCATGAAGGCATTTAAAAATTCAAACAAATTTGATGGGGGTCATGGCCCGGGTGGCGGCTCAGGTGGAGGCGGCTTTCAGGGCCCAGGCGCCAGTTCAAGCGGAGGAGGTTTTCATGGTCAGGGGCATCCCGGTCACCAGGGAGGTTATAATCAGCAACACAACCAAGGGAATCAACAACAGCAACAATCCGGCTATCAGAGCAACCCGAAGCAGTTGAGTAGCGGGCAGTATCATGTCTTTACTACCAGTTTATGTAAGAGAGACCAGAAACTCCACAAGAGGGCCGTCAATGCCGTTGAACTGGCAATCCCACTCTATCTACGTTGGTCGGAGTAGCCTATTGTGTGGAGCAGAGAGGATCACCCGCCCTGGGTTGATAATCCGGGTCACTTGGCTTTGGTAGTGGCACCTCAGGTTGGTGGGTACAAGTTTACTAAGGTACTCATGGATGGAGGCAGCAGCATCAACATCCTTTACTATGAGACGTTCTGCCGGATGGTATTGACAGATAAAAATCTTAAACAATCCAACACTGTTTTTCATGGTGTAGTACCCGGTAAGTCGGCATACCCCGTTGGTAGGATCGAGCTGGAGGTAGCCTTTGGGGATGAGTATGATTCCAGGGTAGAAATATTAACCATTGAAGTGGTTAAGATCAAAAGCCCATATCATGCTCTGTTTGGGCGACCGGCTTATGCCAAGTTCATGGCTAGACTGTGTTACGTGTATTTGCAGCTCAAGATGCCGGGTCACAAGGGCACCATTACAGTCCATGGGAGCCGGAAGATCGCCTTGGAATGTGAAGAGTGGGGTGCTGCTTATGCTGAATCTGTTTGTGCAACAGAGGAGTTGAAATTCTACAAAGATCATGTTGACCCGGCGGACAAGACGTCATCAAAGAAACCAACAACAGAGCATGAGCCGGAGTTAAAGTTCAAATCGGCTGATGACACTAAGATGGTTGACTTTGTGCCTGGCGATTCATCCAAACAATTCATCATCAGCGCAAACTTGGATCCGAAATAGGAAAGCGCGCTCATCGAGTTCATCCGTGAGAACTGGGACATCTTTGCATGGAAACCTTCAGACATGCCGGGTGTCCCGAGGTAACTCGCTGAGCACACTCTTAATATCGATCCAATGTTCAAACCTGTCATATAGTTTCTTCGCCGGTTCAATGAAGAAAGGCGCAATACCATTGGAGAAGAGGTGGCCCGGCTTTTGGTGGCCGGGTTCATTGTGGAGGTCTTCCACCCAGAATGGTTAGCTAACCCGGTGCTCGTGCTAAAAAAGAATGGCACCTGGCTTATGTGTGTGGATTACACAGATTTAAACAAAGCCTGTCTGACTGATCCTTTTGCTCTTCCCCGTATTGATCAGATCATTGATGCTACGGCGGGTTGTGCACGGTTGAGTTTCTTAGATGCTTACTCCGGGTATGATCAGATTAAGATGGCAGTCAAGGATCAAGAGAAGACAACATTTATAACTCATTTTGGGGCTTTCTGCTATGTGTCTATGCCTTTTGGGCTCAAGAGTGCTTAGGCGACTTACCAATGGTGTGTGCAGAATTGTCTTCATGATCAAATTGGGCGCAATGTTCATGCATATGTGGATGATATAGTAGTGAAGTCCAGGGAAGAGGAAACCTTGGTTACAGACTTGAAAGAGACTTTTGATAACCTTCGGATTTACAAGATGATGCTTAACCCGGCAAAGTGTGTTTTTGGAATGCCAGCCGGCAAGCTTTTGGGTTTTCTGGTGTCTAACCGAGGTATTGAAGCTAACCCGCAGAAGATCAAGGCAATTACATCCCTAGACAAACCAACCTGCGTCAATGATGTTCAACAACTGGCGGGTCGTGTGGCTGCTTTGGGCCGGTTCATAAGCCGGTTAGGGGAAAAGGCTATGCCTCTGTATCAGTTGATGAAGAAAACAGATGTGTTTGTTTGGAGCGATACTGCGAACGCCGCTTTTGAGGATCTGAAGGCACAATTGGCTGAGCCGCTGGTCCTAGCTGCTCCAATTGAGAAAGAGCCGCTATTTTTATACGCAGCTGCCAACTCACGGGCTGCTGTGTGGCTATGGTGGTAGAGCGCAAGGAGGCTGGCAAAGGGCATCCGGTTCAGCGGCCGGTTTATTATGTCAGTGAAGTGCTAATTGAGTCTAAGCAACGATATCCACATTGGCAGAAGCTTGTTTATGGGGTATTCATGGCAAGCCGGAAGCTCAAGCATTACTTTCAGGGACATCCAATCACTGTGGTTAGCTCTGCTCCTTTGGGAGACATTATTCAAAACAAAGAAGCTACAGGGTGAGTGGCCAAGTGGGCAATTGAGCTTGGGTCTCATGGACTGAAGTATGTTCCACGCACTGCGATTAAGTCTCAAGCCCTGGTTGACTTCATCAATTACTGGACAGAGATGCAGATGCCAGAAGAAAAGCCGGACAACACATATTGGACTATTCATTTTGATGTGTCCAGGCAATTGGAGGGCCCGGGGGCTGGAGTTGTATTAACTTCCCCACGAGGTGATAAATTTTGTTATGTGTTATGGTTGATGTTTCCGTGCACTAACAACACAGCAGAGTATGAAGCATTGCTCCATGGTCTTCGAGTGGCAAAGGAGATGAGCTTGAGCCGGGTTAGATGTCTTGGTGATTCAGATCTAGTGGCTCAGCAGGTGTCCGGCAGGTGGGATTCCAAAGACCCTCTCATGGCGGCTTATCACTGAGAGGTCGATGCTATTGCATGGTATTTTAAAGGTTATCAGGTGGAACACATTGACCGTCGAAAGAACGAAGCAGCTGATGCTTTGAGCCGGCTGGGGTCTCAACGTAAGCCGGTACCACCCAACACCTTTTTAGATGTTTTGCATAACCCCTCTGTCAAGTTGCCCACAGAAGAAGATTTAGTTGTTCCTGACTCGGAGGCGCATTTGGTGGCGGCTCTTCATGTCATCCTAGATTGGATGGTGCCGTTCTTGGCATACATGACCCGGGGAGAATTGCCAGCATATGAGGCTCTAGCTCGACAGATAACCCGGCGGTCTAAGTCCATGACGATTTCGGATGGAGAGTTATTTCATCGCAGTGTTTCCGGAGCATTTCAACGGTGTGTTTCGCCCGAAGAAGGTCAAGAAATCCTTCGTGAGATCCATGAAAGCGATTGTGGTCATCACGCCGGTTCAAAATCTTTAGGGGCCAAGGCGTTTCGACACGGTTTTTACTAGTTGACGGCTCACGCTGATGCAGAAGATTTGGTCAGTAGATGTGATGGGTGTCAGAAATTTGCACGACGAGCGCATGTGCCGGCTCAAGAGCTCCGGATGATTCCAATCACTTGGCCATTTGCAGTCTGGGGGCTTGACATGGTGGGACCTTTCAAAAGGTCTAAGGACAAGAAGACACATCTCCTGGTGGCGGTTGACAAGTTCACTAAATGGGTTGAGGCGGAGCCTGTGAGTAAGTGTGATGCAGCCACGGTGGTTCAGTTCATGAAGGAAATAATCTTCCGTTTCGGTTTTCCACACAGTATTATCACAGACAATGGCACTAATCTGTCCCAAGGGGCTATGGAAGAGTTTTGTCAGGAGAGCACATCCGGCTTGATGTTTCTTCTGTAGCTCATCCTCAATCCAATGGTCAAGCTGAGAGAGCCAATCAGGAAATTCTGAAAGGGCTAAATCCCCGGCTTATGGTTCCTTTACAGTGAATGCCGGGCTGTTGGGTAGAGGAGTTACCTTCAGTGTTATGGAGCATCAATACTACACCCAACAGGTCTACGGGTTACACACCCTTCTTCATGGTTTATGGGGCAGAAGCAGTATTGCCCAGTGACATCCGTCAGGACTCGCCCCGCGTGGCGGCTTAGGTTGAAGCTAACAATGAAAAAGCTAGACAGGATCTTTCAGGAAGACGACTTGGTGCTCCGGCTCATCCAAGATCTTTCAGATGCACACAAGCTATCCCCACCTTGGGAAGGACCCTTTGTGGTCAGTAAAAATTTAAACTATGGGTCTTACTACCTCATTGACATTCGAGAGCACGCAGACTCACGTAAGTCAGAAGAGGAGACCCGTCGGCCGTGGAACATTGCTCAACTTCGGCCATATTATACCTGAGCCAGCGGCTCTCATCATGTACATACGTTCACATTGTATATACGATGATAAGCAATAAAGTAAGACCATCGGTCTCTTTTATTTTCAAAGATTATGCATTTTTATTATTGTTTCACAAATGACTATTAAGGAGATGATGATATTTGAATCAAGTTTAACCTTTTCTAGTCGGGCTTATGATCATATTCGAATCTAGCTGTAAATCTCATGGTCACTTGGGGGCTTCCTGTTCAAACATTGGTCATATTCGAACCAAAGAGAACATAGCTGTCATAACCCTCTTGATCGGTTCAAGGCCAAACTCACTTGGGGGCTTCTTGATCGTATCCGAATCAGAGCTTAACCCCTTTTGAGCCGACTTGGATCGTATTCGAATCAGGGTCGTTAAAAACCTCTCAAGGTCATTTGGGGGCTTCCTGTTCAAACATAGGTCGTATTCGAACCAAAGAGAACATAGCTGTCGGTACCCTCTTGATTGGCGCAACGCTAAAGCCACTGGGGGCTATATGGTCGTATTCGAACCTTAGCTTAACCCCTTTGGTCCGGTTTACTGACATATTCGAATCAGAAACCCCCAATCTTTTAAATACAGAGTTAAAATTATGTTTGTTATCTGTTCCTTGCCTTTGAGTTTTTGTTGTTTCAATATTACAAATGAGATGGCTTGATTTTCTTCGCCGGCTCAATCATTGGACAACACAGCCACCCGGGGTATCCAAGCCGGTGGTCTAAAGATCCGAAGGTACGAGCTACTGAAATATGATGATTATTGAATATTCAAGGAGTCTTAACTTTTATATTGAATTCTCAAATTCATCACCCGGGTTATGTAAACCGGCGATCTAAGGATCAACAAGGACAAGGTATGGTTTTACTTACACGCGCTTATCGGCTGTGTTAACTTCAGAGTTGGTATTAAACCTTATCCTTCATTTATATTTTTGAGGTAGAAATATGGGCTGTAAATTAGGTGTTTAAGCCCAGTTGGTTCTAAACCTCCTTGCCAGGTTTTTTCCTTGTGTTCACAGGAACAGAGTTCAAACATTGCGGAGACAAGCATTAAACGATGCATAAGAAAGTATTAAGCATTGGCATCTAGAAGCATAAATTCACGTAGATGTGTTTTATGCGCAATGGCATTAGCAAACATGCGGTGTTTTAAACAGCTAAGCTATTACAAGACTTTAATAAACCCATGAAGATGATCACTGTCCTTCCCTCGCCGGTTCACCATCTTGAGTTTGTTAGAAGTTGGATTTTGACCAGTCAAAGCCGTTAATGGCGACAAATTCAGCTTCGTCGTCAATAAGGCCGACTGGGTCAATTTCCGGGGCAAATGTATCTTCTCTTATGGGTGGGATCATATCGGCAACTTTGTATGAAGGGGTGGCCATCTTCTTATTTGCACTATCAAAACCCGGCTAGTATTTGTCCACGTTGGTGTCATCTCCAAGGCTAGTCGCCTAAGGCCGGACTTCATGGACGCAGGCTATAAAGTCATCTTGATCAAAAGGAGACCTGTCCTCCTTCACGGTAGGATATCCCCTTGCAACGTCCGCCGGGTCTAGGTCTGGCACCCAAGCTTTGGAGCGGCTTAGGGCAGTCAGTGCACCGGCTCGCGCACAGGAGCGTTTTACCTCTTGGAATCTAGCAGGAAGGATGAATAGCTTCTTCAAGACATCACTAAGCCGGTTGGATCCTTGATTTACCAGAGAGATAGCGGCCAGAGACCGTTGGGTACCAATGTATAATTGTTGAACCAAGATGTATACTGCCTTCAGTTTAATCAGCGGGTCTTGGTTCATATTTTTGCTTCGCGGACCTGTATATATTTAGCAGAGTCAGTTTGCGGATCATACTCCGGTTTGGCAAACAATTATAGTCAAGATTAATTCAGACGGCTTACCAAAAATCGCAGTAACTATCTGAGATACCCGGCCCTTCAAATTGTTCAGCTCTGTTGAAATTTCTTTCAGAGCTATTTCGGCTGTCTCAACTCGGCGGGTCAGGAGTGTTTTCTCATTCTCCAAAGTTTTCTCTTTGGCAAAAAAGTTTGGTCTTCAAAGTCTCCGTTTCAGAAAGGCTCATTCGCAATTTGGACGTGGAAGATTTGATTTCTGACTCCTGGCTTGCTAGCCGGGTCTTTGCGTCAATCAATTGGGAGTTCAGCTCAGATAATGCATTCTGTGAAAAATTCAGATAAGTCAAGATTTGGTTTTAAATTCCAATATACATATTCAAAATTCAAAGTCCCAAGTACTTTACAAAGTAACAACACTTGGCACTTGGGGGCTAATGTATGCCAAATCAAATTTTTGTGACTCTACGAGCATATTAGAAGTCCCAAGTCCTTTACAAAGTAACATCACTTGGCACTTGGTGGCTAATGTACACAGTTCAGCAATGTTATCAAAGATAAACCAGAATGTTAAGTATTTTACAGATGGTGTTCAATTATGAGGTACCAATTCATTAATGATTAAATAAACCGGTCCATGGGGACTATGGGTGAAGTCTTATTCTACCAATATCAGGCAAAGATTCATACATAAGGGTATCAGTCTATATTGTAAGTCTACATGTTATTCTGTTTCTCTCATAATCTACAGACTTGGGGGCTGATGGAATATTGGTAAACCGGAAACTACATACCTCATACTTCAATTGAAGCTGCTTGACCATCTCACTCTCAGAATCACGACTGGAGTGTACATGAATGAGATAGCCGGATAAGATATCACTGGCATTAAGACGGTCATAGTTAGCAACATCAAGACGAACCTTCCGCCTCTCCAAAGCTTCTTGCTTAGCTGTGCACTGTGCCAATACCGTCGGGTTCCCCGGCTCAACATAGCGGCTCCTAGTAATTTGAACATCTTGAACACGGGGAGACGATGGGCCGGCTGAGCTTGATGGACCAGCTGCAGAAGGGTTAATAGTGTTCTTGGCAAGGGATGGCTCTGGAGGATTTGCTTCATGAACAATAGGCGGGTCTTCTGGGGCGACAGTCAAGCGAGAAGGTGGCCTAGCCGGCTCAGATGCCAGTGCTGGCGGATCTTCCACTGGTTTTGCTGCCTTTTCTTTCTTGGACTTAGCTTGACCACTAAAGAAAAATATTGCAGGACAATCAACATTAAGATAACAATTGATCTAACTCGGAAGAAAAGAGGAGTTTTAGTTACCCAGGAGCAGTCTTGAAAGCCGGAAATTGTGTTTGTGATGAGTCGCCCGAGGAACGAGACACCTCCTGAAAAGGTCAATGAAAGGAGTTAAAGGAAATACAAGGAGCAGGATTCATTAAAATAAAGGAAAGGACGGTAATAAGTAAACCTCGTTCGGACGTTTCCGAGGGGTCTGTTCAGGGATGACAGTCGGCTCATCTTCAATCTCAACCTCACGACGGCTTCATGCTGCTGCTTTTTCAAATGAAAGTTGGGATCCAAGTAAGCTAAGGGGTTAGAAAACCTTACTTTACGGATCACTCGTCGAACTTTGTGTCTTGGTAAGGGCTCTGAGTCGGAGGAAATGATAGTTACCTCTGCTTCCCCGGCCTGGCTAGCCCTAGTGTCATCCTGGTAAGGATCAGTATCAATAAGATTGTTAAAAAATTGGCGAAGGGAATCAAGGGCTACCTCCGAGTCAGACGAGTCATCAAGCTTCATTAAATCCTCACCAGTAGTTTTCCTCTTCTTCTTTGATTCCGGGTTGTCTTCTTGGTGTTCATAGCGGCGGCTTTCGCCTTCTTGGCAGCTTCGTGGTCATATTTCACCTTCAAGAAGTCAGAATTGGCCTGTAAAGACAAGAAGAAAGATCAGTATTAAGTACTAATAGCTGGGTAAAACACAAAGAAAAAGAGCTGTACTTACTTCTGGTACCGGATTAATCTTGCAGAAGGGACTCAACGCAACAATACTGCAATCCTCGTACTTCCCATTTACCAAAAGGGTTGACATTGAAACAATATCTTCTTCGGTGAGATCAACTGAGCTGTGACAAAGAGAGTTGTCCGGGCTTCCGTCATATTTATACATTAGTTTGGATCGACGGCCTAATGGAATAACCCACCATGAGATCCAGCAGCGGGTCAGATCTACTCCGGTTAAACCATTGCCCAACAAAGCATTCATTCTTCTGATGGAGGGAAGTAGCCTCTTGCGTTCAGCAACGGTGAGCTTATACGGAAGGGTGAACTTGGAGTCAAGACGACCGGGGCGGTAACCCGGCAGAGGCTTCTCGTTTTCTGGAGAAATATCCTGACAATAAAACCAAGTTTGGTTCCATTCTTTTGGGTGACTTGGTAAGACGATAAGAGGGAAAACAGCACCCTGGCGGCGCTGAATTGAGATGCCTCCAAGTTCTAAGCTAGGACCATTGGTGCATTCGTTCTGCCAGTTTAGGTAAAAGTACTCCCTAAACAGCTCTACGGTGGGCTCTTGCTGAAGATACACCTCATAGTGTACTTGGAAGTTGCAAATGTTGGAAATGGAATTGGGTCCAAGGTCCTGAGGGTAGAGTTTGAAAAAATGAAGGACCTCTCTGAAGAATTTTGAACCGGGCGGTGAGAAGCCACGATTCATGTGATCAGTAAACACAATCACTTCTCCGTCTTTTGGATTGGGGCGTTCTTCCTCCGGGTCAGGAGCACGATAAGACATGACATTCTTCGAAGGTAGAAACCCAATGATGAAGAACTCTTTTAACCGTTCCTCAGTTATGGACGAAGGGACCCAGTTACAGACGGTGGGTGTCTTTGACGGCATGATGTGTAGAGAACTGAAAAAATAGATAACAAACATGCCGGCTCAGCCTACGATCAGTTATAAAACAAGTAATGGCGGTTTAACTAAGGGCTAATGGCATATAAGGAAAAGAGAGCCGGTGCGGTAAACCGCCATGACTATAGATTCTTTCAGAAAGTGGATTCAGCTAAGTGTTAGGACAAACAAGTTTCCCAAAGTGATTGATATTATTTCAGATCAAAAGGCTGTTTCAAAAAGGAAAATATTCTAGACCTAAAAACCTAGTACAGATGAGTTCGTCAACTATAAAGAAGCATCTATACAGGTAAAGGGGATCTACTAATATCAAAAATGAATGCCAAACAACTACCGCGCAGGTTATATCTCTTCTTTCGATCAAAAGAAGTTGCGGACAAGATCTACAAGATGATTCATGGAAAACAGGTGAAGAACATTGAAGAACTCGCCAACCTAGAACATATCTAGGTATGTGAGAGAAGAAAACTTACGAGATGCAGGCCTGCCGCGAAGAGTCACCGTCCTCTGGTAGGAATCAGGGTAATGCAGCAGCCAAGCCTGACGACGACGATGAGAGTTGCGGCGGCGGCGGAGCTTGAGCAGCGACGGAGGTTGCGAGAGGAAGAAGATGAGGAAGAAAGGAGAATGGGAAGGACCGGCCGTGTGCTTATTTATGAGGGCAGGTGTGAACAGGCGGGCGTGAAAATCAAGGAGGCCAAATAATGATTATCCAACTGAACAGACACCTCGATTCCCGGAAGACATTAAAATGAAAGATCCGTTGAAAGGTGACGTCATGAATGCTTTTTGTATTTCAAAAAGATGACGTCACGACGGGTTAAGGAAATTTTCATACAGAGGATGGATTCTGCCTAAGTATTGATGATGGTCAAAGAACAAAGTTCAAAGTCAACCTGGGGCCTAATGTTGGGGATATTACTATCAGCTAAGACCCGCCCAGCAGGGGCTGGGTCAGCCTTAATGGCGGGTTAAATAAGAAGCCTAATATATAGTCAAGATGATAGTTCATTAGTATATATAGAAAGCCCAAAGGCCTTGGGCCGGCTTAAGGCCCATTATTGTAAACCGCCATATGCGTGGAAAGAGTTGTATGGAAAGGCATGTAAAGGAAGTCACTGAGCCGGACACGATTATGAGCCGACCAGGACTCTGTAAGCCACCAGGCGTTGACCTGTGTATATAAGGGGACGACCCGGTGGCTGCTCAGGAGGAGAGAAAACGAAGTTGATAACCAAGCCAGCGAATTGAGCCTCTTAGAAGTCGAAAACTCAGCAATACCAATCCCAACTAGACATAGACTTTTACCTTCATCGTAAGGGGCCGAACTAGTATAAAACTCTCTCGTATCCTTTGTCCTGATTAACCCCTTTAAGCTTCCTAGTGCGATGGCCCTATGACTAAGTCCTTGCTCTAGGACATCTGCCGTGTCAACTCCATGAGAGTCACCCTATGTTACGATTGTTACATGATTGATCGCATCTGGCATAATTCTCCATCACCGATCCAATGCCTACGAGCTTTTCCTATATTGTTCTTAACTTATTTACTTTTTCACTGCTACTGTTACAATCACTATAAACCTAAAAATATTACTTTTGCTACCGTTACCTTTTGCTACCATTGCCACTACTATCATATTACTTTGCTACTAAACACTTTGCTGCAGATATTAAGTTTCCAGGTGTGGTTGAATTGACAACTCATCTGCTAATACTTGAAAATATTCTTTGGCTTCCCTTGTGTCGAATCAATAAATTTCAGTTGTATACTCTACCCTCGAAAACTTTTGTGATCCCCTATACTTGTGGCTTATCAAGACTATTTTCTGGCGCTGTTTCCGGGGAGCATAGCTCTATTCTTTGAGTCACTTGGGATTTATATTTGTTTATCACTATGAAGAACTTGAAAGATCCAAGCACTAAGATTTATCCATCAACTACGAGGGGAGGTAAGGAACTGCCATCTAGCTCTGCACTTGATTCACCTTCTGTTTTGGGTGATCTTGCGACACGTAAACCAGCTTTTGCTATTAATTCTGATATGTCGCATGTTATTGATGATGCCACTTCTGCTATGCATGATACTTATGATGAAACTACTTCTATGCTTGATACTACTGTGCCACTTGGTGAATTTCTTGATGAACAACTTGCTAGGGCTAGAGAGAATGAAATTATTGAAACTGATAATATTGATGAAAGGGATGATGAAGATTCTCGCCCTGGATATGAATTGCCTGTTGTTCTTGAGGGTTATGTTATGGATGAAGAAACTGCTAGAGACTTTCTTGCTTGCAATGATAGAAGTGATCTTAAGAAATTATTAGCTAAGCTGAAAGAAAAATCTTTGAATGCTAAAATGAAATATGATCCTGGCTATGCTACTTCACCTATCTTTATTACTCATAAGGATTATGATTTCTCTGTTGATCCTGAGTTAATTACTTTAGTTGAATCTGATCCTTTCTATGGCTATGAATCTGAAACTGTTGTGGGACATCTTACTAAATGAAATGATATAGCTAACATATTCACTAATGATGAGAAAACTCGCTATTATTATATCCTTCAATTATTTTCGTTCTCATTAAAGGGTGATGCTAAGATACGGTTTAATTCTATTGATCCTGGTTGTGTGCATAGTCCCCAGGATATGATTTACTACTTCTCTGCTAAATATTTCCCGCTCATAACAAACAAGCTGCTTTAAGGGAAATATATAATTTGGTGCAAATTGAAGAAGAGAGTCTCCCACAATCTTGGGGGAGGCTGCTACTTCTTGAGCACTGCGTTGGTTTTTCCTTGAAGAGGAAAGGGTGATGCAGTAGAGCAGCGTAAGTATTTCCCTCAGTTTTTTAGAACCAACACTACAGGAATCACCTACTTTGCCATCTGCCACGGCAGACGGCAAAGGCGTGGATGGCTGATGGCAAAAGGTGACTGCAAAGTAAGGTTCGGCAAAGAGGTACTTTGCCGTCTACTTAGGGTGGCTGACGGCAAAGGGGCCTTTGCCATCAGCAGCGGACGGCAAAGAGTGCAGACGGCAATAAATGTGCTGTTACTCCGTTAGGTGGTTAACGGCAGGCCTTTGCCGTCCGCCGCTGACGGCAAACTTGGGAAGGCCTTTGCCAAGCGCCGAATGATGTTAGCCGACGTCAATACAGGGCAGGCCTTTGCCCTCCGCCACTTTAGGCAAAGTTTTTACTCTTTGCCGTCCGCCGCCGACGACAAAGCCTTTGCCGTCAGCCACTATAGGAAAACTGACCAAATTGGTCAGCCTCCCAGGAAGCACAGTTACCTGCCACATGGCCTCTTTGCCGTCCGCTGCTGATGGCAAAGAGCCCTTTGCCGTCGGTGGCAGACGGCAAAGAGCCTGCATATTGTGTCTTTTTTTCTGTTTTTTTAATCCAACAATTTGCACATCAAATATATGACATATATAGATATATTTAACAGCAAACATATCACATATCCAGCACATAATTCCATATATATATATTACATAGCAAAGTTTCATCAACATAGCAAGTTCCATCAAGTTCCATCCATACACATTGTTCCATATACATATTACATAGCAACGTTTCATCAACATAGCAAGTTCTATCATAGCAAGCTAGATACAGTGCAAAGTTTTAGCAGAGAAAAAGCAAGCACTCCATCATAGCAAGCTAGCTTCCATGAAGTGAGTGAAATCTGCAAAATGGTAAATAAGAAAGTTAGAAATAGGTGAATAGAACAAGAAGAAGACTAGAACAAGAAGTATATGTCATTTATGAGGTAACTTAGGTGAAATGGATCATATATGAGCTAACTAAGTTGAAATGGGTTGTTTATGAGCTAACTTAGTTGAAATGGATCATTTATGAGCTAACTAAGTTGAAATGTGTTGTTTATGAGCTAACTTTGTTGAAATGTATCATTTATGAGCTAACTTCGTTGAAATGGGTCGTTTATGAGCTAACTAAGGTGAAGGGCATCATTTTTGAGCTAACTAAGGTGAAATGGATCGTTTTTGAGCTAACTAAGGTGAAATGGATCATTTTTGAGCTAACTAAGGTGAAATGGATCGTTTTTGAGCTAACTTAGGTGAAATGGGTCGTTTATGAGCTAACTAAGGTGAAATGCCACGTTTTTGAGCTAACTAAGGTGAAATGGATCGTTTTTTAGCTAACTTAGGTGAAATGGATCATTTAAGAGCTAATTTAGGTGAAATGGATCGTTTTTAGCTAACTTAGGTGAAATGGATCATTTAGGAGCTACACCAGGTAAATTGGGTCATTTTAGAGTTAACTTGATCATTTATAAGCTAACCTAGGTAAGATGGGTCATTTTGGAGCTAACCTAGGTGAAATGGGTCATTTTAAAGCTAACGTAGGTAAAATGGATCATTTAGGAGCTAATCTACCTAAAATGGGTCATTTTAGAGCTAACTTGGATAAATTGGATCACTTATACGCTAACTAAGGTAAAATGAGTCATTTTAGAGCTAACTTAGGTAAAATGGATCGTTTATGAGCTAACTAAGTTAATTATGCAATTTTTGACATAAGTAAGCTAAGTACATATCGTTTTAGAGATAACTTAGGTAAAATGGATGGTTTACGAGGTCAGTAAGCTTATTAAGTCATTTTGGAGGAAAAGAAGCTAACCCTAGGTCATTATGGTAAGAATATTGGAGGAAATAAAGCTAAGTCTAGGTCTTTATGCATTTCTTAAGCAAAACACTAGAGAAACTTACCGTGATCACGGAGGTGTAGGAGCGGGCTGGCTCACGCCGGTAGCTGGAGAAGGATCGTGCAATGCGTTTCTGGAGTTAAGCTGCACCAAAGATCATTTCCAATGTCTCGTTAGCATTATGACACTCAAATGTTAAGACTAGCAAGTAATGTCCATTCAAATTAAATTCACCATGCTCCCACGAGCAATCACTGGCATCGGCGGAGCGGTCTGACCGGACTTCTCACACACAGACTGCACATTTGGTTTTCACAACAGTCATACTAGTTAGTAATGAGACTCAAATGTTTAGACTAGCAAGTAATCTGCAGAAGAAACTTACCACAAGGAGCTCGTACATGGCCCTTGCCTGCATGTCATTCCGTGCCCTCTCCTCCTCCAACATCTTTGTCGTCCTCTCCTCCAACTCCCGCTGCCTCTCCGCTGCCTCCGCCAGAAGTTTCTCCGTTCTATCTCTCTCACTCTGTATAGCAGCCTGCAACACCACTCACATGACCATTTGTAATCATTGATGGAAGCGCACACATTGTAATGGAGAAAGATAGCTGAGTACGTATAACTAACCTTGAAGGCGAGTTGGACTGGCCATTCACGAGGCCTTATCTCAGGAGCGGAGCTCGACTGGCGCTCCTTGATCTCCGGGAGAGTGCTACGACAACGGATAAGTCCATCTCCCATGGCTATGGAGCCATGGGACCTCCCGCCACCAGATATCATCAGTAGCTCTGTATCAATGGGACCCTGGCTCGGGTTAAAGTCCTCCCCTTTCCTCGCCTTCCCCTGATCTCTATATTGCACGAGCTTGTCGTGGGTGGAGATGTTGGTGAAGTTCTTTGGATCATCGAGGTCAGACGCAGAGAGTGCCTTGAATTTCTTGTAAGGGCCAGTGTGGGCCATGGCATACAGGTCGTACACCTCTGGCACCTTATCCGCCTTATTGTAGCATGCCTGAAAGAGAGAAACAAAGTAAATTAGAAATTAAAGGGCTAAAGCTAGCATGATGAATGAATTGCATGAATCATGAAGCAAACCACATACCCAGTTCCGCCTGTACTGAAATAAGTTGGAGCTGCCTTGGTGGTGTGGCACACCTTCCATTTGGGCACGTTTGTCCTTGGCCTCTTTGTGGGTGGCCCAGCCATTCTTTTGAGCACCACGCATTTACCAACACCTCCCAACAATCCATCCGATCTGCACACCATCTCGGAGGGGCCTAAGTTAGCAAATAGAAACTTGAGCGCTACGGCTATGAATTACTAAATGAAGGAAGTAAGTACAGGCCCTTAAGAATTACCTTCATGTACTTCTCCTTACTCAAGAACTTATCGCGGCACTCCTGCTTGGGCTTCTTGATACCACGCCCGGCGTAGTAGTCTCGAATAGCCTGCACCCGAACCTCATGCCGTAAGTTCTGAAGTAGGCGCTTGCACTCCTTGTGGACAACATCTGCCGCCTCCTCCTCGTATCCCTCCTCACACCTGTAGAATTTCTGCAATCAAATGAGACAATATTGATTAGTACAATTAATAACTAGCTAGTTGAAGATTTTTAATTGTGTAAAGGAGCAATTACCCAGAACTTTCTGATCACCACGTCTGCCCTTGTTTTGCACAAGACACCGTCGATAATCTCACCTGGCGGGGCCGGGGCAGCCAAGTAGTGCTCCCAAGTCAATCCAACCTCTGGAAGCCGACCCTCACCAGGCAACGTGACAAACCCCGGGAAGTTTTGCCGAATCAGAACTCCAAGGACGGAGTTGGGACGGCGGACACTTTCATGGTGGTCCCAACCCCTGCAGCATGACAAGGCCAACACATCAGTTATTTGAAGAAACGTGGATGTAGAAGGTACAAAAATATTAAATGCACTTACCTCTCCCCATCAGGGAAAATCAACCACCTCTGCTCGCGGGTCGCCAGCACGGACGGGAGCCGTGTAGCACCACGCTGGTAGACGTTGCCCCCCTCCTCCCCCTCCTCATCAGTCGGCTCCCCGCCATCATCAGCATGCCACTCGGCTCCCCGCCATCATCAGCATGGCCACTCGGCACCCCGCCATCATCATCATGGCCACTCGGCTCCTCAAGCTGACCCGACCAGTTACCCTATCCAGACATGTGCTCCTCCGGGGTCTCGTGGGTCCAAGTCTTGTGGGCCGAAGGCCCGTCGACCCGAGGCTCGTGGGCCGAAGACTGGTGGACCGGAGGCTCATGGACCGGAGTCCGTGCAGCCTCCTCCTCAGATGAGTCCACCCTAGCAGTCATGTGCTCGGGTGAAACAGCTGGGGGCGGCGGCGAGGAAGGCGCCGTAAGAGTCACCCTACCTCCTCTCCCGCGACCGTGTGCTCCACCTGCTCTCTTCTTCTTACCTCGTCCCCTGCTGGGCATCACGGTCGACGAAGAAGGGCCCGGCGGTGTCGCCATACTGTCCAGCAACGCTCGGCGGAGAGGTGCGTGTGGAATGGAAGACCTCGCACCATGCGCCGACGAAGAAGGGGCCTCGGCGTGCTCCCGACCAGCGCCCACCATCTTTCAACACCTGCCATGACAAAGAATAAACGGAATTAGTACAACATAAAAAAAAGTACCGACATGAATAATAATATGTATATCACTTAAGTGTATCATCATCAAGTACAACATAAAAAAATTGAATACCTGACACTACTAATAATCTTGATCAGTATCATCAATAAATGCATAATCATCATCATCGCTATAATCAATGATGGGCTCATAGGGTTCATTGGCATCAACATGTGCAAGGCCACCTTGACGTAATCGGTCAAGCATTGACAGGTCATCCGCAGCAGTAACCTCTTCTTGTTCCGGCTCTTCTTGTTCCTCCTCTGGGGTGATGTCGGATTCATTGTCGCTGTCTACTTCAATGTTTTGGGGTGAAGTATAGCGGTTCTTGAAACGCTTTTTGGAAAGACGTGTCTCTTGGAAGAATTCTCCTTCATATGTTTCTGGGTTAATGTGAGGTTCATAATCCTCTTCCTTTGGGGGAGAAAGTCTAGCACGTGGCGGCACTTCATAAACGACATCCCAACCTTTCAGATTTGGATTAGTTTGGCAGGCCCACGGTAGATAGATTACTTGGGTCGCCTGTTGAGCCGTAATATAGACATCAGGAACATCTAAATGGGTGCTTTGGTTGATTTCAACTAGCCCTATATGTTCATGAGTCCTTCTAGTCTCCTTCGGCTGAAACCAATAACATTTGAAGACTACGACATTCGGTGGGTTTTCACCATAGAACAGAAGTTCATAAATTGCTTCAACTCTCCCATAATACTCGGTACCTCCTTCACCGATAACAGATACACAACAATTTGTAGACTTTCGGTCGGCCATAGATAGCTCTTTGCCATAGGTACGAAAGCGATACCCGTTGATGTCGTACTTGTCAAATGAACGGACCTTATAGTCAAAACCATTAGCGACTTGTCTCAATTCGGCGTCCATAGACACCGAATTAGCCTATAAGTTTCATATGAAAGGATTGTTGCATTACGCACAAATTAGCGAATGAAATGAAATTGTCTAACAGAAATTACCGTTTGTTTGAACCAAGAGATGAAACCGGGATAGCCGCCTCCTTGCTTTGCGAGAAGCTCATACTCTTCGATGGAATCCTTTTGGATCTCCGCTCCATACGAGAATATGGCGACGTATCGACTGTATGACATATCCAGGAATAAGAGCAGTTCAAAGAAAATGAAGTTGCGAAACAATGTACCGAGAACTTACTCGATGTACGGCCGCACTTCTATCAGGTTGTTGAAGATATACAATGAAATGGTCTGCCATTCTTCATTATCCAAAGATACTGGATGTGAAACACTAGTTGGTGCGAGATTCCCTTTGAATAGGCTGAGGTTGGATCCACCCTTTTTAGGGTCGTCAGCATTGTACCGAGGCTTCGGATTATGCAAATGACGATTTTTGGCTTCGTAGTGCGCTGTTACGAAGTTTGCCGCCTCCTATGTGATGAATGCCTCAGCCATCGATGCTTCAATTCTATGTTTATTTTTACATTTTTCTCGAAGCGTCTTCTGCATCCTCTCAGTTGGGTAGCACCAATGATTTTGCACGGGCCCCCCCAATCTTGCCTCGGTCGGGAGATGCAAAATCAAATGCTGCATTGGATTAAAGAAGCCCGATGGAAAGATCTTTTCTAACTTGCAGATCAACTCCGGCGCCAACTCTTCCATTTCTTCTAGCACGCCAGGCGATAGTTCTTTCGCACAAAGAACACGGAAGAAATAGCTGAGTTCTGCCAGTAGTAGCCATTCATCCTCAGGGATGATGCCACGCAACATCACCGGCATTACCCGCTCAATCCATATGTGCCAATCATGACTCTTGAGACCAAATATCTTTAGTTTATCAAGATTCGCTCCCCTCTTTAGATTCGCTGCATACCCATCGGGGAACATCAACTGCCGTTGCACCCACAAGATAATTTCCCTCATAGTTGGCCTTCCAAGATTGAACCATGCCTTTGGCTTCGTCCAGTTCTGCTTTCCTTTCGGTTCTTTCATGTTTTGTAATGGCCTATCACATAGCGCCCCTAGATTGACTCTAGCCTTAGTATTATCCTTTGACTTCCCATCTATGCCGAACAATGTACCAAAAAGTGCCTCGGCGATATTCTTCTCAGTGTGCATCATGTCGATTATGTGTGGGCAAAGGAGGTCTTTGAAGTAAGGCACATCCCATAAGCATGTTTTGTGAGTCCACGCGTGCTTAGTATTATACCCCTTGAAGTACCCTAGACGTTGTGGCTCTGGCTCGAGAGCGTTTAACTGATCCAGGGTCTGTTAGCCTGTCAATGCAGGTGGTGCAGAGTTTTTGACCACTCTACCCCTGATGAAGTTCTTCTTGTCTTTCCTGAACTTATGGCGAGGATCCAGGAACTGTCTATGCATGTCGAAGCAAGAAAACTTGCGACCGGCCTGAAGCCAACGAAACTCAAGAGCTCCCTTGCATGTGGGGCATGGGAACCTTCCATGCACACACCAGCCAACGAATAGCGCATATGCCGGCAAGTCATGCGTCGAGTACATGTACCAGACACGCATTATGAAGTTCAGTTTGCTAAAGGCGTCGTATGTCTCGAACCCATTATCCCAGGCTTCCTGCAATTCATCCTTAAGCGGCTGCATGTACACATTCATATTTTTCCCGGGATAGTTGGGCCCTGGAATTATCAACATCAGGAAAATGTTCTTTCTTTGCATAATCTGTCCGGGGGGAGATTGAGTGGAAAGACAAATACAGGCCAAGAACTGTATTGGGCTGCCGTCATACCAAACACACTGAACCCATCTGTGCTGATGCCGACTCGAGGATGCCTCGGATCTGCCGCTTTGTCAGCATGTAATTCATCAAACTTTTTCCACGCAACACCATCCGATGTGTGTACCATCATCAGATTCCCATCTGCATCAAGTCGGTTCTTTTGCCTGTTTTGTGCCATGTCATCTGTCTGGCCGTCTCTTCGACCATGAAAAGACGTTGAAGTCTTGGTACGATTGGCATATACCAAAGAATACTAACGGGGATTTTGGTCTGTGTCTTCTCACCCATACCGTTGTCTACCACAATATACCTGGAAGACTTGCAAACGGGACAATAGTTCAAGTCCGCATAGTCAAGCCTAAATAAGGCACATCCTTTCTCACAGGCATGTATCTTCTCATAGGGCATCTTCAGTGCACGAAGGATTTTGTCCGACTGGTACAGGTTTGCAGGCATTACATGGCCTTTGGGTAGAAAGCGTCCAAATACTGTCATAATTGCGTCATAGCATTCTCTGCCCAAGTTGAATTGAGCGTTCAGAGCCATTACTTGTGAGATGGCATCCAACTGACAAAGCTCAGTGTGCTCGTGGGAGCGTACGTTTTGAAGACTACAACATTTCATTGAAGGCCTTTGCAGATTCCTCCATCTCCTCGTCCGGATCCCGAGCATCATCATAGTCTTGCACCATGTTTCCATCCCGGTACCATGCTCGTTGGTGCGACGACGATCCACCTCAGCTCGGTCACGTTGGGCAGACTCACCATGAAATGTCCACACCGTATAATCAAGCGTAAAACCACTCTTCTGCAGGTGTTTGCCCATTTCAGCCTCTGTCTTGTTTTCCCAATTGCCGCAACGGAAATAGGGGCACCAGGTTTTCTTCTGGCCATTTGCAAATGCGGCTTGCACAAACCCCTTGGTTTTTGTGAACCATTCAGCGCTCCATTTGTTCTGACCAGTGTGACCGGTATACATCCACGCACGGTCACTCATCTTGACTTTCCGAGCTACTTGACACACAACAATTATATATGTAATTCACCATGTATATATTCATCAGTTGATCTACTTTGTCAATTTTATTACGTCCATGCAACCTACACTCTAATAGGTAATAATAGGTCCTAATCCCACCCGTGTATGTGTAGATTGTGTTCATTTTCCCATGCTAGGCTCCGGATCCAACGCAAAATTTCGGCAGCACCTCCCCGCTGTTCTCCTGATACACGTCTCTGCAATAAAAAGAGAGGATGTGTACCCGGACAACAACAGGGGAGGCACTGACGAAATTTATGCGTCGCATCCGGAGGAAAGCATATGGGAAAACGAACCCAATCTACACATACTCGGGCTGTCCATGGATAGCGTTGGACAATTCGAAAGAATCAAGGTTATAAATATGCAAATGCGTGCATATTTATAACTATGACGCTTTCGAACGGGAGACACATATTGGTTACGTATACTGATGATTCAAGACACATATATAGCTAGCTATCAAGTTTCATCGGAATAGAGCAAATAATTAATGGGGGAGGAGGACATGTTATTTGTGCTCAACCACGAATGAAGGGGCAGAGCTCGTCAGACGCACGGCGAGGTCGTCGAACACCAAACCTCGCAGCGATGAAACAACTGCACATTTAAAACTACCTGGTCAAAACAATCATATATGATGTTTTTCATAACAGAATTGAAGAATATATGACCTAACTAATAATTCACAAATATATGACCCCATCGGCCTCTGGAAGGCCAAAGAACACCTTTTCGGGAGGTGTCGGGGGTCGGGGTGTCGTGTCGGGGGTCGGGGTCGGGGTGGCTGTTTCGGGGTCGGGGGTCGGGGTGTCGTGTCGGTCGGGGTAGTGCCGTGTCGGTGTCGGGTGTTGTTTCGGGGTCGGGGTGTGGTGTCGGGGTCAGGGTGTCGGGTCAGGCTCGGGGTCGGGGTGTCGGGTCAGGCTCGGGGGGTCGGGGTGTCGGGTCAGGCTCGGGGTCGGGGTGTCGGGTCAGGCTCGGGGGGTCGGGGTGTCGGGTCAGGCTCGGGGTCGGGGTGTCGGGTCAGGCTCGGGGGGTCGGGGTGTCGGGTCAGGCTCGGGGTCGGGGTGTCGGGTCAGGCTCGGGGTCGATCGAGGTGTCAGGGTCGGGGTCGGGGTCTCGGGGTCGGGGTGTCGGGTCGGGGTCGGGTGGGGGGTCGGGGGTCGTGCTCGGGGTGTCGGGCCCGGGTGTCAGGGGTGGCGTGTCGCGGTTGGGGTGTCGGGGGTCGGGGTCAGGTTGTCGTGCCGGGGTGTCGGGGTGGCGTGTCGGGGTCTTCTTCTTCTTCTTCTTTCTTCTTCTTCTTTTCTTTCTTCTTCTCCCTCCTGCTCTTCCTCCTCCTCCTCCTCTACTTTCTTCTTCTTCTTCTTCTTCATCATCTTCTTCTTCTTCTTCTTCTTCTTCTTCTTCTCCTTTTCCTCTTCTATATTGTTCTGTTTTCAACTTTCTTCTTATTCTTCTTCATTTTTTCCTTTTTCCTCTTCTCCTACTTCTTCTTTTTTTCTACTTTCTTATTCTTCTAATTATCGAAACCTAAATCTAGCACTAACCTAAACTAACCAGTAACCTAAATCTATCAATAAACTAATTAAACCTAAACAGCAAAGAAAAATAGTAGAAAAAACAAAAAAAATGCTCACCCAGGGGGTGGTGGTGGACGGCCGCGGTAGGGCAGCGGTGGCGGGCCTGGCTCCAGCGGGTCAGGCGCAGGGGCGGCGGCGAGCCTGGCTCCGGAGGCGGCGTGGATGCAGGGGGACCGCGGCAAGCCTGGCTCCAGGGGCGGCGCGGGCGCAGGGCGGCGGCGAGCCTGGCTCCGGTGGCGGCGCGGGCGCAGGGGCTGACAGGCAGGTGGTGGTGGCGGCGGGGCACCGGGGCGGGGGCCGTTCGGGCGACGAGGCACCGGGGCGGGGCGCCGGGCGGTGGCGGGTCGTGGGGGCGACGGGGAGAGGGGCGGTTGGGCCAGGGGGCAGTGGCGGCTGGTAGCGGCAGCTGGTTGGGACGGTGGGGCGACGGGGCGAGGGGAGGAGGGGCAAGGGGGCGGCGGTGGGTGGCGGGGGCGGCGGCGGGTGGCGGTGGTCGTCGGGGAGGAGGGGGACAGAAACAGAGATGGGCCGGGGGTGGGGCTCGGCCGTTAGTAGCCTAGATGTTTGTCGTCCGCCCCCCTTTGCCGTCCGCTTTATTACTCTTTGCCGTCTACTAGCGGACGGCAAAGAGGGGCCCCGTTAGGTTTTCGCTCATCAGCCCGTTAGTGTGGGCCACCTCCCTCTTTGTCGTCTGCCAGTTGACGGCAAAGAATCTTTGCCGTCCGCTAGCGGACGGAAAAGAACTGGCTGATGGCAAAGACCTTCTTTGCCATCAGCCAGTTCTTTGCCGTCTGCTTTTGGGTAGCTGATGGCAAAGAGCTGGCAGATGGCAAAGTAGCTGATTCCAGTAGTGCAAGGTATCAATCCAGTAGGAGACCGCGCGCGAGTCACCTCGCACCTACACAAACAAATAAGAACCTCGCAACCAACGCGATAAAGTGGTTGTCAATCCCTTCACGGCCACTTGCAAGAGTGAGATCTGATAGAGATGATAATAATAAGATAAATATTTATGGTATTTTTATATGATATAGATTGAAAGTAAATAAAGCAACGTAAACGGTGCCAGAAATAGCTAGTAGACGGAAGATAAATATGATGGAAAATAGACCCGGGGGCCATAGATTTCACTAGTGGCTTCTCTCAAGATAGCATAAGTGTTACGTGGGTGAGGGAGTCCAGGATTAGGGGGTATCCGGACAGCTGGATTATATCCTTCGGCCGGACTGTTGGACTATCAAGATACAAGATTGAAGACTTCGTCCCGTGTCCGGATGGGACTCTACTTGGCGTGGAAGGCAAGCTAGGCAATACGGATATGTATATCTCCTCCTTTGTAACCGACCTTGTGTAACCCTAGCCCCCTCCGGTGTCTATATAAACCGGAGGGTTTAGGTCCGTAGGACAACAACAATCATACCATAGGCTAGCTTCTAGGGTTTAGCCTCTCCGATCTTGTGGTAGATCAACTCTTGTAATACCCATATCATCAAGAATAAATCAAGCAGGACGTAGGGTTTTACCTCCATCAAGAGGGCCCGAACCAGGGTAAAACATTGTGTCCCCTGCCTCCTGTTACCATCCGCCTAGACGCACAGTTCGGGGCCCCCTACCCGAGATCCGCCGGTTTTGACACCGACATTGGTGCTTTCATTGAGAGAGTTCGCTCAAAAATTCCGAACAGCCCGAGCACCAGCCGCATTGGTCTGCAGTCCAATTGTGGATGCCTTTCGACTCACCAAGGTACTCATGGACGGCAGCAGCAGATTAAACCTCATCTATGAGGAAACCCTTCAAAAAATGGAAATAGACTGGAACCGCATTGAGCGAAGCAGCACAACCTTTAGAGGAATAATCCCCAGTCGGGAAGTGCGTTGTACAGGCAAAATCACACTAGATGTGGTGTTCGGCACGCCGGAGAATTATAGGTCCGAAGAGATTACGTTCCAAGTGGCCCCGTTCAGTAGCGGTTACCACGCCCTGTTAGGTCGGGAGGCGTTCACAATCTTCCAAGCCATATCCTATTATGGGTACATGAAGCTCAAAATGCCCGGGCCCAACGGAATTATCACTCTTGCTCGTGATCTGGACACAGCACTCCGCGCCGAAAACAAGACAGCCGCACTGGCCCTCGAGGCATTATCCGAAGCCCTAGCGGTTGACACTACTAGGGAAAAGCCTACCAGCGGCGAGGGTTTTGGGCCTCTCAGTAGCGCGGGCACCAGCGCTACTAATAAGGCGCTACAGCTAACGTATAGCAGTAGCGCCGGTTGTCCCACGCTACTGCTATACATGAATAGCTATAGCACTCTTTGGGAAAGGGCGCTACTGATATTATCTGCAGCGCTGTTTTCTGGGACGCGGTACTATCAATGCGGCGCTACTGCTAAATTTCCCCCCTCGCTACTACTAGTTTATTTATTAGTTTTTTTCCTGCATATTTGTTTTGTATTTGTTTTGTATTTGAATAGGCTTTATACAATAATCTTTAGCATATCATACACATACAAATGTAATCATAACATATACATACAATTAGTCTCATCCAATCATGTCATCATCATAATCATCATCCAACACAAAGTGGTCTCTCGTCATCATCTCGAAAATAGCGATACAAGTCTCGAGTGATATGCTAATACATCTTCATCCATCTAAACAATGATATACGCGAGAAGAGCTATTATTTTGAGAACATGAGTTCGTATCCCTCTTTTGCATTAGCGTGAACCTCTAAACTAACTACTGCCTGTCGCTCGGAAACCGGAAGGGCCTGACACTCCGGCCACTTGTCGTATATATACTCCTGGCGTAGCACTTCTTCGCCATCTATGATCTATGCACCTGCATCATCACATGAGTCGATGATATGCAACATATATAGTTGATCAACAGAAAGAGACAGACTTGGCAAAAATAAAAACAACATATCATAAGCATAAATAACAAAGTTCATCATACCCAAAATGCCCTAACTAGAGTGATTTTCGCTAGTCGAGGAGGAGGACGGTTTAATTACATCACAAATAAAGTTTCATCGTGCATAACTCAAAGTTTTGTCATACAGAAAGTATGGACTAAACGGACACATTGTCATATATTGACAATCACTCCAACATGTCGTTCCATCCTTCCAAGTCAGGGAGATAGTCCCCGAGCCTAGTGAAAGGCTTCAGGTCGAGACGCTGAGAGGCTATCCATGTTCGGACGTCTTCCCGCAACATTTGTCCTTCTCCGTAGAACATCCCTGTTTTTCCGACGACCTCCTTCATGATGATTTGGGCAAGTTCGCGCTGGATGTTAGAGAACTCAGCTTGAAGTCGATGATCCTCGATATCTCCTATGTCCTTTGCCCATTGCAGAATATGGGCATTGCCGAAAGAAGGTGCCATGCGAAGGTTCTGGTGATCCCGTTTGTACTCCAGCATGTGGTGTAGGACATAGAATCCATCATTAAGAGAATCGTCCGGTTGCTGGATGCAGCAGAAGTTGGTCTTATGGCCGAAGGCGACCCTGCGGCCCCTCATCTTCTTGTCCCTGACCTCTCCACCCAGTGATTGGTAGTGATACATAGCACTGTCGAGAACATCCTTGATGTGGGTGTAATCCTTTTTGTGAATGTTCTTCGATGTGTCCAAGTAAAGAGCGTGGGAGAATCGGGGGTAGAGGATGATGAGGACGGCGCGCCCGCCGCTGCGCAAAATAAGTCCTCAAATTAATTAGCCTCCACCGTGCAAATGAATGATTGAAATCGAAGGAAGGATAGCAGCGCGGATGACATACACGGGATGATAAGGCACGAGAATCACCCCCTTGTCCTTATTGGTGAGCATGAAACTGACGATGTAATCCCTCGCGTATTCACGGTGATTTGCGCAGACTCCCAAGAAGCCCCCGTGCATGTAGTACGGGTCAGCGACACAGATATGAGATATCTGCTCAACCCCGATGATGTAGTTCATGTGCAAGGCATAAAGGTGGACAAACGTAAAATCCAGCTTCTTCACGTGAAACATGTCGAATATGTAATCGAATTGGAGGAAGAACTTATCCGCAGGGAAGCTGTCGACGTACGACATTTGCCGCGGAATGTTAACCACGTAGAGTGGGTATCCTAGGTCTTTCGAGGCAATGAGGTCTTTCTCTACCCGCAGCACATCGTCATGAAGTCTCTTTAGATCGCCGAATCTGGCCCGTAGCGCTGTTGCAGGTAGGATTGGTTGACTGGGGATATGTCATTTATCCGCACCGGGGATATCTATACGGTCCTGAAGCCGAGGCTGCTGAGGCGGCTGGATCATAGAAACATCTTTTTTGCCTTTCCTCGCTCTCTTCCTAAACTTCTTTACTACCGGAAGGTCATCCATAATATGTTGAGACGGCAATTCAGGCACCGACTCATGACGCTGAAACCCTGAGGAGGCGCCAGTATAGACATACTGTTTGGCAGCGCCATCGTCGTCCTCATCCTCATCCATGGCGACGTCATCAGTGACTAATGGAGCCTCCTCCTTACCCCGTCCGCTATCACCCAACCCGACACCCGACGATAATTGGGTAGGTGGGGTCTTGATGTTCATACCTTGCTGAGGCTGCGTGCTCGTGGGTGTGCTCCCGGCCGCCTCCAAACGAAGAAGACTCTTTGGCCACAACAGGACCCACCCAGCATTGCAACAATCACCAAGCCGCCGCGGTGTCTCGTCGTCATCCCCCAGTAGTACTGGAGGAGGCAAATTCTCATGGCCCGGTTTGACAGTGGCCACGGAAACCTTGAAGACGTTCGGGGGGATCGGCCGGCTGTGGAACAATGGTTCCTTCGGCTCCATTATCATCGCCTTACCCACGTCCACCTTCTGGTCGCCGATGGTGTACAATATGGTGCACGGGGTTTCGTCGGCCTGCCAAGAAAAGTCTGCGACGTGAGACATCCGAAAGGCAACGAAAACGGGAGATTATTCATTTATATTGAAGGGGGCCGGTGTGACAGATACCGTGAGGGCGTCGACCTCAGCCATAGTCGAAGCACCGCCTAGCACGTCCGGTGCGGGAGCCGGTGCGGGAGCAGGTGCAGCTGCAGGTGCTGGTGCAACGCTCGTCGAGCTGCTCCCCACCAAGAAGTCAGCAAGGGGAAAGTCCGCTGCATCTTTTTTTGGATTTTGCCTCGTCCAATTGAAAACGGCTAGAAACAAGGTAGTAGAAATATCTAAAGCCACCTGTTTTGCGGCAGCTACCGCTGTTGCGACTGTCTCAGTTGATTTCTTCTCAACCGCAATCTCAATCCTCTTGTCGATGTTTTCTTCATTTAACCTCCATCTTTCCTTTCTCTCCTCCGTGGTCTCACGGTAGTACTTCTTCCATGTGGCGCCGTCTCCGACACCGTGCTCGCGTTCATACGACGGTCGAGTATCCACCGGTTGTTGTTTCAATATGTTCAACGCCCGGTTGAATGGAGTGTCCCACTTGGGCCTCGCCAATGCCTTAAACGGCGAGTCGCTTTCGGCCGCAATCCTGTGCTGCTCTCTCTGCAAAAGGCACAACGATCGTTTACAAATATGACTAACGTGTGCAGTCGAATTGATCAGAAACTAAAATTACCAGCAGTCTCATGAACTCCGTAATGACCAGTGTTGTCTCGTAAACCTTTTTCACTGGGTCCCAACGGTGCCGGGCCCTGAGGACGTCACACTCCTGCGGGACGGTGAACTCCGCCAAGGGGTCTGGGATGCCCAGACTTGCGGCTTCCGCGTCCTCCTTGGTCCATTTGGAACTCTTTCCGCCGTAACCACGGCTTCCGAGGTGGTGGCTCCCAATGTTCCTCTCTTGAAGCCCCTTCATGTACTTAGACTTTTTTTTGGCATCTTCGGCCTCGCAAGCCTCCTTGAATATTTGAAACTGCTCTTCCGTGATTGTCGGATTATCCTTTACAATCTCGGAGTAGGGTTCCTTCTTGTTGATGATCCTTGCTTTCACTCGATTTTTCCAGGCGGCCAACGCGTCGCTAAACTTGGTCACGGCGTGTTTGTTTATCTTCTTCATTGCCGGGTCCTCATCTGGATCTTTATAATCCTTCTCATTTCGGCTCGGGAACAAGAATATCTGGTGAAACTTCTTTAGGAGGGAGCTCCTCATATTTTCTATCTTCTGTAGTTTCTCATCGTTGATGGTGGCGGTTGTCCGTACGATGCAGCCTATTTGATTGCCGTAGCATCGACGCGCTTCCTCGGGCGCCGTTGGCTCAAAATTGCAGCCATCCACCTCCGTGACCACCACTCTAGTAGTCCCGAGTTTGTTAGGAACCCGTTGCCTCTTTGCTTTCGGTTCTACACCAGCTCCGCTCCCCGAGGCAGCGCCGGTCTCAGTCTCAGCGCCGGTCTCGATGCCGGTCTGAGTCTGAGCGCCGGTCTCACTGTCGGTCTCAGTCCCCGATGCCACCGGTGGGCCCAGCAATAACATCGGTTGATCATCGGTAAGGCTAAAAAATTCGTCTGCCGCCCGGTAGGCGTCGTCGCAATCACCAGAACCCTGTCCTTCATCATTGCTAGCCATGTTTCCTATGATTAAATCTAGTCAATTAATTCTAGACCTAATAAAATGAATAATGACATAAAAAAGGCCTATTGTTTTGCAGGAATGTTGACTCCTTCCTGGTGCAGCAAATCACGGGCACTCGATATGTCCTAGTTTGTAGCACAAGTCATGCCAAAATTCACGAAAAATTTCGGCATGAGCTTTGCTAAAAAGTGGACAAATAGAGAACCTGAAATTTGCCGGAAAAGAAATGAATCAACATTCCGGCAAAACATAGGCCACTAAGCATCATTCCCTGCAAACAATTTCCAAATATACACGAGCAACCACATGTGCAAACTGTGTAGAAGAAAATTCATTTAGCTACTAATAGAACAAAATTCAATTAACTTTAGTGCTCTATAATGATGAAAGGAAAAAAATTCAGTTAACTACTAATTTCATTAATTTAGGTTATTCATTTAACATCACCTAATTAACCTAGCAAAACTCTAGTGCCCTAACTGAAAAACATCTAATTAACATCTAATTTTTTCTCTAAAATACAGAGAGAGATGAGTGAGGGGGAGGGGTGGGGGACTTACAGAGAGGGGAGAGATGGTCGCGGGGAGGTGCTCGGTGACGGAGGCAGGGGCGGAGAGGGCGGGCTCGGGCACGGGCAAGGGCGGTCCTGGGCGGGCTCGGGCGGTGGTGAGGTGGAGGGTGCCGACGGTGACGTGGAGGGCGGCCTTGGGCGGCGGCTGTGAGGCTGAGGGCGACCTCGGGCGGCGGCGGTGAGGCTGAGGGCGGCCTCAGGCGACGGCGGTGAGGCTGAGGGCGGCCTCGGGCGAGGGACGATTTGGGGAAGAATTGGTGGCCGGGGGGCGGGGTGGGGGGAAACCGCTGTTTATGTGAAACGTAATGGTAGCGCGTTTCCGGAAACGCGCTATAGCTAAGTTAGCTATAGCGCGTTTACTGAAACCGGCTACTGCTATTCCTTTCTCCTTTTTTCCCTTTTTTCTTTTATTTTTCTTTATATTTTGTTTTTCCCTTTCTCCTTTTTCTATTTATTTCATTTTCATTTACTATTCGACTTGTTTTTCACTTTATTTTATTTCCGTTAGCAGCAGCGTAGCAACAGTGCTTTTTGCTAGTACGCGCTATTGCTAAAGTCATAGCAGTTGCGCGGTTTATTTACACGCGCTGCTACTAAGTAGCAGCAGCACTTGATTTTGTATAGCGCTACTGGTAAAATTCTGTGTATAGGCTCCACGGTGATTAGGGACGATGTGACACTCGATAAGAGATCCAAGTCCACCTCCTTTAAACCGGTGGATGAAATAGTCAAATTCCAAGTCCATCCAACGGACCCTACAAAAACAGCTTCCATGAGGGCACAATTAAACCCTGACGTAGATGCCGCACTATGAGAGTTCCTACAGGAGAACTGGGACATTTTTGCCTGGCACCCTTCAGACATGCCAGGAATCCCACGCAGGCTGGCCCGAGCACAGCCTCAATATCCTAAAGGAATTCAAGCCGGTCAAGCAGGCTCTTTGGCGTTTCTCTGAACCTAAGAGACAAGCCATGGGAGAGGAACTAGAGAAGTTATTGGAGGACGGATTCATTAGGAAAATAAAACACCCGGACTAGCTAGCAAACCTGGTGATGGTACCAAAGAAGGACAAATCATGGCGCCTGTGCGTCGATTTTAAGGACCTCAACAAGGCTTGCCCAAAGGATCCCTTCCCCCTCCCCCGCATCGATCAAATTATCGACGCTACCGCAGGACACGATTCATTGTGTTTCCTCGACGCATACTCCGGCTACCACCAAATTAAGATGGCGGAGCCCGACCAAGCCGCAACGGCATTCCTCACACCATACGACCCCTTGGGCTCAAAAACGCCGACGCAACATATCAGCGCATGATTCAGACATGTCTGGCAAACCAGATCGGCAAAACAGTGGAGGCATACATAGATGACGTGGTCGTCAAAACCAAACATGTCGAATCTCTAGTAGACAACTTGAGGCTCACATTCGATAACCTCCGAACATATGACATCAAGCTCAACCCGGAGAAATGCGTCTTCGGTGTGCCAGCCGGAAAGCTCTTGAAAGCTCTGTACATGTCACAATTGGATATCCCAACAGACCTCAAACAAATCCTGAAATTAACCTGATGCGTGGCGGCTCTAAGCCAGTTCATCTCCCGCCTGGGAGAAAAGGCATTACCCCTTTATCGCCTCCTTCGGTGCAACGAACACTTTGAGTGGACGGATGCCGCCACACCCGGATTGGAAGAAATAAAAGCTATATTGGCAACCAACCCAGTCCTTGCCGTGCCAAAAATTGGCGAACCAATGCTGTTATGCATTGCGGCAACTCATCAAGTTGTGAGCGCAGTGCTCGTCGTCGAACGAGAAACGGATGGACATAAATTCCCCCTTCAAAAGCTGGTCTACTATGTATCCACTGTCTTTACTCCATGCAAGTCACGGTACCCGCATTATCAAAAGATAGCATACGCGGTATTCATGGCATCCCGGAAGCTGCGACACTACTTTCAAGAGTGTTCGATAACAGTACCCTCGGAAGTGCCACTTAATGATATTATAAACAACCGCGACGCCACGGGCCGTATTGCCAAATGGGCCATTGAGCTCCTCCTGTTCGACATAACTTAAAAGCCGCGGCGAGCCATTAATTCGCAAGTATTGGCCGACTTTGTCACCGAATGGACGGAAGCCGAACTCCCTAAAGAGTACGGCGCATATTCTAACTGGATCATGTACTTCGACGGCTCCAAAATGTTGGCTGGTCTGGGGGTTAGCGTCATTTTGACGTCCCCAGCCGGAGATACATTTCAATACGTACTCCAGATAATGTATACGGACTCCAACAACGCAGCCGAATATGAGGCCCTTTTACATGATCTCCGGATGGCAGTATCCATGGGCATTCAATGCCTGGAGGTGCGGGGGGATTCGAACCTTGCAATATCCCAAATAAACGGAGACTTTGATGCCAAGGATCCGAAAATGGCGGCCTATCGCAACGCCGTCCTAAAAATGTCAGCTCGGTTCGAGGGGCTCGAATTTCATCATGTGGCTCGGGAGAAACAATCAGGCGGCAGATATCCTCGCCCGCATCGGCGCAAAACGCGACGCGGTCCCCCCCAACATATTTCTGGAGAGGCTGTTCAAGCTATCCGTAGTATGGGAAGGGGACACCGGTAACAATAATCTGGACCCGGCCAAAATACCCATTACCGAACACTCTGACACAATCAGAGGCTCCGCCACCGAAATAACACCTTCGGCCCACGTAATAATGGCCATCATAGCCCCGTGGATAGAACCATTCCTGGCCGACCTAACTAGGCAGGAACTTCCGGAGGAACAAAATGAGGCACGCTGCATAGTGCGGCGATCTAAGGCATACAGGGTCCATGAGGGAGAATTGTATAAAAAAGCACTACCGGAGTCCTTCAAAGGTGTATCTCCGAAGAGGAAGGACGGAACCTTTTGGCAGATATTCACGCCGGACTCGGCGGTCACCATGCTGCAGCCCAGGCTCTTGTAAGCAAGGCCTTCCGTACAGGATTCTATTGGCCAACGGCCCGGGCAGATGCACAGGACTTGGTCCAACGTTGCGCTGGTTACCAGCTCTTTGCAAATCAAAGCCACATGACACCCACCGCCCTCCAAACAATCCCGATTATGTGGCCCTTCGCGGTTTGGGGGCTTGACATGGTTGGACCCCTTAAAGGGGGAACCCACAAGAAAAAATACTTACTGGTCATGGTGGATAAATTCACCAAATGGATAGAGTCCAAACCTGTTAAAACAGGCGAATCCGGACCGGTGATAGACTTCATATCCGGGGTCGTACACCGTTATGGCATCCCTCACAGCATCATCACTGACAACGGCATGAACTTTACTGCCGATGAGGTAAAACTCTGGTGTAGCAAAATGGGCATCAGGCTTGATTATGCTTCGGTCTATCACCCACAAATCAACGGTCAACTGGAGCGCGCGAACGGTCTTATAATGAGCGGCATTGAACCCAGGCTAGTGCGGTCCTTAACAGAGTCTAACACACACTGGGTAGAGGAGCTCGACTCCGTACTCTAGGGGCTGCGGACCATGCCAAACCGTAGTACCGGATATACACCCTTCTTTATGGTGTAGGACACAGAGGAAGTCTTTCCCTATGACATAATTCATGACTGTAACGCCCCAAGACCGGAGCTTCAGATGCCTTCCAGGGTTTCCGGGTTTCGTCATTGCATCATGTGCATTGCATCATGTCATTTCTTTGCATCATGTGCATTGCATCATGTCATTTCTTTTCTTAACTCAACTAAATAAATGGCATGGATCTTTGATCCATTTAAACCGAGGGAATTCACGTGGTGATTTCTCTTTATAACATATCCTCCCAATATTATAGGGAGCTATAACAAAATATTCCATTAGTTTGGGATCACCTATAACACACTTGCAATAATCACATGTCTTTTCCGCTTCGAGTTTGCTCCTCAAACTTCGTCCATAAATTCTTTATCTTTTTCCGGAGGTCTTCCAAAAATCTCAACAATTTGGGACCTTTCTAACGCCCACTTCTTATTCAAAATCATTTGAATTTAATTCAAATGAGTTCCAATCCCAACTTGGTACATGCCCATTTATACTTTTCTTGGATCAAGATCATTTTTGCGAGTCCAGTAAAATTATCCCCATGCCCAGTTTCCATCCCAACCTTCTCTTTCTTTTCCTTCTCTTTTCTGTTTTCTTTTTAAATGGGAAAAGAGAGATATTTAGGGAGAGAGGCGGCCTGCACCCCTGGCCAGGCCTGCACCACTGCCTCCTTGGCCTCCCTCCCTCATGCGCCGACCCAAGGCCAGGCCCAATCAACCCCGCTGCTTACCCTAACCCCCTCCCGCGTCGCTCTCTCCCTCTCCTTTGTCTCCCTCGTCTCCCTCGCGCCGTTAGAGGCCAGAACCCGCTCGATCCCCTCGCTCTCTCCTCGTCGAGCACCCTCCTCTCCTACCTCGCGCCTCTACTTCTCCTTGCGTCGCCCGGAGCGCTCTCGCGCCGCCACTGGAGGCCAACTCCGGCGACTCCACACCCGCACAGAGCCCCGCGCCCGATCTCGCTGGTCCCTCCTCTCGCCTATCGCCGAGCAGGAACTCCGCCGCCTCGACTCCTGGTCCGGGCTCCGTCGACATCTCCCTCCTCGGCTTCCGGCCTCGTCTAGGCCACCCTGTCATCGCCCCGCCTCAGCGCCGCCGTCCTGCATGGCCGCGGCTAGCCGAGCTCGAAGCTACCGCCGCCAGTCACCTCCCGTCCGGGCTGCAAGCCAGCCTCCTATCCGCAAGATCCGGCGATGCCGGCCACCAGGACCCGCTGCTGCTTCCTGCCGCTGACCACTACCATCGCTTCCTTGATGCTACCACCTGGGTTCCTTTGCGTTTTGTCCGTTTCGGACCATCAAGACCGGCAAGACCCAGACTCAGAACGCCGAGTACATATACAAACCAGAAGAACATGGATGCATCAAGTCCTCGAGGAGACCCGTTTTTCGTCAAGTTCGAGTACCGTTGCAAGAACGAGATCGGCAAGTCCGAAAACACAAGTACCACGACGCCGAGTACCCCTACGGATGAATACGCCAAGACCGTTTCGGGATTCACCGAAAACCGCTACCGATGACTCGAACATCTACGGAAACTCATGCAACTATGAACGTGAACGACTACCATCGACCTCGAGTTACTCGGACTCGTCAAGTTCCTCTTCGAAACATGTACCACTACCGCTCCGATGATCGCCGATGAACGATAGGACGACTACTTCGACTACCGTCGCATGAACCACTACTTCCCTCGACGTCCCGAGAAGGTCTACTTCCTCTACACCGCTTGACCCGAACCGCTACGATAACGCACGCTTCGAAGGTATCACCCCGAGACGACCGCCGTGAACGAATGCATGTGTGATGTATGAGATGCTCGTGCTTGCACCGTGCTCGATTTGTCGGTGCACGTTGCCCTCTTTTACCTTGTCACCGTCAAGTGGGAACCCGGTAACCGGGAGCACCCCACCTTCTATCGCATGTCACGCTCCCGTCGCACTTTCTTTGCACCGGGATCTCAATCGAGTTACCGGAATCGGAATGTTGCCGTGGTACCGTTTCGTTATAGTTTCCGTGGCTCCCCTTTTCATTTCCGCCACGTTGACAAATGCTTCTTAATATGCCCTTGTCAACTTTTCTTAAATTTGCATTAAACTTGCTCATGTCACCCGCATCATGATAACAACAACTAAAATGTTTAAAATTGTTGTTTGCATTAAATTGCTAAATGCATATGGGGATTTTACGGACTTGTCGTTTTGTTGTTCCAGCCTCATTTAAAATTTCCTAGATAGATAGTTTCTTTATGCTTCACCTCTTGGCATGCTAAAAATATTTAATATTGTTGAGTACCTAAACGAGAGAGAACTAAATAATTCATGTGGTGTTTCGTCAATATGCAACTTTTTGCATATTGAGCTCCATTTAATTTGTAGGATTATTTGTGCATTTTGCCATGACATGCCTCATTTAAATCGGACATGCATCATACCTGGTTGTGCATCATGCCATGCTTATGTGATGGTTGTTTACTTTGTTGTTTTCTCCTTTCCGGGTTGCTTCTCGCGTTAGCTTCGGTTTCATTCCGGAGTTGTGAGGATTCGTTTGACTACGTCCGTTTGTCTTCTTCATGGACTCGTTCTTCTTCCTTGCGGGATCTCAGGCAAGATGATCACACGCTCGAAATCACTTCTATCTTTGCTTGCTAGTTGCTCGCTCTTTTGCTTTGCCTATGCTACGATACCTACCACTTGCTTACCATGCCTCCTATATTGTTGAACCAATCCCTATAACCCACCTTGTCCTAGCAAACCGATGATTCGCTATATTACCGCATTGCTCAGCCCCTCTTATAGCGTTGTTAGTTGCAGGTGAAGATTGAAGTATGTTCCTTGTTGGAACATGGAGTTGTTGTTCCTTGTTGGAACATGTTTACTTGTTGGGATATCACTATATATATTATTTAATTAATGCATCTATATACTTGGTAAAGGGTGGAAGGCTCGGAGCGCCCTAGTTTCCGTCATATCGGTGTTATGCTCCCGGATTTTGCGTCCCTTATGCGGTTGGGTAATAATGGGAACCCCTTGACAGTTCGCCTTGAATAAAACTCTTCCAGCAATGCCCAACATTTGTTTTAACATTAGCCACCTAGCCTTTTCTTTTCCCTTGGGAGTCGTGCTCATGAGGGTCATCATTATTTTACCCCCCCGGGCCAGTGCTCCTCTGAGTGTTGGTGCAACCAAGCGATGTCCGGGGCTACCAGGGGCAACTCTGTGCTGGCCTACCCGACATCTTGCTCATCCGGTGTGCCCTGAGAACGACATATGTGCAGCTCCTATCGGGATTTTCGGCACATCTGGGTGGTGTTGCTGGATTTGTTTTAACTTGTGAAGTGTCCTGTAGAACCGAGAAACCGAGTCTGATCGGAATGTCTCGGGAGGAGGTATATTCCTTCGTTGACCGTGAGAGCTTGTCATGGGCTAAGTTGGGACAACCCTGCAGGGATTGAACTTTCGAAAGCCGTGCCCGCGGTTATGGGCAGATGGGAATTTGTTAATGTTCGGTTGTAGAAAACCTGAAGTTGACTTTATTTAAGATGCATCAACCGCGTGTGTAACCGTGATGGTCTCTTTCCAGCGGAGTCCGGGAAGTGAACACGGTGTTGGAGTTATGTTTGACGTAGGTTGTTCTAGGATCACTTCTTGATCATAGTTTATCGATCGTGCTTTGCCTTCTCTTCTCGGTCTCTTTTGCGTATGTTAGCCACCATACATGCTAGTCGCTTGCTGCAGCTCCACCTCATACCTTTACCTTTCCCATAAGCTTTAATAGTCTTGATCGCAAGGGTGCGAGATTCCTGAGTCCCCGTGGCTCACAGGTACTTCCAAAACCAGCTTGAAGGTGCCGATGAGTCCGTGCAGATCACGCCTGTGCCGAGGAGCTCGATGAAGATCTTGTCCTTTGTGTCGTTTCGTTCTAGTTGGTCAGTAGTGGAGCCCAGTTGGGGTCGATCGGGGACCTTTGTCGCATTTGGGGTTCTTCTTTTATTTTGGTTCCATAGTCGGACCTTGATTGTATTTGGATGATGTAATGCTTTATTCATGTATTGTGTGAAGTGGCGATTGTAAGCCAACTATGTATCTCTTTCCCTTATGTATTACATGGGTTGTGTGAAGATTACCTCACTTGCGACATTGCTTTCAATGCGGTTATGCCTCTAAGCCGTGCTTCGACACGTGGGAGATATAGCCGCATCGAGGGCGTTACAAGTTGGTATCAGAGCCTTCCCCGACCTTAGGAGCCCCATTGCTTGATCGAACTAGCAGCCGTTGTTGAGTCTAGAAAAATGTTTTGAGTCATTTAGGAATTATATATCGGAGAGTTTAGGAATTATTTTTACTCCCCAGTCTCCTCATCGCTCTGGTAAGACATCCTCACATAGAGTTTTGACTCTTCTCTTCTCAAATTTCACTAAAAAATTTTTAGGATCACGCGGGTATCTTGGAATCGTTCTGATGGTTTTATGACGAGAACATTGTCTTGGTGCCTCCTGTCAGGGGTTTTGTGGAAGTGTCCCAGGGAGTTGAGCTCCGAGGTGTTGTCGTCATAATTTTATCGTTGCAGTTCTGGAATGCATGAGTTTAGTACGCCGACATCGAAAATCTCTTTTATGCAGTTCGTTGGTGAGATAACCTCGACGCCACCCAGTACTGGGGCGAGAGTTCGGGAGTATTGCCATAACATGTATAACGGATGCTTTTCGAAGGTTGAGGTAGACGATTTCCAAAGGTTTCTTGGTTATGTGTTGAAGGATGGATACAGGGGGATGTGCTGCAAGGCGATTAAGTTGGGTAACGCCAGGGTTTTCCCAGTCACGACGTTGTAAAACGACGGCCAGTGAATTGTAATACGACTCACTATAGGGCGAATTCAAGTAGCTCTTAGGATATCTTTCCAACGGATATATGATATGAAATTGGGGTTCAACGTCTAGTGATCCGCCTATTCACGGTCGATTTTAAAGTGGTCTCATTGTGTCTTAAAGAGTCCTTGGCTATGCCGACTCGGGGACGCTTCGTATGTCATGTGCACTGCCTTGTACATGATGGTGATGTACGATCGAGCCCGTGTAGGCCCCACCGCGAAAACTTCGGACGAAATCTCTATCATATGTTTGTTCCAGCTTATTCTGCAAGCCAATCATTTGTTTTGTTTTGAGTTTTGGTATTCGAGTTGCTTCGAAGTCAAATGTTGATTCCATACCTTTCCTAAGCGGTGTTCTCATACTCCTATGTGAATACTAATCCTTCTTGATCATCAAGATTGTTTTTGTCAATCCCTATTAACCGGTGTGTCTCTCCTCAAGTGGATCCGATTACTTCAACATTCGCAAGATCTATTATCACTTCTTCTCAACGGTGTTTGTTTCATCCGTCTCCAAGTTGCCTTTGTTTTTCCCGCCCACCCACCCTTTTTCTTCGAGGACTCGAACTTCTTATTCAAGTATCCTTTTATTGATGCGAAGTCTCTCCATTATTTTCCTTGAAAGTTCTTACCCGGTGATTCTCATGAAGATTCTAACGGAACCTCAAGTTCATCATTTTTCATTCTCTTTCGTCTCCGGTGGAACCAATTCAAGATTTCGGTGTTGATCTCATATCCCATTTTACTCGTTCCAAATACCTTCTCATACTGGTGCACCTCATAATAATTCACTTCTCGCTATTCTTTTGTTCCGGAGTGCTGAAGATATCTCAGAAGATTCATATTTTCATTCCTAATTCATTCAAGATATCTCGAGGTTGTTATCTCATTCTAGCCATTTAATTCAACTGGTGCATTCTCTCTTTTAAATTGTTCTACAGAGTTTCTTTTGAGTGGGCCCTAACCCACAGGTCTTTTCCCAGGATCTTACCTGACTCTTCTATTTTCCCAGAGCTATCCTAAATTCTTTTTGAAGTTTGACGTAAGGATGAGTTATCATTAGTCAAATGCCTTCTCCAAGATCTTTCACACTATTTTCATCGTTGGCTCAACCTTTTCCATTCTTCATTCCGGAGTGCCTCAACAATTCTTGGTGGTGTTTCTCGTCGTCATTCTCAACATTTGAAGACCGAAGAAGAGTTTTACCTCCTTATCTTATCCGTTCTTTCAGAGAATCGTGGTTCTAATTCGAGGTCATCCACTCATAATTGTTTGATTGTGATAATTCTTTTCACCCATCCGAAGCAAATTCAAGAGTCTTCTTAATTTGATTCTCCGGAGCCCATCATCTCATAATTATTCATTCCCAGCCTTCAGTTATCGTTCTCTAATCTTACCGGTGCATCGTTCAAGTGATCTTTAATCGGCTCGTGATCTCTTCGTTCTCATGTTTCTAAATCCTCGAAATCTATGTTCATTTTATAATTCTTCCTGGTGTTTTCTTTACCTTTACTTCAATCATTTTCAATTCTTACGGTGGTTCGTTCAAGATCTCTCTTCCGTATCAATTCATTCGTTCTTTCAATCCTGACGGCTGATTTGTTGAAGACCTTCTCAAGTTGGCGCTATATCTGTCTTAATGCTCGCTACGAGAATAAGTAGTATGTCAAATCCGTTGATTGTCATCAATTTAATTGATGAAGGATAAACATAATGTAATTCTTATTCTTGTTTCATCGAGTAAATTCAATTCCTTATTCTGGAGCCTCATCAAAACTCTCGGTTTCACTTGTTTAATCTTTCTTTCCGGAGCTCAAAGTTATTTAATTATATCATTCCAAAGATCTATCTAATCATTGCAAGGATTCACCTTGTGTTTTCAACTTCTCTTTCCTTTCGATTGATCATTCTTTTATTATCGGAGTTCTTCATGGAGGCTCTACATGATGGTTCATCAAGGATTTAATTCCTTCTCGAAGTGTTCATTGAGATTCTTTTCAGAGGAGCTCAAGCATTCTCCATCTTGCAATCAGTAGTGCAATTCCCTCTACCATATCATCGGAGGTGGTATTATGTCATTCTTGATAATTTGAGTTCATGTTTCATGATTCACTAGTAGAAAACAGGGCTATGATCCAGGCCGGCTCAGCCCATTAGTCCCGGTTCAGTCTAGAACAGGGACTAATGTGAGCATTGGTCCCGGTTTGTGCGGCTAAGGCATTAGTCCCGGTTCATCTAGACCTTTTGGTCCCGGTTGGTGGGATGAACCGGGACCAATGGGCCTCGCTCCTGGCCCACAACCATTAGTCCCGGTTCGTGCCACAAACCGGGACTAAAGATTAGACCTTTAGTCCCGGTTTGAGGCACGAACCGGGACTAATGGGGATGAGACCTTTAGTCCCGGTTCGTGCCACGAACCGGTACTAAAGGTCCCATTTTCAAACTATACCCCCCCCCCCCCGTGTGCATCGCCTTTTCAGTTTTAAAAAAAATAAAAGAAAATGATGGAAATGTCAAAAAAATAAAAGAAAATAAGTTTCACATGTGATATGTGGTCTAGTTGTTGGGAAAATTTACAAATATGAATTTTGACTTTATTTACAAAATCTCTCTGGAATTTGTAAAATGGGCATAACTTTTGCATACGAACTCGGATGAAAAAGTTTTTTATATGAAAAATCATCTACTCGAAAAGTTACATCCGATGGAGACCGCCTACGGCCTGTTTTTTTAAATTTTCAGTAAATTCGGTCAAACTATGGTCAAACTACTTATTCAAGAAGTATTAGTGTTATTAAATAATTATTTCACCTTTTTTGAATTTTGGTCAAATCTAGTCAAACTATGGTCAAACTGTGGTCAAACAATGGTCAAACTACTTATTCAAAAGTATTAATGTTACTAAAAAATTATTGTTTTTTAGAACAATAGTTTTAAACTCAAACAGTGAAATATGTGACTTCATGCTCAAGCTAAATTCCTGAGGGTTAATAGGATTGACATCTTACTATTGTTAGGAAAACAACATGTGTAGACTTGGAAACGAGGGAGAATAGAACCCGGAAGTTAAGCGTGCTCAGGCTGGAGTAGTGAGAGGATGGGTGACCGTTGGGGAAGTGAGATGATTTGGAATGATGAGGGGTGATTAGAGATTAAATTGAGCAGTGATGAGGGGTGATTAGAGATTAGAGGTTAAAATAATTCAGAAATTTGAAAATAAAAAAAATTCAAAAAATATTTCAAAAAAAATCAGGAAATTTCCTTTAGTACCGGTTGGTGTTACCAACCGGGACTAAAGGTGGACCGGCCACGTGGAGGGCCTTTAGTCCCGGTTCTGGATTGAACCGGGACTAAAGGGTCAGGGCATTAGTACCGACACTTTAGTCCCGGTTCCAGAACCGGGAATAAAGGCCCTTACGAACCGGGACTAAAGGCCCTTTTTCTACCAGTGATTCACATGTTGTTAAGAATGGGGTATTTTAAATCCATCAACCTATTCATTGGAATTACCTTGGGTTATATTTCACCTCGAGTGTTCCCTAAGGATTGTTGCTACCTATGGTGCTCATAAATGACCCAAGTTCTTATTTCATTCTTCCGTTGAAATAAGTTTCTCATCTCCTTGTTCATATCAATCCAATTCTTTTCCCGTGAGTGGCCGGGTGTCACCTCAAATAAATTTGAGATGTTTTCCATAAGACCATACCAAGCTTATTCTTTTCGTTGTTGGTTTTCCAACAACTCCGTTCTAGCATTTGTTGTAAGCGTGCTCCCCCAAGATCTTGTTTCCCTGCGTTCTGGAGGCATTGTGATGTTGCTCTCTCCTACCCATCTTCTTGCTTTGTCAGGATCGTGTTCTTTCATGCCTATCCATTAAACCGGAGTGTCGTGCCCTTTTGCTCAAGTTCTTTTCATTTTATCAAGTTTTTGCCTTCCGTTTCAACCGGAGTGCTGTCCGAATTTGTTCTTCCTTGAAACTCTTCCCTACCGGACTGCTTTCAACTTTGTTCACCTTCGTTGTATTCTTTTCTCGAATTTGTTCAACCTCGCAAGGTTCTTTGGTCTCACTCGTTTGTCAAAGAAGCAACTTAGTTTTACCTCTTCAATTTCTCTTCCGTTGTCCCTCCGGTGCCATTCTAGATCTCGGGACGAGATCCTCACATAGTGGAGGAGTGTTGTAACGCCCCAAGACTGGAGCTTCAGATGCCTTCCAGGGTTTCCGGGTTTCGTCGTGTGATTTGTTTGGCCCGTTGCATTTCATCTTTGCATCATGTGCATTGCATCATGTCATCATGCCATCATGTCATTTCTTTTCTTAACTCAACTAAATAAATGGCATGGATCTTTGATCCATTTAAACCGAGGGAATTCACGTGGTGATTTCTCTTTATAACATATCCTCCCAATATTATAGGGAGCTATAATGAAATATTCCATTAGTTTGGGATCACCTATAACACACTTGCAATAATCACATGTCTTTTCTGCTTCGAGTTTGCTCCTCAAACTTCGTCCATAAATTCTTTATCTTTTTCCGGAGGTCTTCCAAAAATCTCAACATTTTGGGACCTTTCTAACGCCCACTTCTTATTCAAACTCATTTGAATTTAATTCAAACGAGTTCCAATCCAAACTTGGTACATGCCCATTTATAATTTTCTTGGATCAAGATCATTTTTGCGAGTCCAGTAAAATTATCCCCATGCCCAGTTTCCATCCCAACCTTCTCTTTCTTTTCCTTCTCTTTTCTGTTTTCTTTTTAAATGGGAAAAGCGAGATATTTAGGGAGAGAGGCGGCCTGCACCCCTGGCCAGGCCTGCACCACTGCCCTCCTGGGCCTCCCTCCCTCACGCGCCGACCCAAGGCCAGGCCCAATCAGCCCCGCTGCTTACGCTAACCCCCTCCCGCATCGCTCTCTCCCTCTCCCTCGTCTCCCTCGTCTCCCTTGCGCTGCTAGAGGCCAGAACCCGCTCGACCCCTCGCTCTCTCCTCATCGAGCGCCCTCCTCTCCTACCTCACGCCTCTACTTCTCCTTGCGTCGCCCGGAGCGCTCTCGCGCCACCACTGTAGGCCAACTCCGGCGACTCCACACGCGCACAGAGCCCCACGCCCGATCCCGCTAGTCCCTCATCTCGCCTGTCGCCGAGCAGGAGCTCCGCCGCCTCGACTCCTGGTCCGGGCTCCATCGACCGCTCCCTCCTCGGCTACTAGCCTCGTCCAGGCCACCCTGTCATCGCCCCGCCTCAGCGCCGCCGTCCTCCATGGCCGCGGCTAGGCGAGCTCGAAGCTACCGCCGCCACTCACCTCCCGTCCGGGCTGCAAGCCACCCTCTCCCGGATTTGCTCAAGCTCGCCGCCCCCTGCGCCGCAAGTTCCTCCCGCCGGAGCCCCAAGTGCTGCTCTGCCCCGCGTCCAGTCCCTGCCCGCACCACCGTGCGACGCCCTCTACTTCACCCTGCGTTGAACGACAGGGGCGGCTGCGATGCCAGCCTCCTATCCGCGAGATCCGGCGATGCCGGCCACCAGGACCCGCTCCTGCTTCCTGCCGCTGACCACTACCATCGCTTCCTTGATGCTGCCACCTAGGTTCCTTTGCGTTTTGTCCGTTTCGGACCATCAAGACCGGCAAGACCCAGACTCAGAACGCCGAGTACATATACAAACCAGAAGAACTTGGATGCATCAAGTCCTCGAGGAGACCCGTTTTTCGTCAAGTTCGACTACCGTTGCAAGAACGAGATCGGCAAGTCCGAAAACCCAAGTACCACGACGCCGAGTACACCTACGCATGAAGACGCCAAGACCGTTTCGGGATTCACCGAAAACCGCTACCGATGACTCGAACATCTACGGAAACTCATGCAACTATGAATGTGAACGACTACAATCGACCTCGAGTTACTCGGACTCGTCAAGTTCCTCTTCGAAACATGTACCACTACCGCTCCGATGATCGCCGATGAACGATAGGACGACTACTTCGACTACCGTCGCCTGAACCACTACTTCCCTCGACGTCCCGAGAAGGTCTACTTCCTCTACACCGCTTGACCCGAACCGCTACGATAACGCACGCTTCGAAGGTATAACCCCGAGACGACCGCCGTGAACGAATGCATGTGTGATGTATGAGATGCTCGTGCTTGCACCATGCTCTATTTGTCGGTTCACGTTGCCCTCTTTTACCTTGTCACCGTCATGTGGGAACCCGGTAACCGGGAGCACCCCACCTTCTATCGCATGTCACGCTCCCGTCGCACTTTCTTTGCACCGGGATCTCAATCGAGCTACCGGAACCGGAATGTTGCCGTGGTACCGTTTCGTTATAGTTTCCGTGGCTCCCCTTTTCATTTCCGCCACGTTGAAAAATGCTTCTTAATATGCCCTTGTCAACTTTTCTTAAATTTGCATAAAAATTGCTCATATCCCCCGCATCATGATAACAACAACTAAAATGTTTAAAATTGTTGTTTGCATTAAATTGCTAAATGCATATGGGGATTTTCCGGACTTGTCATTTTGTTATTCTGGCCTCATTTAAAATTGCCTAGATAGATAGTTTCTTTATGCTTCACCTCTTGGCATGCTAACAATATTTAATATTGTTGAGTACCTAAATGAGAGAGAACTAAATAATTCATGTGGTGTTTCGTCAATATGCAACTCGTTGCATATTGAGCTCCATTTAATTTGTACGATTGTTTGTGCATTTTGCCATGACATTCCTCATTTAAACCGGACATGCATCATACCTGGTTGTGCATCATGCCATGCTTATGTGATGGTTGTTTACTTTCTTGTTTGCTCCTTTCCGGGTTGCTTCTCACGTTAGCTTCGGTTTCGTTCCAGAGTTGTGAGGATTCATTTGACTACGTCCGTTTGTCTTCTTCATGGACTCGTTCTTCTTCCTTGCGGGATCTCAGGCAAGATGATCATACCCTCGAAATCACTTCTATCTTTGCTTGCTAGTTGGTCGCTCTTTTGCTTTTCCTATGCTACGATACCTACCACTTGCTTACCATGCCTCCTATATTGTTGAACCAAGCCCCTAACCCACCTTGTCCTAGCAAACTGTTTATTGGCTATGTTACCGCATTGCTCAGCCCCTCTTATAGCGTTGTTAGTTGCAAGTGAAGATTGAAGTATGTTCCTTGTTGGAACATGGAGTTGTTGTTCCTTGTTGGAACATGTTTACTTGTTGGGATATCACTATATATATTATTTAATTAATTCATCTATATACTTGGTAAAGGGTGGAAGGCTCGGCCTTATGCCTGGTGTTTTGTTCCACTCTTGCCGCCCTAGTTTCCGTCATATCGGTGTTATGTTCCCGGATTTTACGTCCCTTACGTGGTTGGGTAATAATGGGAACCACTTGACAGTTCGCCTTGAATAAAACTCTTCCAGCAATGCCCAACATTGGTTTTACCATTTGCCACCTAGCCTTTTCTTTTCCCTTGGGAGTCGCGCTCCTGAGGGTCATCATTATTTTACCCCCCGGGCCAGTGCTCCTCTGAGTGTTGGTCCAAACGAGCGATGTCCGGGGCTACCAGGGGCAACTCTGGGCTGGCCTACCCGACGTCTTGCTCATCCGGTGTGCCCTGAGAACGAGATATGTGCAGCTCCTATCGGGATTTTTTGGCACATCTGGGTGGTGTTGCTGGATTTGTTTTAACTTGTCGAAGTGTCCTGTAGAACCGAGATACCGAGTTTGATCGGAATGTCTCGGGAGGAGGTCTATTCCTTCGTTGACCGTGAGAGCTTGTCATGGGCTAAGTTGGGCCACCCCTGCAGGGATTGAACTTTCGAAAGCCGTGCCCGTGGTTATGGGCAGATGGGAATTTGTTAATGTCCGGTTGTAGAAAACCTGAAGTTGACTTTATTTAAAATGCATCAACCGTGTGTGTAACCGTGATGGTCTCTTTCCGGCGGAGTCCGGGAAGTGAAAACGGTGTTGGAGTTATGTTTGACGTAGGTTGTTCTAGGATCACTTCTTGATCATAGTTTATCGATCGTGCTTTGCCTTCTCTTCTCGCTCTCTTTTGCGTATGTTAGCCACCATACATGCTAGTCGCTTGATGCAGCTCCACCTCATACCTTTACCTTTCCCATAAGCTTAAATAGTCTTGATCGCGAGGGTGCGAGATTGCTGAGTCCCCGTGGCTCACAGATACTTCCAAAACCAGCTTGCAGGTGCCGATGAGTCCGTGCAGATGACGCAACGAAGATCAGGAGGAGCTCGATGAAGATCTTGTCCTTTGTGTTGTTTCGTTCTAGTTGGTCAGTAGTGGAGCCCAGTTGGGGTCGATCGGGGACATTTGTCGCATTTGGGGTTCTTCATTTATTTTGGTTCCATAGTCAGACCTTGATTGTATTTGGATGATGTAATGCTTTATTCATGTATTGTGTGAAGTGGCGATTGTAAGACAACTATGTATCTCTTTCCCTTATGTATTACATGGGTTGTGTGAAAATTACCTCACTTGCGACATTGCTTTCAATGTGGTTATGCCTCTAAGCCGTGCTTCGACACGTGGGAGATAAAGCCGCATCGAGGGCGTTACAATGACTCACCTTGAGTGTGCATGTACAAAGAAAGAGAAGCCGAGCTTGATCGGCAGGACAATCTAGACAGCTTGAAGGAGGAGCGTGACCTGGCAAAAGCCCGTTCCGCATTTTATCAGCAATAGGCTCGCAGATACCAAAGCAGAGAAGTACGGGCCAAAACTTATAACGTTGGTGAACTAGTTCTATGTCCGGCGGATAAGAAAAAGAACAAGCTCGAGCCCAAATGGGAAGGTCCCTTCATTATTGACCAAGTTCTGACCGGTGGAGCGTACCGACTATGGGATGCATCGACTAATCGACTCGAGCCGAACCCATGGAACGCGGCCAGGCTCCAAAGATTCTACGCCTAGCGCCGCACCCTATGTTCATCCCCTTCCTCTGTCCATTTTTTATACATTATCTGTCTCGTTTTTCTTTCTTTCTTTTATTGTTTCTCCAGGCAATCAAAGGCCAACTTGCGCCTCATTTGCACATTACAGATGTACTAGCCGCACTCATCATACCTGGGGGCTTCTTTCACAGAAGCTTGATTATTTATTTGGGCCTCGTGCCCCGCACATGTGTTATGCTTCCACATGTACCTTTTTTCGCCATTATATGCATCGATATGACTTAAGTTTTAGCCAAGCTGGGTTGCCTGACTCTTGTATTTATGCCCTACGTTCCCGTTAATTCGGCTTGGGCATAAGGGGAGCACCTCTGCGATTGTTACTTCCGGATCAGCCGGATGTGTACCTCAGACTGGGCGAAGCCGAAAGCTAGCATTCTTAAGGGAATATTCGGTTGGTGAACAAAAGATGATTTTTATTTATTTTACATATCTGCCCCTAGATGTCTTTTCCTGCGTTTCCTATCGCAGTCCGACATGCACTTTAGGGCTTGCTTACCCAGGGAAAGGAACCCTTAACGGAACTATTCTCCCTGGAAGATGTTTCTTACTACCCATGTAATATAACATAACTAGTTGGGCACTTGTCTGTTCAAGCACCAATGACCACTACGCCTGGTCTCCACGCATACCCCGATTCTTATATAACTGAGCGCGTATTCGGATACACTTCAGACTACCGGGTCCCGAGTTTGAAGCGAAAAGGTCCGCCATGACAAATGATCTACAATCCAGCTAGAAGGCATTATACATGTCACTTTAATTACATAGTCATGCAGACTGACTAAATTCCTCCTCTATACCATCCAACAGGCGGTCTAGCCTAACATCCTGTTGGGAATACTTTGCGGCTAATTCTACTTGCCCATAAACTAAGCTAATGGGGATCCCTTTTCCGTCGGGCCCCACAGGTCCGACCTCGGCCATGTGATTTGGGTCAGCCTTGGTGTACCGCGTCTTCACATGGCCCAGGCTTCTCGGGCACCTTGTCGGCAGGCCGATATCTTCCATAATCGGAAGCGACGCCGTGCTCCCTTGAGCTTCTCCGTAAGCTCTGCAACGCCTTCTGGCAGGGAGGCGGATGGGCACAAGGCCTGGGCAATACCTTGCATCACCTGCCGAACTTGTCCGTGCAGATGCGAGAGCTTGGATAGAAGATCACCTGCAGACTCGGGCATTTCCTCCGTAGGACAACCCGTCAGCATACCTACAGACATAATGCTATTAGTCGACTTATTCTCCGAACTCCTTCAAAAGGATTCGTTCAAGCACTTACTGAATGCCACACCGCTTTTTCTCCTGCATCACCTGTCGCAGCCGCTTTTTCTCCTTCTCGGAGTCTGCAAGCTGGGCTCGAACGTCTTTTAGTTCCACGCCCAGCTTGACATTGGCGTCTAGGAGATTGTTTTTCTCCCGCCTAACCTCAGTCAGCACGCGTTTGGCAGCCTCTAGCTGTCGCACGACCTGCTGGTCCCCCGGATTTTCTCCGGATTCATCTGCAAAAACTATTGTTAGATCCGCAGCCACGCCGCACACTATGTGGTAACCATCATTCTTTAAAGTAAATGTTACTAGCGGGAGGCTTTTTCGGTTCCTGCAATGCAGCAACAGCGGCCCGCAGTTGGGTCTTGCATTCCTCCAGCTCCTGGGACACCCTAGTATTCTTCTCTGTAAGAACCTACACAATAAAGATGATCCTTAAATCAGTTCTACTAACTGTTTCAAGTCTCAGGGGCTACTGATACATATAAATCGCCAGATTTACTCACCTGTACATCCTTTACATACTGATCCGTGGCTCTGGCTAGACCATCTTGAGCAGCACGGAGGTACGCCTCTCCGGAATTAAAGGCATCAAATGCCTCTGGTGAGAAACAAGCGTCACGAAATACGGCCGGGCGGCGCCTATGATTCATGGCGCTTTCCACTTCTGAGTTAGTAGCGGATAATCTATCTGCATCCTCTGTAGGGGGATTATCCGGCGCCTGCACCATATTGGCTTCCGCCTCTATGTCCGGTCCTGGCGCCCGACTGGTGGAGGCGTGATCAGCAACATCGCCGGACATATTTCGGCGAGAGTTTTTTCTATTAAAGAAACACAGGCGTCATTACATTTTGAGAAAGACGACAACCACGGAGCGGGGTTTTTATACCTTTGCGCCGGCGTCTCCGTCCTGACCGCCTTCCTTTTTGGCCTACCCGGGCTCGGCGCCTCTTGTTGGCGAGTTGCTGCGGGTTCGGCAGGGCGTCCCGAATGCCTTCCCTGTAAAAAATGCCATGTGTATAATGTGGGTAAAGTGTCTAAAAGGGGATCCTAGTTTTTGGAGTTGGGATTTTTGGTTTTTCTTACGTACGATGCAGGGAACAGTCCGGGATATTCGGCCGTAATGGCCACCACGGCGTCGTCACAGCTTAACTGATAGAACTGCCGGTCTATCATCTCCACGAAGATAACCGAATCTTCTTCAAGTCCGGAGTCGAGGGCCCGGTCAGGGTCCTCCGGTTGTGGAGAGGGGCTGCTAACCTCCTTTATGGCTTTTCGCAGTTCCTGCCGCAAACTGGCAAGGTGAATACTTACGACAAAGAATGCGGGAAAATGGAAGTAAGGGGATATAGCTTACCCAGCTTGGAGGATTGTACATGGAGAATCTATCCCGTGGCTTGATGCAGGTGAACTCCTCCTCCTCTCCCTTGAACAATTCGGACAGAATTTTTGCTAAAGCGACTGCATCGCCCGGACCCTTACGCCTGTAGCGGGCGGCGTCATGCACCCTGTTGAAACACCACAAGGGGTGCCCATGGTATTGAAGTGGTTGCACTCCTCGCATTATGCAAATCGACATCACTTCGATCATTGTCAATCCTGATTGAGCCAGTGCTTTGATCCGGTTCATCAGATAGAGGACTTCTCTGTTGTCTTCCACCTGGGGGCTCCGTGGGCGCCAACATCGGCGCTTCTTCAGAGGAGCATTGTTGAACTCAGGAAGACCCCGCCGAATAGGGACCGGAAGGGGAACGTCCTCCATATAAAACCATTCTGAAGGCCAGTCTTCGGACGACTTCTTCGGGGTACCGGACAGGTATCCGGTATCGGCGATGCGCCATATTTCGGCTCCGCCCACTTGATAAAGTGATCCCCTCTGTGTGCGAGGGACGAGGCAAAATAGCCTTTTCCACAGCTCGGAGTGAGCCTCGCAGCCCAGGAACAACTCGTAGAGAGCAACATAGCCAGCGATATGTAGAATGGAGGCAGGGGTGAAATTGTGTAAGTGTAGGCCGTAGAACTCTAGGAGCCTGCGAAGGAACGGATGAATTGGAAATCCGTGTCCCCTTAGTAAATAAGGAACAAGGCAGACCCGTTCCCCCATGGAGGGATAGTGAAAGCTCTCCGCTTGCTCCCCGCCATTGTAGGTGGCAAGCCCGGCTCGAACGGGCACCATATACACCGGAGGGAGAAATCCCTTGGTCTGCAGTTCGCCCAATCGACTGTGTGGGACTGAACACCTCTCCCAATCACCGGGCTTAGGACTGCAGGGGCGGGAGGAGGAGCTGTGGAGGTCGGCCATGCTGGAATAGATCTTTCCGATACGAGCTCTGATGGATTCTCGCTGAGTGGAGGATGGTGTGGATCGGATCTAAGAATCCCTATCCCTTTAATAGACAATTTATTTATCTGGCTAGGGGGGCAAATGTAAAAATGCCCTGGCGCCTCGTATTCATTCGACGCATGGGAGATAGCCCTTATTGGGCACAGAAGCCAAGAGGTTCAACACTTATGGGGCCGGACACTGCTTACAAACACTTGGAAATTGGAGAAGAACCCATCTTGCAATGTCGAAGACAATACTACGTGTTGGACTCATCGTCATTGAAGCCTGGTTTGGGGGCTACATAGGGAGTCCAGGATTAGGGGGTATCCGGACAGCCGGATTATATCCTTCAGCCGGACTATTGGACTATGAAGATACAAGATTGAAGACTTCGTCCCGTGTCCGGATGGGACTCTACTAGGCGTGGAAGGCAAGCTAGGCAATACGGATATGTATATCTCCTCGTTTGTAACCGACCTTGTGTAACCCTAGCCCCTTTCCGGTGTCTATATAAACCGGAGGGTTTAGGTCCGTAGGACAACAACAATCATACCATAGGCTAGCTTCTAGGGTTTAGCCTCTTCGATCTCGTGGTAGATCAACTCTTGTAATACCCATATCATCAAGAATAAATCAAGCAGAACGTAGGGTTTTACCTCCATCAAGAAGGCCCGAACCTGGGTAAAACATCGGGTCCCCTGCCTCCTGTTACCATCCGCCTAGACGCATAGTTCGGGACCCCCTACCCGAGATCCGCCGGTTTTGACACCGACAGTGTAACGCCCCGAGACCGATGCGCCAGGTGTCTTCGAGTTATTCGCTACCGTTGCCATGTCATTCGCTTGCGTGTTACATTTTATCATGTTTTTAAAACTTGCATCCGTCCCGGTCTCCTCGTTCCTTCCGTTGTCCGTTCTGAGCCCAGACACACTTGCATGCGCCCGCGGCATGTCTGAAATAGTATTTTATAGGTGGCCGGAAAATGTTCTCGGAATGGGATGAGAGTTGACGTGTGGTCTTATTATAGTGTAGATAGACCGCCTGTCACGTTTCATCGCATTCGGAGATCGTTTGATGCCCCAACGGATAACTATAGCGGCAGTATAGCCGGTCTAACGTCGGACGTTTTCGATCTCCGGAAACCATGCCGGGCTGCATCTCTCCCCTCTCCTCTCAGACCAAACCGCTCTCCATAGTCCTCCTAGGCCTAGCCTACCCCTCTTTGCGCCGCGCATAGACCTCTCGTGCGCGTCCGAAACTTACCCGGACCCGACCCGAGCAGTGGTCACCATCGTGTCCGGATCATCCCCAAACATCTACAAAACGTCTCTGTTTTTCTCTTTGGGCTACCTAACCTATTTTTCGCGACCGTACGATTACAATCGGAGGGACGAGGTAGCCCCTAAGCCTAGTCCACCTGCTGTATATATTCACCGGTCCAAACTCTAGTCAAACCCTAATCCCTAGGGGATCTGTCCCTTCACTGCCGCCAGACCAGCCCTCTCCTCGTTCTTCCTCCACCACCAATCGTATCCGGCCTAGATCCAGCCTCCCACCCATCCATCTGTGGCCGCTAGATGGGGATCCGACGACCATCAGCGCGCCCGAGCCTTCTGCAGTGCTTGATCCAGATCGGATCGAGGCCACCTCTCGCGACAGACTCGTCGATCAGGAACGGGAGAGGATCTCCCGATCGAGTCCCTCGTCGATGCCGGCAACCACCTCTATCAGGACCCCTCTCGCCGCCCTTCTCCTTCACTTCCTCTTTTCCCGTTTTTCTCTCTCTCATTTGGAGCTCTCTGTCTCCCAGAGGCCACCCAGCGCCGCCGACCTTGAGCTGCCATGGATGGAGGTCGCCAAATCCTGCAACCCTGGAGCGCCGCCGCCCGTTCCTGGCCTCCCACCGTTGCACCGTCGTTGCTGGATCAGCATCACTCCCAAGTCCCATGGCGCCGCCTCGCCTCTGCCTCCTGTTCCTCTGCATCGAGCGATGTGACTTCGTCCACGTCGACCTGCTCCGATCTAGTGCCCGCGAGCATTGACCGTGCCCGTGCCTCCCCAGGTCACCTAGCCGGCCTGCTTCCTACCAGATCCGGCCCAGCACCAGCGCGTGATGACTGCGCCTAGATCAGCAGCCTCTAGGCCCGGCTTGCCCCTTCGTGGCCTACCTCCTCCTCCACTGAACCGGGCCGACGCCCATGGTGAGGACACCACCAGCGCCTCCTTTTTTTCTGTTCTGTTGGACCTCTGCTTAGTTTCGTCCTGTATAGTGTTTTTTCCTGCATGCGATTTTAGCTAATTATCCAGAGTTGGCACATTTGCAGAAAAACCCTCATGATCACGCATTTAATAACTCCAGAACTGTGCATCATACGTAAAAACTTCATATATGTAAAGTGCTCAGAAATTTGTGTAATTTAATTATATCCAACTTCCTTCTATGTTTAAAATGTTTAAAATGGTGTTTGATTAATTTTTGCTCTATTTCCTGTTAAAATGCTTTAATTCATAACTATTTAACCGTAGCTCCAAACCTAACAAACTTTATATGTAAATGGGGTAGAATTTTGCCTAGTTTAACATGGTGGCATCACTTTTCTTGTTTAACAACTCTAAAATTATGTTTAGGGCAGAACAGTACCAAACCTAATATATGCATATGAGGAGTTTCCGGAATTGTTGTTTGTTGTTCCGGCCTCATTTAAACTTGCCTAGATTAGATAGTTTCATCATGCTTCACCTCTTGCCATGCTAACAACATTTAATATTGTTGGGTACATAAACTAGAGAGAACTAAATAAGGCATGTGGTGTTCTTTCAATATGCAACTCGTTGCATATTGAACTCCACTTAATTTGTAGTGTTGTTTGTTGCACTTTGCCATGCCATGCCCTCTTTAAACCGGACATGCATCATTCTTGTTTGCGCATCATGCCATGTCTATGCGGTGGTTGTTTACTAGGTTGTTTGCTCTTTTTCGGTGTTGCTTCTTCGGGTTGGTTCCGATAACGTAGCGTTTGTGAGGAACCGTTCGACTACGTCCGTTTGTCTTCTTCATGGACTCGTTCTTCTTCCTTGCGGGATCTTAGGCAAGATGACCATACCCTCGAAATCACTTCTATCTTTGCTTGCTAGATGCTCTCTCTTTTTCTATGCCTATGCTGCGATACCTACCACTTGTTTATCATGCCTCCTATATTGTTGAACCAAGCCTCTAACCCACCTTGTCCTAGCAAACCGTTGTTTGGCTATGTTACCGCTTTGCTCAGCCCCTCTTATAGCATTCTTAGTTGCATGTGAAGATTGAAGTTTGTTCCTTGTTGGAACATGGAGATGTTGTTCCTTGTTGAAACATGTTTACTTGTTGGGATATCACAATATATCTTATTTAATTAATGCATCTATATACTTGGTAAAGGGTGGAAGGCTCGGCCTTATGCCTGGTGTTTTGTTCCACTCTTGCCTCCCTAGTTTCCGTCATATCGGTGTTATGTTCCCGGATTTTGCGTTCCTTACGCGGTTGGGTAATAATGGGAACCCCTTGACAGTTCGCCTTGAGTAAAACTCCTCCAGCAATGCCCAACATTTGTTTTACCATTCGCCACCTACCCCTTTTCTTTCCCTTGGGTTCTGCAGACTCAAGGGTCATCATTATTTTAACCCCCCCGGGCCAGTGCTCCTCTGAGTGTTGGTCCAACCTGTCAGCTACCGGTGGCCACCAGGGGCAACTCTGGGCTGGCCTACCCATACCTAGGACAATCTGAGTGTGCCCTGAGAAAGAGATATGTGCAGCTCCTATCAGGATTTGTCGACACATTCGGGCGGTGCTGCTGGTTTAGTTTTACCCTGTCGAAATGTCTTGTAACCGGGATTCTGAGTCTGATCGGGTCTTCCTGCTAGAAGGAATATCCTTCGTTGACCGTGAGAGCTTGTGATGGGCTAAGTTGGGACCCCTGCAGGGATTTGAACTTTCGAAAGCCGTGCCCGCGGTTACAGGAAGATGGGAATTTGTTAACGTCCGGTTGTAGAAAACCTGAAGTTAACCTTAATTAAAATGCATCAACCGCGTGTGTAACCGTGATGGTCTCTTTCCGGCGGAGTCCGGGAAGTGAACACGGTGTTGGAGTTATGCTTGACGTAGGTTGTTCTAGGATCACTTCTTGATCATAGTTTCTCGATCTTGCTTTGCCTTCTCTTCTCGCTCTCATTTGCGTATGTTAGCCACCATATATGCTAGTCGCTTGCTGCAGCTACTCCTTATACCTTTTACCCTTCCTATAAGCTTAAATAGTCTTGATCACGAGGGTGCGAGATTGCTGAGTCCCCGTGGCTCACAGATACTTCCAAAACCAGTTTGCAGGTGCCGATGATACCGTGCAGGTGACTCAACCAAGCTCAAGGAGGAGCTCGATGAAGATCTTGTCCTTTATGTTGTTTCGTTCTAGTTGATCAGTAGTGGAGCCCAGTTGGGGTCGATCGGGGATCTGTGTAGCATTTGGGGTAGTCTTCTTTTATTTTGGTTCCGTAGTCGCACCTTGATTGTATTTGGATGATGTAATGCTTTATTCATGTAATTGTGTGAAGTGGCAATTGTAAGCCAACTATGTATGTTTTCCCTTATGTATTACATGGGTTGTGTGAAGATTACCTCACTTGCGACATTGCTTTCAATACGGTTATGCCTCTAAGTCATGCTTCGACACGTGGGAGATATAGCCGCATCGAGGGCGTTACAAGTTGGTAATCAGAGCCTTCCCCGACATTAGGAGCCCCCACTGCTTGATCGTTATTAGCGGCCGAGTTGAGTCTAGAAAAATGTTTTGAGTCATTTAGGAATTATATATCAGAGAGTTAGGAATTCTATTTACTCCCCAGTCCCTTCATCGCTCTGGTAAGGCATCCTGACATAGAGTTTTGACTCTTCTCTTCTCAAATTTCACTAATTTTTTTTAGGATCACGCGGGTATCTTGGAATCGTTCCGATGGTTTTGTGACGAGAACATTGTTCTTGGTGCCTCCTGTCATTTAGGGGTTCTAGCAGTGTCCCGGGGAGTTGAGCTCCGAGGTGTTGTCATCACAATTTTATCATTGCAGTTCTGGAATACCTGAGTTTAGTACGCCGACATCGAAAATCTCTTTTATGCAGTTGTTGGTGAGATAACCTCGACGCCACCCAGTACTGGGGCGGGAGTTCGGGAGTATTGCCATAACTTGTATAACGGATGCTTTTCAAAGGTTGAGGTAGATGATTTCTGAAGGTTTCTTGGTTATGTGTTGAAGGATGGATACAGGTGGATGTAGGATTTGCTAGTTTTGGGTGAGATATTATGCTTCCCCTGTATCCCCAACACCTGATTGCATAACCGGAAAATTTCGGGAGTTTATAAGTGGGAATTCAAGTAGCTCTTAGGATATCTTTCCAACAGATGTATGATATGAAATTGGGGTTCGACGTCTAGTGGTCCGCCTATTCACGGTCGATTTTACAGTGGTCTCATTGTGTCTTAAAGAGTCTTGGCTATGCCGACTCGGGGACGCTTCGTATGTCATGTGCACTGCCTTGTACATGATGGTGCTGTACGATCGAGCCCGTGTAGGCCCCACCACGAAAACTTCGGACGAAATCTCTATCATATGTTTGTTCTGGCTTATTCTGCAAGCCAATCCTTTGTTTTGTTTTGAGTTGTGGTATTCGAGTTGCTTCGAAGTCAAGTGTTGATTCCATACCTTTCCTAAACGGTGTTCTCATACTCCGATGTGAATACTAATCCTTTTTGATCATCGAGACTGTCATGTCAATCCTTTTCAGTCGGCGTGTTTCTCTTCAAGTGGATCCGATCATTTCGACATCCGCAAGATCAATTATCAGTTTTTGCTCAACGATGTTTGTTTTCATCCGTCTCTAAGTTGCTTTTGTTTTCCCGCCCACCCACCCTTTTTCTTCAAGGATTTAGATTTATTATTCAAGTATCATTTTATTCTTGTGAAGTCACTTCATTCTTTTCTTTGAATGTGCTACCAGCTGGTGGTTCTCATGAAGATGCTCTTCAAGTTCGTCATTCTTCATTCTTTTCTTCTCCGGTGGACTCAAATCAAGCTTTGGTGTTGATCATATCCTTTTTCATCGTTTTCAAATACCTTCTCATGCCGGTGCACCTCACAATCTTTCACCGCTTGCTATTCTATTGTTCCGGAGTGCTGAAGATACCTCAGAAGATGTTGGATTTTATTCTCATTCTGTCAACATCTTTTGGGAATGCTATCTTATTCAAGCCATTTAATTCAACCGGTGCTTTCTCTCTTGTAAATCGTTCAACGGTGTTTTCTTTTGAGTCGGCCCTAACCCACACGTCATTTTTCCAGGATCTTACCTGACTCTTCTTATTTTCCCGGCATTACTCTCAAATTCTTTTCCAAGTTTGACGTAAGAATGATTTATCATCAGTTAAATGTCTTTCTCCAAGATCTTTCAAATTCATTTCATTGTTGATTCAACTTTTATATTCTTCTTTATTCCGGTGTGCCTCAATAATTCTTGGTGGTGTTTATCGTTGTCATTCTCATCATTTGAAGACCGAAGAAGAGTTTTCCTCCATATCTTGCCCCATTCTCAGAAATCATCTCATAATTGTTTTCAATTGTGAGAATCCTTTTCACCTATCCGGAGCATTTCAAGAGTTTTTCAATTTGTTTATCCGAAGGCCATCGTTTCAGGATTATCCATTTCAGCTTCAGCTCTCGTTCTTCAAAATCTTACCGGTGCTTCGTTCAAGTTTTCTCTAATCAGTTCGTGATCTCTTCGCTCTCTTTTATCGAAATTCCCCTCAAGTATCTTCATTTGTTCTCTAATTCTTCCCGGTGCTTCTTTATTTTTCTTCTTCGTTCATTTTCAATTCTTACGGTGGTTCGTTCAAGATTCTTCTTACCTTGTTATCATATCAATTCTTTTGTTGTTTTCAATCCTACCGGTGGATTCGTCGAAGACCTTCTCAAGTTTATGTTATATCTCTCTCTTAATCTTTTCTACGAGAATAAGTAGTATGTCAAATCTGTTGCTTGTCAGCAATTTAATTGTTGAAGGATACGCATAACATAATTCTTATTCTTGTTCCATCCAAGTGATTAATTCCTTATTCCGGAGTGGTTCATCATATAATATTCTCAGTTCGAGATGCTTTATCTTTTCTTTCCCAGAGTTCCAGCTCTAATTATCACGGAGATCCATCTAAATCATCGCAAGGATTCACCTTGTGTTTTCAATTTCTCTTTCTTTTATTCTTTTGTTACCGGAGTTTCTTCATGGAGGCTATACATGATGGTTTCATCAAGGATTTATTTCCTTCTCGAAGCGTTCATCAAGATTCTTTTCATAGGAGCTTAAGTTTCTTCATCTTGCAATCCGGAGTGCAATTATATCTTCCGTATCATTGGAGGTGGTATTATGTCATTCTTGATAATTTGAATTCATGTTTCATAATTCACATGTTGTCATGAATGAGATATTTTAAATCCATCAATTTCGTCATTGGAGTTATCTTGGGTTATATTTCACCTAAAGCCTTCCCTAAGGTTTGTTGCTATCTATGGTGCTTATAAAGGACCCAAGTTCTTCTTTGTCCTCTCGGTGAAATATTTTCTCGTCTCCTTGTTCATACTAATCCAATTTTTTTCCCCGTGAGTGGAAGGTTGTCACCTCATAATTTGAGAAGTTTTCCATAAGTCCACTACTAGCTCACTCTTTTCGTTATTGGTCTTCTAACAACTCCGTTCGACCCTTCTCATAAAGATGTTGTCCAAGCTCATTTGAGGTAGAAGATGTTGTTTTCTCCTCCGTTCTTTTGATTCTATTCTTACATTTGTTTCGGAGGCAGTGTGTTGTGATTTCTTCAAGTATCGTCTCTTCTTATCAAGTTCTTATTCAATTCCATATCTTTTCAGTCTGAATGCTGCGCAAATTATATCATTCTTAATCTTTTTCTATGTTGTTTCAACCGGAGTTGTTTCAATATTTATCTTTCCCTTCAACCTCAAGGTTTTTTTGCAATGTTCTTTGTTACTCTTTTCTAAAGGAGTGTTTTCGACCTTATTCACCTCCGTTGTGTTCTTTCTCAAATTTGTTCAACCTCGCAAGGTTCCTTGGTTTCACTCGGTTGTCAAAGAAGCAACTTAGTTTTACCTCTTCTCTTTCTCTTCCTTTTTTTTCCTCCGGTGCTATTCTAGATCTCGGGACGAGATCCTCTCGTAGTGGTGGAGTGTTGTAACGCCCCGAGACCGATGCGCCAGGTGTCTTCGAGTTATTCGCTGCCGTTGCCATGTCATTCGCTTGCGTGTTGCATTTTATCATGTCATCATGTGTATTGCATCATCCTGTTTTCAAAACTTGCATCCGTCCCGGTCTCCTCGTTCCTTCCGTTGTCCGTTCTGAGCCCAGACACACTTGCACGTGCCCGCGGCATGTCTGAAATAGTATTTTATAAGTGGCCGGAAAATGTTCTCGGAATGGGATGAGAGTTGACGTGTGGTCTTATTGTAGTGTAGATAGACCGCCTGTCAAGTTTCATTGCATTCGGAGATCGCTTGATGCCCCAACGGATAACTATAGCGGCAGTATAGCCGGTCTAACGTCGGACATTTTCGATCTCCGGAAACCGTGCCGGGCTGCATCTCTCCCCTCTCCTCTCAGACCAAACAGCTCTCCACAGTCCTCCTAGGCCCAGCCTACCCCTCTTTGCGCCGCGCATAGACCTCTCGTGCGCGTCCGAAACTTACCCGGACCCGACCCGAGCAGTCGTCACCGTTGGATCCGGATCATCCCCAAACATTTACAAAACGTCTCCGTTTTTCTCTTTGGGCTACCTAACCTATTTTTCGTGACCGTCCAATTACGATCGGAGGGACGAGTAGCCCCTAAGCCTAGTCCACCTGCTGTATATATTCACCGGTCCAAACTCTAGTCAAACCCTAATCCCTAGGGGATCTGTCCCTTCACCGCCGCCAGACCAGCCCTCTCCTCCTTTTTCCTCCACCACCAATCGAATCCGGCCTAGATCTAGCCTCCTACCCATCCATCTGTGGCCGCCAGATGCGGATCCGACGACCATCAGCGCGCCCGAGCCTTCTGTAGCGCTCGATCCAGATCGGATCGAGGCCACCTCTCGCGACAGACTCGTCGATCAGGAACGGGAGAGGATCTCCCGACCGAGTCCCTAGTCGATGCCGGCAACCACCTCTATCAGGACCCCTCTTGCCGCCCTTCGCTTCCCTTTTCCTCTTTTCCCGTTTTCTCTCTCTCATTTGGAGCTCTCTGTCTCCCAGAGGCCCCCAGCGTCCGCCGACCTTGGAGCTGCCATGGATGGAGTCGCCCAAAATTCCTGCAACCTGGGAGCGCCGCCGCCCTTTCCCGGCCTCCCGTCGTTGCGCCGTCGTCGCCGGATCAAGCATCACTCCCAAGCCCCATGGCGCGCCTTGCCTCTGCCTCCTGTTCCTATGCATCCAGCGATGTGACTTCGTCCGCGTCGACCTGCTCCGATCCAGTGCCCGTGAGCGTTGACCGTGCCCGTGCCTCCCTAGGCCACCTAGCCGGCCTGCTTCCTACCAGATCTGGCCCAGCACTAGCCCTGATGACTGCGCCTAGACCAGCAGCCTCCAGGCCCATCTAGCCCCTTCGCGGCCTACCTCCTCCTCCACTGAACCGGGCCGAGGCCCATGGTGAGCCCACCACCAGCGCCTCTTTTTTTTCTGTTCTGTTGGTACTTTGCTCAGTTTCGGCCCGTATAGTGTTTTTTCCTGCCCGCGATTTTAGCTAATTATCCAGAGTTGGCAGATTTGCAGAAAAACCCTCATGATCATGCATTTAATAACTCCAGAACTCTGCATCATACGTAAAAACTTCATATATGTAAAGTGCTCAGAAATTTGTGTAGTTTAATTATATCCAACTTTCTTCTATGTTTAAAATGTTTAAAATGTTGTTTGATTAATTTTTGCTCTATGTCATGTTAAAATGCTTTAATTCATAACTAAATAACCGTAACTCTGAATTTAACAAACTTTATTTGTAAATGGGGTAGAATTTTGCCTAGTTTAACATGGTGCTTTCACTTTGCATGTTTAACAACTCTAAAATTATGTTTATGGCAGAACAGTACCAAACCTAATATATGCATATGAGGAGTTTCCGGAATTATTGTTTGTTGTTCCGGCCTCATTTAAACTTGCCTAGATTAGATAGTTTCATCATGCTTCACCTCTTGCCATGCTAACAACATTTAATATTGTTGGGTACATAAACGAGAGAGAACTAAATAAGGCATGTGGTGTTCTTTCAATATGCAACTCGTTGCATATTGAGCTCCACTTAATTAGTAAGTGTTGTTTGTTGCACTTTGCCATGCCATGCCCTCTTTAAACCGGACATGCATCATTCTTGTTTGCGCATCATGCCATGTCTATGTGGTGGTCGTTTACTAGGTTGTTTGCTCTTTTCCGGTGTTGCTTCTTCAGGTTGGTTCCGATAACGTCGCGTTTGTGAGGAACCGTTCGACTACGTCCATTTGTCTTCTTCATGGACTCGTTCTTCTTCCTTGCGGGATCTCAGGCAAGATGACCATACCCTCGAAATCACTTCTGTCTTTGCTTGCTAGATGCTCGCTCTTTTGCTATGCCTATGCTGCGATACCTACCACTTGCTTATCATGCCTCCTATATTGTTGAACCAAGCCTCTAACCCACCTTGTCCTAGCAAACCGTTGTTTGGCTATGTTACCGCTTTGCTCAGCCCCTCTTATAGCGTTCTTAGTTGCAGGTGAAGATTGAAGTTTGTTCCTTGTTGGAACATGAAGATGTTGTTCCTTGTTGGAACATGTTTACTTGTTGGGATATCACAATATATCTTATTTAATTAATGCATCTATATACTTGGTAAAGGGTGGAAGGCTCGGCCTTATGCCTGGTGTTTTGTTCCACTCTTTCCGCCCTAGTTTCCGTCATATCGGTGTTATGTTCCCGGATTTTGCGTTCCTTACGCGGTTGAGTAATAATGGGAACCCCTTGACAGCTCGCCTTGAGTAAAACTCCTCCAGCAATGCCCAACATTGGTTTTACCATTCACCACCTACCCCTTTTCTTTCCCTTGGGTTCTGCAGACTCAAGGGTCATCATTATTTTAACCCCCCCGGGCTAGTGCTCCTCTGAGTGTTGGTCTAACCTGTCAGCTGCCGGTGGCCACCAGAGGCAACTCTGGGCTGGCCTACCCGTACCTAGGACAATCTGAGTGTGCCCTGAGAAAGAGATATGTGCAGCTCCTATCAGGATTTGTGGGCACATTCGGGCGGTGTTGCTGGTTTAGTTTTACCATGTCGAAATGTCTTGTAACCGGGATTCCGAGTCTGATCGGGTCTTCCCGCTAGAAGGAATATCCTTCGTTGACCGTGAGAGCTTGTGATGGGCTAAGTTGGGACCCCCTGCAGGGATTTGAACTTTCAAAAGCCGTGCCCGCGGTTGTGGGCAGATGGGAATTTCTTAACGTCCGGTTGTAGAAAACGTGAAGTTGACCTTAATTAAAATGCATCAACCACGTGTGTAACCGTGATGGTCTCTTTCCGGCGGAGTCCGGGAAGTGAACACGGTGTTGGAGTTATGGTTGACGTAGGTTGTTCTAGGATCACTTCTTGATCATAGTTTCTCGATCGTACTTTGCCTTCTCTTCTCGCTCTCATTTGCGTATGTTAGCCACCATATATGCTAGTCGCTTTCTGCCGCTACTCCTCATACCTTTTACCCTTCCTATAAGCTGAAATAGTCTTGATCGCGAGGGTGCGAGATTGCTGAGTCCCCGTGGCTCACAGATACTTCCAAAACCATTTTGCAGGTGCCGATGATACCGTGCAGGTGACTCAACCAAGCTCAAGGAGGAGCTCGATGAAGATCTTGTCCTTTGTGTTGTTTCGTTCTAGTTGATCAGTAGTGGAGCCCAGTTGGGGTCGATCGGGGATATGTGTAGCATTTGTGGTAGTCTTCTTTTATTTTGGTTCCGTAGTCGGACCTTGATTGTATTTGGATGATGTAATGCTTTATTCATGTAATTGTGTGAAGTGGCATTGTAAGCCAACTATGTATGTTTTCCCTTATGTATTACATGGGTTGTGTGAAGATTACCTCACGTGCGACATTGCTTTCAATGCAGTTATGCCTCTAAGTCGTGCTTCGACACGTGGGAGATATAGCCGCATCGAGGGCATTACAGACAGTGGGTGAACAAATTACTGTCGAGCAAATGATAGAAAAGCGAATAATTATGAGAATATCTAGGCATGATCATGAATATAGGCATCACATCCGAAACAAGTTGACCGAAACGATTCTGCACATACTACTATTACTCCACACATCAACCGCTATCCAGCATGCATCTAGAGTATTACATTCATAAGAATAGAGTAATGCCTTAAGCAAGATGACATGATGTAGAGGGACAAACCACAAGTGCAGAACCGGCCTTTAGCACCAGTTCATAAGGTCCTTTAGTATCGGTTCCACAACCGGCACTAAAGAGTGGGGACTAAAGGTCCCCCCCCCTTAGTACCGGTTCATCATGAACCAGAGCTAAAGTGCCACCACGTGGCACGAGCCAGGCCCGGGTGTGCGTAGGACATTAGTACCGGTTGGTAACACCAACCGATACTAAATGTTTGGGGGTGTTTTGGTTTTATTTTTTATTTTTACTTTAATTTTTTGTTTTCAATTTAATTTAGTGATTGTTTTACATTATAATGAGTTATTAAATCATTAGGTGAAAGTACTGCAGATTAGTTTCGACTGGATGCATGTGGATCCTAGCTAAGTGATCAAGTATATGCCATATCCATATTATACTTGATCACCTAATTAAGTGATCGAGGTAATATGGATATGGCATATACTTGATCACTTAGCTAGGATCCATCCAGTTGAAACTAATCTGCGGTTTCTTTCATAAATGATATAATAACTCATCATCATCATCATCATCATCATATTAATATAAAAACTCTAGCATCATATATATCATCACCAACAACAGTATATACTAGCTAGCTAAAAATCATCATAGTCGTCTCATTACCACTATTTAATCATCATATAGTCATTACCGCTATCTAATTACCACCAACACTAGCTTAAATAAGAAACATTCACTTGTACCAGAAGCAAAGATATCATCGAGTTCAACATGGTAATGATATTATAAGCGTTCATAACACCACAAAAGCAAATCACTCTTTGAGATTAAGTTTAGGACGAGGAACACGGATATGAGAGGACAAGTACTAAGGGCATGAACTAGCTAATCACTCTTGCTGCTCTCTCTCAGATAAAATATCATAGAACATGTATAGCTTTCCTGATTCATCATATTGGAGCATGCAGATGAACATGTCTCCTAATCATGGGTTGCCCTTCTGATTTCTGATCCCTAGTACTTCTGTGTGATCGTTCACAATTTTGCTCCAGTCTTTTACTATTAAGCATTCCTCGCTATTAGAAATCCTGAATGCACTAAAGTTCATTGTAGGATATCTTGGCCGTAAGCTAACAATATTCATGGTACCTTTAGTCTTGATCCAATCAGGAACAACATTCATCAAGAGTCCCTGTGGAAGAACATCGTATAGTAACATACTTAGCAATGAAGTTTAGCTTAAAAAAATAATGTATGCAAAAGATGCACTGAGGAGAAATAGTAGAAATCTTACCATCTTTCCTAAATATATGTGACTGTAGTTCTGTACGAACACTATTGGTCGCACGTTTTGAGTACTAACATTTCTAAGTGCAGGAATTTTTTTTGTCTTGACAGCATCGAGATCCTCAAGCCATGAAACATAATAACTTGTCTCCTCGTAGTTTAGTTCAGCCCGGGACAGTGGATGGTCCTGTCTACCAAGCGCCGGACATGTTTGCTTGATTGGAAATAAGCTGTCAATAAAAATTAATTGTCAACTATTTTTGAATAAACAATATCGAAGACATAAATATGGTTGAGAAACTCACATAATGGTAGAACTGGAGGCGTCTACACATCGACGCAGATGTCTCTATTACCTTCAATATGATCTTCCGGACGAATATCAAAGGTGAGAACCATATCAGGCTCAAATGCATAAGCCTTGCATAGTGCATGCCAAGTTTTGCATAGAAAATAGCTGTATGTGTCTGCATTGTATAATTTGACGTTGAAGGTATAACCATGCTCAGTCTTCAAGTAAACTTTTTTTACCTCCATAGTTTTGTTAGGACTGAAACCTATCTTATCCAAGACAAAAATTCTTGCATGGTAGGGGATTCGCTAGTAGAATAGTGAAAAATTAAAATTAAAAGTTGAAGCAAATGAAGCATAAGTCATGCTTAATTACGAAAAAAGACTTGTCGTTGTGACTTACTATATCCACTTCGAAGTTCTCATCCAGCTTTATGCTGAAGCGCCTATCATCAACTAGAAAATTCCTGCCGCACAGGCCGCGCTGGTCTTCGTAGTATTCGCACATAATGAAATCGTGTTCGTCGTCAGACGACATTCGTATGTTCATAGGTGAAACAGTAAACTCTTCTTAGTTCTATTAATTCAACTAATTCAACAAAGCAGTTACGATAAATATACCTAAATAAAGTAGCTCAACTAATTCAACTAATTCAACTAACTAGTTCAACTAATTAATTCAACTAATTCAACTAAACTAGTTCAAATAATTTTCTTACTAAAAATAAGGTAGCAAGTTCTATATAGTAAAATGTTAATTAGATGATCAAATCTCTATATAATAAAGTAGGTAGTTCTATATAGTAATATTTTGATTAGATAATCAAATCTCATATACCTAAATTTTCTTACCAAAAATAAACTAGTTCTATTAATTCAACTAAATCAACTAAGAGTTTACTAAAAATAAACTAGTTCTATTAATTTTCTTACTAAAATATATAAAGTAGCTATATATAATAATATTTTAATTAGATCATCAAATCTCATATACCTAAATTTTCTTACTAAAAATAAACTAGTTATATTAATTCAACTAGTTCAAATAATCTCATATACCTAAATTTTCTTACTAAAAATAAACTAGTTTTATTAATTTTCTTACTAAAAATAAACTAGTTATATTAATTCAACTAGTTCAAATCTCATATATATATACCTAATTAATATTTATCTAATTCATCTAACAATTGCCATTAATATCTAACAACTTTTTCTATCTAATTCATCTAACATTAATTAACATTCTAACATTCTTATCTACGTAATTCATCTAACAAACGTAAAAAATATGTGTGTTTGTGTGAGTGTGTGTGTGTGTACCAGCGTTGGGCGGAGGCCTACGGGCGGCGACGCGAGACCGCGACGCGACGGGGACGGCGACGATCGACGGTGCAATCGAGACGGCGACATAGTACGGGGCGGCGGCGGGGGCGACGGGGACAACGGCGCGCGGCCGGGATGACGGGGACGGCGACAACGGGCGGCGGGGGCGACAGCCTGCGGCCGGGGCGGCGAGGGCGACGCGTGATGGGCGACGGCGCGGCGGCGGTGGTGGCGACGATGTCGCGCGATGAAGTTGGATAGAAGACGGGCGGCTTATGAAAACTGAATTTTTCGTAAGTGCCATAAATATAGGAGGGGCCTTTAGTACCGGTTGGAGCCACCAACAGGTACTAAAGGCCAATTTTCGCCAGGTCAAGCGGCGGGAAGCGGACCCCTTTAGTACCGGTTTGTGGCTCCAACCGGTACTAAAGGCCCCCCATTAGTACCGGTTGGAGCCACGAACCGGTACTAAAGGGGTTGCGCTGCCACCCGCGGTGCACAATGTTTAGTCGCACCTCACCGACCGAAGGGCAGCCGCACTGGTTTATAACCCCAGCCGCGGCTGCTCCTTCGAACTCCTCTATATAGCAGGCTTCTAGGCCTAAGCATGGCGCGCTGCCCTGTGAGCCTGCCGGACCTTTTGGGCCTGAATTTGCACACCCTAGGTCTGGCAGGCCCACTGGGCAGCTAATGACTCTTCTATATAGCATGTTTTTTCTTTTCTGCATTATTTATTTTCTTCTATTTATTTTTGCGTAATTTTTTATATAGTTTTTTCTTTTCTGCTTTATCTATTTTCTTCTATTTATTTCTGAATAGATTTTTTCTACATTATTTACTTTCTTCTATTTATTTTTGAGTAAATTTTTTATATAGTTTTTTTTCTTTTCTGCTTTATTTATTTTCTTCTATTTATTTCTGAGTAGTTTTTTTTCTGTCTTTAGTTTCTTTATGACCCTCTTTACTCTTTCGCACATGCTATGCGGGTGAAATGATGATACCATGCCAATTTTCAACATTTTCAGATTTCATTTTGTAGTGATTTTCAATTTCACGGTCATTTAGCTCTCTAAACAAATCGGTAAATGACTGAAAAACATCAAATGCTGTCAGAACTTGTTGGAAATTGATGACGTTGCTTTGAATGTTGCATACTAAACGCAAAAAAGTCTGGAGTTCAAATAAGTTTAAAAAACATTGAAGTTCCCGTGTAACAGATGAGTTCTCATCCGAAACCCTGATACTCCGAAAGAGATTGTCAGTTTGTACACGATGTGCGTCCAGTTTTTGCCGTGACCCTCGCTACTCTTTCGCACATGCTATGCGGGTGGAATGATGATACCATGCCAAGTTTCAACATTTTCAGAGTTCATTTTGTAGTGATTTTGAATTTGATGGTCATTTAGCTCTCTAAAAAAATCGGTAAATGACTGAAAAACAACAAATGATGTCAGAACGTGTTGGAAATTGATGACGTTGCTTTGAATGCTGCATATTGAATGCAGAAAAAGTCTGGAGTTCAAATAAGTTTAAAAAACATTGAAGTACCAGTGTAACAGATGAGTTCTCGTCCGAAACGCTGATACTCCGAAAGAGATTGTCTAGTTTGTACATGAAGTGCATCCAGTTTTTGCTGTGACCCTCTCTACTCTTTCGCACATGCTATGAGGGTGAAATGATGATACCATGCCAAGTTTCAACATTTTCAGAGTTCATTTTGTAGTGATATTCAATTTCACGGTCATTTAGCTCTCTAAATAAAGCGCTAAATGACTGAAAAACAGCAAATGATGTCAGAACGTGTTGGAAATGGATGACGTCGCTTTGAATGCTGCATACTGAACGCAAAAAAGTCTGGAGTTCCAATATGTTTAAAAAACATTGAAGCTCTACTAGGAAAAGGCCTGTTAGTGACGCACCTGTTTTGGCCATTAATGGCGCACTACAGGTCCGCCACTATCATCACGCCATTAGTAACTAATACTAATGGCGCACCCCTGCTGCGCCATTAGTATACTAGACAGTAGTGGCGCACGAGGTAGTGCACCATTAGTATGTCCCGTGGTGCGCCATTAGTATGCCTCCCAGGGGGGCATATTTACCTTGTGCTCTGGGTTACTAATGGCACACTACTCGGCAGTGCGGCACTAGTGTGTTTATTGCAGTGTGCCACTAAAGTGCTGTGTGGTGCGCCACTAGTATGAATATTAGGAATTTTTTTCTTTTCTGATATTTGCATAGGTTACAAAATATATTACTGGACAGAATATAGACAACACCACACAGCAACAGCAGATTCATCGAATACAATAGAAGATTAGTCTCCGAATACAATTCATCATATTAGCCTCCGAATTCAAAAGACCGAACAAAGTTAGAACATTACAAGTCTCGAGACCACGAGTAGCGAGTTTGTGTTCACATTATAAGTCCATATCGATCATCTAAACTACCATCACATAGAAGAGAGCTGCGGTCATCACGATGAACCTGGTCATCATCTGGTTCCTCCTCCGCTCCCTCCTCTCTCCCGCTAGATAGCGCGCATATCTAGATTCCGCCTCCGCACTAGTGGTGTACCCTTTGTAACTGTTACCGCTGAAACGGTGAACCTATCTCCGACACCCCTCCCAGTCATCGTAGCCTCCGGGAACCTTACCCTTGTACACGACATACGACGGCATCTCTATGCACTAGCCAAACAAAACGTTAGAAGCAATTCACAGACAATACATAAGCAATATATAAGTATGCAACAAAAGGATCGGAAGAGAAAAGCAAGACATTAATAGCACGATTCATGGTCCTACTACTAAATAGCATTGATTACATATAAGTTGAACGACTGTCCAAACCAAAGAGACATCCAAGTTCATTAAAGTTTAATTACAACATGAGCTAATGGATATTTTAGAACTACACATAGCATCACTACTTTCGACTCGACTTAGGGACCGGAGCATGGATGAAGCCGCCGTGTATCGTGATGTTCATGAAATCGCGGGCGTTTTCAGCCTACATTTGTAGCATTGTTTCTATCTCACTGTTGGATGGTTGATATCTAAGGTAGAACTGCTCCGAGGTACGAAGGACATCTTGATGGATGATTTCCACAAACTCCGACTAGATGCGAAAGAATTCTTGTCTGATGTCCGCGTCCTGGATTGCCGACAAGCTTGCGACCCAATCTTTGAGATTATTTGGTAGCAGAAGGTGATTATGGTCCCATACGATCGCCCGCATGTGATGGAGGGCGTAGTAGGCATCCTTCTGACCGCCAGGCGGCTTCTTGACGCAGGGAACGTCGTATTGTGGGCGAACACGTGCTTGTCGTACCTACGAATTGGCCTGGTGAAGGTGCCTCCAAATCTGGCGTGGCCGGGGAGAACATCAAGAACTTTCTAGATATTTGTGTAGTCTATCTTCGACTGATGGTCCGAGTCGAAATACGTGACCATGGAATATTTTGGGCTTGAGAGGATGAGTGTCCAATGTGTGTCACTGCACAAAACACGGAATGTTAGAAAAAACGATCGAAATCTAAGAAATCATATGTTACGGGGCGGTGAGGGGATGACTTAGTCGGGAAAGTATGGCACGAGGAAGTTATCCTTATCTGGGTTTGCCTGAACGATGCCTTCGAGGTATGAACTCGCGACTTGTCGGTCCCCAGCGCTGCCCAAGATCTTGGCACGCATGTAGAAGGGGTCGACTATCACGATGTCCGGGGTCTTGTCTCTAATGATCCACATCTCCATACTCAGCGAAAATAGCCGAACGAAGGTGTAGTGCGGCGGATGATGGTTAAACATAACGAAGATGTCATCAAACCGCAGGACGATCATACCCCCGATGGCGCTATCCACAAAGCCCTTGCCCTCGGGCACCTTGGCCACGAAAACCGGGTATGCCACATCATTCTCTTGGAGACGCCGCTTCTCCAAAGAAAGAACACTGTCATGCAGACTCCGCATAGCACCGGTTGCAGCATTGAGCAGATTAGTCGCTAGCATCGTCCTATCCGCCTCATGCACCCTCCACGAGATATCCTTAGGTGAAGGTGGCCCGTCCTAAGCACGGTTCGTACTCGGTGTCGGCTGGATCGCACCCTTGTTACTCTTTCTTTTCCGTCCCTTCTTCTTCTGCTATAATGGGATCGAGTTCTTCTCACAGACAGCCTTCTTGAGTGTGTTGGGGCTGATAATATTTCGCACCTCGGCTATCTGAGGCTCGGTGAAGGTGGCAGCTGGAGGCGTCTCCTGAGAACTGAACGCCAGACGACGCCTGTTGCAAATTGGTTTCTCCGCGGTACCAGCTAGATCGTCTTTTGCAGGGTTGGGTTCTTGAGAAGGAGGCCCCAAGAATTCGTCACCGTACCAATGTTCGTTGAAGTACTTACCGATGTTGGTAAATGTACATTCGTTGTCGCCGTCGGCGTCGTCCGGATCCTGTGCCATATGCATGTCCGGATCCTGTGCCATATCCATGTCCGGCATGTCCGGTAGTGTTGCAGGGGTCTTGCCATGGCTTGGCGCCGGCACGACTAGCGGTGTTGTCTGTGGGGTGGTGTCCCCCGCCCCCAAACGAATCTGGCTCTTCGGCCAAAGCATGGGCCATCTTATGCAGGCGCTGAGGGTCATCACATCATCTTCATCGGCCCCGTGGGGTCGATACGGAGGTAACATGTCGTCGAAGCCCGGCAGCACCCGAACCAGTTGAACCCTATAAAGGGTGGGTGTCATCTGATTAGCGTAGAACACACGGCTGCCCGGTTTAACAATTCTGCCCTTGGCGACATCGACCAACTCGTCATTCACGAAGTGCAGGAGAGTGCACGGAACATCGGCGGCACCCTGCGAAAACATGTAGGGTATCAGGGATGCCCAGTCAATGGTAAGGAGATGAAGTCATCGGCCGAGAGGCTTAATTAGTTACCGTGATGGCGTCAAGCTCGGCTAATGTTGAGGCACCGCCAACGGCAGGCGTGCAAGTGACGGAGGGGCCGCTTGCTGCTGAGGTGCCGGCTGCCGTATTCTTCCCACAATTGGATGTATTAAGCTGCAATGCCGACGCCGCCGCGGGAGACACCAATGCTGCCTCCGCCAGAGACACCAATGGCACCGCCGGCGCGTTGCGTGAGTTGCTGCCCGTGAAGCTGGGAATCGGGGGTCGCCCCTGTTGGCTGCCCGCAATCCACGCCTGCAGTCGAGAAACCAAGGTAGGCATAATGGCGGTGATCGTCGCTCCCAGTTGGTCTCGCATTTGCTCTTCAACGATCTCCGGAATCTACGCCACTTGTGCCTTGAGTTGTTGAACCTCGCGCTCCTGGCTTTCCGAGCTAGTCTTTCTCTCCTTTCCCCCAGCGATATAGTACTGCGACCATTTCGTGGACAAGCCTTTGCCAGCCACACGACCAGCTGACGACGACTTACTGAGCTTATCCTTGTTTTTCATTACGTTCGACGCCCTATTTAAAGGGGTGTCGAAAGGGGAGCTCTGAGACGACCCCGCGCTACTACATTCAGTGTCCTGCAGAAGGAACGTGAACCATTTAGAAAATTGGCTTCATTAATTAGAATGCAACCATATGGAGCTAATTACGCGGGGGTGTATTCCTTAATAGAACATGCTCAAGTGCCTTGGTCTTCAGATCCAAGGTAAGCTCCTTGGTTACCGCGTCAATCTTGTACCTGGCCCTGACATAGTTCCTGGTCTGCTTGTCACGGTATTTCTCGAAGAGGGGCAGTAGGCCTTGCTCGGCACGCTCCACGTCCTCCTTCTCCCATATAAGTTCCGCCACTCTATAACCGCCGGAACCGAGTTTGTGGACCCCTAAGTTCAAGTCCCACATATCTTTCCCCCACTGACTTGATTCCGTAGATGTGTTGCTCTCGCACTTGATCTTGAACTCCCGGTAGCATCTCCACTGATTGAAGGATGTTTCTCCTTGATCTTCTCATAACTATCACCTTTTTCAATCATGCTCTTCACCGAGGCTCTCCAAGTAGAGCGGGCCCTGCTCTTCTTCGTGAGGGCGGCACTATTCACTTTATTCCCTAAGAGGCGTGTGTTTGCGAAGTCACCGGGGAACTTGTATCTTTCGTGCAGCTTCGTGAAGAGGAGGTTGCACAAATTCCCTCGGTCACAATGCCTTAGGTTCTCGGTGTTGATCGAGACGGTGCTCCGGAGAATGCGCCCGAGCTGTCCCTCGTACCCCTTGAATATTTCTGGGAGCGCCGTTGGATGCCCCTCGGAGGACACTTTAGTAAATTCCTCCTTGACTGTGCCGAGCACGTTCGGGCGCTGGTCCTTCCGTTGCCTCTTTGGTTGGCTGCCATCTGTGTGTGCGCTGCCATCATCAGTGGTGGCATCCTCGGCGGCACCATCAGTGGTGTCATCCCCGATACCACTAGGGGTTGTGTAGTCAAGATCGGTGTCCTCCATCTCCTGGGACAACTCCCAGAATGCTTTGCCCGAACCGCCGGCCTCATCATTGTGGGCCATGTTTCGCTCTAAATAGGAAAAAATTTAGGTTAAAAAGTTGGTTGTTGTCCAGGAACAAGATCTCATCATTTAGGGTTTGTGAGGAATTATCATGGTCTCATCATTTAAGGTTCGTCGACACCGAGGCATCCTAAAAGCTAAGCTTTTATCGTTTAGGGTTTGTCAATGCCGAGGCACCCTAAAAGACTAAGCTTTCGTCATTTAGGTTTTTGTCGACACCGAGGAACCCTAAAAGCCAAGGTTTTATCATTTAGGGTTTGTCGACACTAAGGCACGTGATACGTCCATTTTGCATCATGCTTTTATATCGTTATTTATTGCATTATGGGCTGTTATTACACATTATGTCACAATACTTATGCCTATTCTCTATTATTTTACAAGGTTTACATGAAGAGGGAGAGAATGCCGGCAGCTGGGATTCTGGGCTGGAAAAGGAGCAAATATTAGAGACCTATTCTGCACAGCTCCAAAAGTCCTGAAACTTCACGGAAGACATTTCCAGAATATATAAAAAATACTCAGCGGAAGAGATTCACCAGGGGGGCGCACCCTGCCCATGAGGGTGGGGGCACGCTCTACCCCCCTGGGCACGCCCCCCTTCCTCGTGGGCCCCCTTGTGGCCCTTATGGTGTCCATCTTCTGCTATATGAAGTCTTTTGACGGGAAATCATAAGCCATCTTCTCGGACGAAACTCCGCCGCCACGAGGCGGAACCTTGGCGGAACCAATGTAGGGCTCTAGCGGAGCTGTTCTGACGGGGAAACTTCCCTTCCGGAGGGGTAAATCATCGCCATCGTCATCACCAATGTTTCTCTCATTGGGAGAGGGCAATCTCCATCAACATCTTCACTAGCACCATCTCCTCTCAAAACCCTAGTACATCTCTTGTGTCCAATTCCTATCTCCAACTCCAGGATTGGTACCTGTGGGTTGCTAGTAGTGTTAATTACACCTTGTAGTTGATGCTAGTTGGTTTAATTGGTGGAAGATCATATGTTCAGATCCTATATGCATATTAATACCCCTCTGGTTATGAACATGTTCGTGCTTTGTGAGTAGTTACGTTTGTTCTTGACGACATGGGAGAAGTCTTGCTATTAGTAGTCATGTGAATTTGTTATTCGTTCGATATTTTGATGAGATGTATGTTGTCTCTCCTCTAGTGGTGTTATGTGAACGTCGACTACATGACACTTCGCCATTATTTGGGCCTAGAGGAAGGCATTGGGAAGTAATAAGTAGATGATGGGTTGCTAGAGTGACAGAAGCTTAAACCCTAGTTTATGCGTTGCTTCGTAAGGGGCTGATTTGGATCCATATGTTTCATGCTATGGTTAGGTTTACCTTAATACTTTTGTTGTAGTTGCGGATGCTTGCAATAGAGGTTAATCATAAGTGGGATGCTTGTCCAAGTAAGGGAAGTACCCAAGCACCGGTCCACCCACATACCAAATTATCAAAGTACCGAACGCGAATCATATGAGCGTGATGAAAACTAGCTTGACGATATTCCCATGTGTCCGGGGATCGCTTTTCTCTATATATAAGAGTTTGTCCAGGCTTGTCCTTTGCTACAAAAAGGATTGGGCCACCTTGCTGCACTTTATTTACTTTTGTTACTTGTTGCTTGTTAGGAATTACCCTATCAACAAACTATCTGTTACCACTTATTTCAGTACTTGCAGAGAATACCTTGTTGGAAACCGCTTATCATTTCCTTCTGCTCCTCGCTAGGTTCGACACTCTTACTTATCGAAAGGACTACGAGAGATCCATTATACTTGTGGGTCATCAAGACTCTTCTCTGGCGTCATTGCCGGGGAGTGAAGCGCCTTTGGTAGGTGGAATTTGGTAAGGAAAAATTTATATAGTGTGCTGAAATTTACTGTCACTTGTTACTATGGAAAGTAATCCTCTGAGGGGCTTGTTCGGGGTATCTTCACCCCGATCAGTAGAGCAAAGAGTTGACCCTCAACCTACTGAACCTACTGAAAATGAAAATGTCTGCTTTGAAATTCCTTCGGGTATGATTGAGAAACTGCTAGCTAAACCTTTTTGAGGAGATGGAACAAAACATCCTGATGAGCATCTAATATATGTGGATGAAGTTTGTGGATTATTTAAGCTTGGAGGTGTACCCGGAGATGTTGTTAAGAAGAAGGTCTTCCCTTTATCTTTGAAGGGAGATGCATTGACATGGTATAGGCTATGTGATGATATGGGGTCTTGGAATTACAAACGATTGAAATTGGAATTTCATCATAAGTTTTATCATATACATCTTGTTCATCGTGATCGCAATTATATATATAATTTTTGGCCTTGCGAAGGAGAAAGCATCGCTCAAGCTTGGGGAGGCTTAAATCAATGTTATATTCATGCCACAATGATGAGCTCTCAAGAGAAATGAATATTCAAAATTTCTATGCTCGGCTTTCTGATAGCAATCGCACCATGCTTGATACTTCTTGTGCTGGCTCTTTTATGATGAAGACTATTGAATTCAAATGGGATTTATTGGAAAGAATTAAACGCAACTCTAAAGATTGGGACCTCGACAAAGGTAAGGAGTCAGGTATGACAACTAGTTTTGATTGTGTTAAATCTTTTATGGATACCGATGTTTGCCATAAATTTAGCACTAAATATGGACTTGACACTGAGATAGTAGCTTCTTTCTGTGAATCTTTTGCTACTTATGTTGATCTCCCCAAGGAGAAGTGGTTTAAATATCATCCTCCCATAGAAACAAAAGTAGCTGCACCTATTAAAGTTGAAGAAAAGATTGTCACTTATAATGATCCTATTGTTCCTACTGCATATGTTGAGAAACCACCTTTCCATGTTAGGATAAAGGATCATGCTAAAGCTTCAACTGTGGTTCGTAAAAGCAATATTAAAACTTATACACCTCATGAGCAAATTAAAGTTGAACCTGATATTGCTATTGTTAAAGATCTCTTGTCTGATAATATTGATGGGCATGTCATTCATTTCCTTGATGAAACTGCTAGAATTGCTAAACCTTGTGCTAAAGATAAAAACAGACCGGTGGTAGGCATGCCTGTTATTTCTGTTAAAATAGGAGATCATTGTTATCTTGGCTTATGTGATATGGGTGCTAGTGCTAGTGCAATACCTTATTCCTTATACACAGAAATTATGCATGATATTGCACGTGCTGAGATAGAACATATTGATGTCACAACTAAACTTGCCAATAGAGATACTATTTCACCAATGGGAATTGTTAGAGATATTGAAGTGTTGTGTGGGAAAACTAAATATCATGCTGATTTTCTTGTACTTGGTTCCCGACAAGATAGCTTTTGTCCCATTATATTTGGTAGAACTTTCCTGAACACTGTTAATGTCGGAGTAATGGGCCGCGGGTAGGCCAACCCGAGGCCCATAACTTTTCAAGACATCGGGGCAGGTAGCGCCCCTCAAGACCACAGGGCGAAGAGCCGCCTCCTGGGGAGTCTACGGCAAGGCAGCCGACTGCCCGCTCACGGCCGAGTCCCAGGGGCGACTTACAGAGAGGCGCTCTTTGGGGAGTCGGCCGGCGAACCCAACAAACCGTGACCTCATCGAGGGGGACGGGGCAGGGGCGTGGCTACAATGAAGCCCACTCCCCGCCCCTTACCAAGGGCAGGCATGGATACAACGCGCCGTACTTGGGAAGATCTCCCTGCGGCGTGGCACTGTAGCCCAGCCGGCCCTGACATCAGCACCACTGTACCTGGTCCTACGCCCACGACGGCCTGTCTGTACGGCCTGGGGGCAGCAGGGGACCACGAGTCAGCGAGACCTCGGGAGACGACGGGAGAACCGCCAGTCGGACCCGTTGGGAGTCGGCCCGGGGGAGTCGGCCGAGCCCTCCCCCAAGGCCCCACGCACCATTAATCAAGAAGAGATGGGGAGTGGCCATAGTGATCGCCCGCCAGGCGGCGGGGCTGTTGCCACGACCCCATGACCGAGCTTGCGTCATCAGGAGCACGGCTATAGTAATCAGCAGCCGGCAAGACCCGCCCGCGGCGGACGCAGCCTGTCGGCTCCGTACCAGACCAGCTGGCGGGGCCCACCAGTCGGCGGGCCCCAGCAGTCGGCGGAGAAGCCGGAGGTTGGAGGCACTGATGGCTGGGGCCGCGCCTAGTCCAATTACCATTCTACCCCTGGGGGGTAGGCCTATATAAACCCCCCATGGCACCCATGCAAAGGGTTGGATCCCAGTAGTTCTATACCACACCCGATAGAGGGATAGAGCTAGCCTTGCCCTCTCCTACCACCAGACACACCTCAAGGATCAACCGTGTAAACACTTGACCATAGTGATCATGCGGAGACCCGGTAGAGCAGCAATAGGGGTATTATCTCCCCGGAGAGCCCCAAAGCTGGGTAAGATTCGCCGGCGTGCATGTCTTCGCCTCATCCCGTTTCCAGGCACCAGCGACGTTCTACTCGCCCCCACCATGATAAGCCATCCGTTAGCATATGTCGCACCAAACCCCCGACAGTTAATGCTACCATAGATTGCAAAAGGGATGTTGTTACTATCGGTTTCGATGATATGACTCATGAATTTAATTTTTCTAAATTTAGTAGACAACACCGTGAAGAAGAATTACCTAGTAAGGATGAAATTATTGGTCTTGCTTCTATTGCCGTACCTCCTAGTGATCCTTTAGAACAATATTTGCTAGACCATGAAAATGATATGTTTATGAATCAAAGAAGGGAAATAGACGAAGTATTCTTTAAACAGGAATCTATTCTGAAAAACAATTTGCCTATTGAAATCCTAGGGGACCCCCCTCCACCCAAGGGTGATCCCGTGTTTGAGCTTAAACCGTTACCTGATACTCTTAAATATGCTTATCTTGATGAGAAAAAGATATATCCTGTTATTATTAGTGCTAATCTTTCAGAGCATGAGGAAGAGAGATTATTGAGAACTCTGAAGAAGCACCGTGCTGCTATTGGGTATACTCTCGATGATCTTAAGGGCATTAGTCCCACTCTATGTCAACATAAAATTAATTTGGAAGAAGATGCTAAACCAGTTCATGATCATCAATGACAGCTGAATCCTAAAATGAAAGAAGTGGTAAGAAAGGAAATACTAAAGCTCCTTGAGGCAGGTATATCTATCTCATTGCTGATAGTCAGTGGGTAAGTCCTGTCCATGTTGGGGAACGTAGCAGAAATTCAAAATTTTCCTAAGTGTCACCAATATCTATCTATGGAGAGACCAGCAACGAGGGGAAGGAGAGTGCATCTACATACCCTTGTAGATCGCTAAGCGGAAGCGTTCAACTGAACGGGGTTGATGGAGTCGTACTCGTCGTGATTCAAATCACCGATGACCAAGTGCCGAACGCACGGCACCTCCGCGTTCAACACATGTGCAGCCCGGTGACGTCTCCCACGCCTTGATCCAGCAAGGAGAGAGGGAGAGGTTGAGGAAGACTCCATCCAGCAGCAGCACAACGGCGTGGTGGTGATGGAGGAGCGTGGCAATCCTGCAGGGCTTCGCCAAGCACCAAAGAAGAGGAGGGAGAGAGAGATGCAGGGCTGCACCAACGAGAGATCGAATCGCGTATTGTGGGCAGCCCTATGCCTCATATATATAGGGAAGGGGAGGGGCTGCGCCCCCTCTAGGGTTCCCACCCCTAGGGGGGCGGCAGCCCTAGATGGGGAGCAAGGGGGCGGCCAAGAGGGGATGGGAGAGGGAGGCGCACCAATATGGGCCCTAAGGCCCATATCTCATTAGGGTTTGCCCCCTCTCCATCTCTTAGGCACATGGGCCTTAGTGGGGCTGGTGCCCTTGGCCCATGTAGGCCAAGGAACACTCCCTACAGCCCATGTGGCCCCCCCCGGGGCTGGTGGCCCCACTTGGTGGACCCCCGGGACCCTCCTGGTGGTCCCGGTACGTTACCGATAAACCCCGAAACTCTTCCGGTGACCAAAACAGGACTTCCCATATATAAATCTTTACGTCCGGACCATTCCGGAACTCCTCGTGACGTCCGGGATCTCATCCGGGACTCCAAACAACATTCGGTAACCACATACAAACTTCCTTTACAACCCTAGCGTCATCGAACCTTAAGTGTGTAGACCCTACGGGTTCGGGAGACATGCAGACATGACCGAGACGTTCTCCGGTCAATAACCAACAGCGGGATCTGGATACCCATGTTGGCTCCCACATGTTCCACGATGATCTCATCGGATGAACCACGATGTCAAGGACTTAATCAATCCCGTATTCAATTCCCTTTGTCTAGCGGTACGATACTTGCCCGAGATTCGATCGTCGATATCCTGATACCTTGTTCAATCTCGTTACCGGCAAGTCTCTTTACTCGTTCCGTAACACATCATCCCGTGATCAACTCCTTGATCACATTGTGCACATTATGATGATGTCCTACCGAGTGGGCCCAGAGATACCTCTCCGTACACGGAGTGACAAATCCCAGTCTCGATTCGTGCCAACCCAACAGACACTTTCGGAGATACCTGTAGTGTACCTTTATAGCCACCCAGTTACGTTGTGACGTTTGATACACCCAAAGCACTCCTACGGTATCCGGGAGTTGCACAATCTCATGGTCTAAGGAAATGATACCTTGACATTAGAAAAGCTTTAGCATACGAACTACACGATCTAGTGCTATGCTTAGGATTGGGTCTTGTCCATCACATCATTCTCCTAATGATGTGATCCCGTTATCAACGACATCCAATGTCCATGGTTAGGAAACCATAACCATCTATTGATCAACGAGCTAGTCAACTAGAGGCTCACTAGGGACATGGTGTTGTCTATGTATCCACACATGTATCTGAGTTTCCTATCAATACAATTATAGCATGGATAATAAACGATTATCATGAACAAGGAAATATAATAATAATCAATTTATTATTGCCTCTAGGGAATATTTCCAACAGTCTCCCACTTGCACTAGAGTCAATAATCTAGTTCACATCGCCATGTGATTAACACTCACAGGTCACATCGCCATGTGACTAACACCCAAAGAGTTCTGGGTTTGATCATGTTGCTTGTGAGAGAGGTTTTAGTCAACGGGTCTGAACCTTTCAGATCCGTGTGTGCTTCACAAATCTCTATGTCATCTCCTAGATGCAGCTACCACGTTCTATTTGGAGCTATTCCAAATAACTGTTCTACTATACGAATCCAGTTTACTACTCAGAATAATCTGGATTAGTGTCAAAGTTTGCATCGGCGTAACCCTTTACGACGAACTCTTTTACCACCTCCATAATCGAGAAAATTCCTTAGTCCACTAGTTACTAAGGATAACTTTGACCACTGTCCTGTGATCTGTTCTTGGATCACTTTTGTACCCCTTGACTGACTCATGGCAAGGCACACTTCAGGTGCGGCACACAGCATAGCATACTGTAGAGCCTATGTCTTAAGCATAGGGGACGACCTTCGTCCTTTCTCTCTATTCTGCCGTGGTCGAGCTTTAAGTCTTAACTTCATACCTTACAACTCAGGCAAGAACTGCTTCTTTGACTGATCCATCTTGAACAACTTCAAGATCATGTCAAGGTATGTGCTCATTTGAAAGTACCATTAAGCGTTTTGATCTATCCTTATAGATCTTGATGCTCAATGCTCAAGTAGCTTAATCCAGGTTTTCCATTAAAAACACTTTCCAAATAACCCTATATGCTTTCCAGAAATTCTACGTCATTTCCGATCAACAATATGTTAAAACATATACTCATCAGAAATTCTATAGTGCTCCCACTCACTTCTTTGGAAATACAAGTTTCTCATAAACTTTGTATAAACCCAAAATCTTTGATCATCTCATCAAAGTGTACATTCCAACTCCGAGATGCTCACTCCAGTCCTCAGAAGGATTGCTGGAGCTTTGCATCCTTATTAGCATCTTTTCAGGATTGACAAAACCTTCCGGTTGTATCACATACAACCTTTCCTCAAAAATTGTCGAGGAAACAATGTTTTGATACCCTATCTGCAAGATTTCATAAATAATGCAGTAATCGCTAATATAATTCCAACAGACTCTTAGCATTGCTACGAGTGAGAAAATCTCATCGTAGTCAACTACTTGAACTTGTCAGAAAACATCTTAACGACAAGTCGAGCTTTCTTAATGGTGACATTTACCATCATTGTCTGTCTTCCTTTTAAAATCCATCTACACTCAACAGCCTTACGACCATCAAGTAGTTCTTCCAAAGTCTATACTTTGTTTTATACATGGATCCTCTCTCGGATTTTATGGCCTCGAGCCATTTTCGGAATCCGGGCCGACCATCGCTTCTCCATAGCTCGTAGGTTCATTGTTGTCTAGCAACATGACTTCCAAGACAGGATTACGTACTACTCTGAAGTAGTACGCATCCTTGTCATCCTACGAGGTTTGGGAGTGACTTGATCCAAAGTTTCATGATCACTATCATAAGCTTCCACTTCAATTGATGTAGGTGCCACAGGAACAACTTCCTGTGCCCTGCTACACACTAGTTGAAGAGACGGTTCAATAACCTCATCAAGTCTCCACCATCCTCCCGCTCAATTCTTTTGAGAGAAACTTTTCCTCGAGAAAGGACCCGATTCTAGAAACAATCCCTTATTGCTTTCGGATCTGAGACAGGAGGTATACCCAACTGTTTTGGGTGTCCTATGAAGATGCATTTATCCGCTTTGGGTTCGAGCTTATCAGCCTGAAACTTTTTCATATAAGCGTCGCAGCCCCAAACTTTTAAGAAATGACAGCTTAGGTTTCTCTAAACCATAGTTCATATGGTGTCACCTCATCGGAATTACGTGGTGCCCCTTTTTAAAGTGAATGTGGTTGTCTCTAATGCCTAACCCATAAACTATTGTGGTAATTCGATAAGAGACATCATGGTATGCATCATATCCAATAGGGTGCAGTTATGATGTTCGGACACACCATCACACTATGGTGTTCCAGGCTGTATTAGTTGTGAAACAATTTCCACAATGTCTTAATTCTGTGCCAAACTCGTAATTCAGATATTCATCTCTATGATCATATCATAGATCTTTTATCCTCTTGTCACGACGATCTTTCAACTTCACACTGAAATTACTTGAACCTTTCAATAATTCAGACTCGTGATTCATCAAGTAAATATACTCAACATCTACTCAAATCATCTGTGAAGTAAGAACATAACGATATCCACTACATGCCTCAGCACTCATTGGACTGCACACATCAAAATGTATTACTTCCAACAAGTTGCTTTCTAGTTCCATTTTACTGAAACCGAGGCTTTCAGTCATCTTGCCCATGTGGTATGATTTGCATGTCTCAAGTGATTCAAAATCAAGTGAGTCCAAACGGTCCATTTGCATGGTGTTTCTTCATGCATAAACACCAATAGACATGGTTCGCATGTCTCAAACCTTTCAAAAACGAGTGCGCCCAAAGATCCATCAACATGGAGCTTCTTCATGCGTTTTATACCGATATGACTTAAGTGGCAGTGCCACAAGTATGTGGTACTATCATTACTATCTTTTGGCATGAACATGTGTATCACTACGATCGAGATTCAATAAACCATTCATTTTAGGTGCAAGACCATTGAAGGTATTATTCAAATAAACAGAGTAACCATTATTCTCCTTAAATGAATAACCGTATCGCGATAGACATAATCCAATCATGTCTATGCTCAACGAAAACACCAAACTCGATGGTAGAGGGAGCTTGCGATGCTTGATCATATCAACATTGGAAACACTTCGAACACATATCGTCAGCTCACCTTTAGCTAGTCTCCGTTTTATTCCGTAGCTTTTATTTCGAGTTACTAACACTTAGCAACCGAACCGGTATCTAATACCCTGGTGCTACTAGGAGTACTAGTAAAGTACACATCAACACAATGTATATCCAATATACTTCTATCGACCTTGCCAGCCTTCTAATCTACCAAGTATCTAGGGTAATTCTGCTCCAGTGGTTGTTCCCCTTATTACAGAAGCACTTAGTCTCGGGTTTGGGTTCAACCTTGGGTTTCTTCACTAGAGCAGCAGCTGAATTGCCATTTCACGAAGTATCCCTTCTTGCCCTTGCCCTTCTTGAAACTAGCGGTTTCACAAACCATCAACAATTGATGCTCCTTCTTGATTTCTACTATCGCGAATATCTCAAGGATCATCATATATGTCCCTGATATATTATAGTTCATCACGAAGCTCTAGTAGCTTGGTGGTAATGACTTCGGAGAAACATCACTATCTCATCTGGAATATCAACTCCCACTCGATTCGAGCGATTGTTGTACTCAGACAATCTGAGCACAAGTTCAACAATTGAGCTTTTCTCCTTGGTTTGCAGGCTAAGAAAATCATCGGAGGTCTTATACCTCTTGACGTGGGCACGAGCCTGAAATCCCAATTTCAGCCCTCGAAACATCTCATATGTTTCGCGACGTTTCAAAAAACCGTCTTCGGTGCCTCAACTCTAAACCGTTTAACTGAACTATCACGTAGTTATCAAAACATGTATGTCAGATGTTCGCAACATCCACAGACAACGTTCGAGGTTCAGCACACTGAGCGGTGCATTAAGGACATAAGCCTTCTATGAAGCAATGAGGACAATCCTCGGTTTACGGACCTCGTCCGCATAATTGCTACTATCAACTTTCAACTAAATTTTCTCTAGGAACATATCTAAACAGTAGAACTGGAGCGCGAGCTACGTCATAATTTGCGAAGACCTTTTGACTATGTTCAGGATAATTAAGTTCATCTTATGAACTCCCACTCAGATAGACATCCCTCTAGTCATCTAAGTGATTACATGATCCGAGTCAACTAGGCCGTGTCCGATCATCACGTGAGACGGACTAGTCAACATCGGTGAACATCTTCATGTTGATCGTATCTGCCATACGACTCATGCTCGACCTTTCGGTCTTCTGTGTTCCGAGGCCATGTCTGTACATGCTAGGCTCGTCAAGTCAACCTAAGTGTCTGCATGTGTTCTGAGGCCATGTCTGTACATGCTAGGCTCGTCAACACCCGTTGTATGTGAACGTCTGAATAAAACACCCGATCATCACGTGGTGTTTTGAAACAGTGAACTGTCGCAACGGTGCACAGTTAGGGGGAACACTTCTTGAAATTGTTGTAAGGGATCATCTTATTTACTACCGTCGTTCTAAGTAAACAAGATGTATAAACATGATAAACATCACATGCAATCAAATAATAGTGACATGATATGCCCAATATCATATAGCTCCTTTGATCTCCATCTTGGGGCTCCATGATCATCTTGTCACCGGCATGACACCATGATCTCTATCATCATGATCTCCATCATCGTGTCTTCTTGAAGTTGTCTTGTCATCTATTACTTCTACTACTATGGCTAACGCTTTAGCAATAAAGTAAAGTAATTACATGACGTTTAAGTTGACACGCAGGTCATAAATAAATTAAGACAACTCCTATGGCTCCTGCCGGTTGTCATACTCATCGACATGCAAGTCGTGATTCCTATTACAAGAACATGATCAATCTCATACATCACATATATCATTCATCACATCCTTTGGCCATATCACATCACATAGCATACCCTGCAAAAACAAGTTAGACGTCCTCTAATTGTTGTTTGCATGTTTTACGTGGCTGCTATGGGTTTCTAGCAAGAACGTTTCTTACCTACGCAAAGACCACAACGCGATATGCCAATTGCTATTTACCCTTCATAAGGACCCTTTTCATCGAATCCGACCCGACTAATGTGGGAGAGACAGACACCCGCTAGCCACCTTATGCAACTAGTGCATGTCAGTTGGTGGAACCTGTCTCACGTAAGAGTACGTGTAAGGTCGGTCCGGGCCGCTTCATCCCACGATGCCGCCGAATCAAGATAAGACTAGTAACGGCAAGCATATTGAACAAAATCAACGCCCACAACTACTTTGTGTTCTACTCGTGCATAGAATCTACACAATAGACCTAGCTCATGATGCCACTGTTGGGGAACGTAGCAGAAATTCAAAATTTTCCTACGTGTCACCAAGATCTATCTATGGAGAGACCAGCAACGAGGGGAAGGAGAGTGCATCTACATACCCTTGTAGATCGCTAAGCGGAAGCGTTCAAGTGAACGGGGTTGATGGAGTCGTACTCGTCGTGATTTAAATCACCGATGACCAAGTGCCGAACGCACGGCACCTCCGCGTTCAACACACGTGCAGCCCGGTGACGTCTCCCACGTCTTGATCCAGCAAGGAGAGACGGAGAGGTTGAGGAAGACTCCATCCAGCAGCAGCACAACGGCGTGGTGGTGATGGAGGAGCGTGGCAATCCTGCAGGGCTTCGCCAAGCACCACAGAAGAGGAGGGAGAGAGAGATGCAGGGCTGCACCAACGAGAGATCGAATCGCGTATTGTGGGCAGCCCTATGCCTCATATATATAGGGAAGGGGAGGGGCTGCGCCCCCTCTAGGGTTCCCACCCCTAGGGAGGCGGCAGCCCTAGATGGGGAGCAAGGGGGCGGCCAAGAGGGGATGGGAGAGGGAGGCGCACCAATATGGGCCCTAAGGCCCATATCCCATTAGGGTTTGCCCCCTCTCCATCTCTTAGGCGCATGGGCCTTAGTGGGGCTGGTGCCCTTGGCCCATGTAGGCCAAGGAACACTCCCTACAGCCCATGTGGCCCCCCCGGGGCTGGTAGCCCCACTTGGTGGACCACCGGGACCCTCCCGGTGGTCCCGGTACTTTACCGATAAACCCCGAAACTCTTTCGGTGACCAAAATAGGACTTCCCATATATAAATCTTTACCTCCGGACCATTCCGGAACTCCTCGTGACGTCCGGGATCTCATCCGGGACTCCGAACAACATTCGGTAACCACATACAAACTTCCTTTACAACCCTAGCGTCATCGAACCTTAAGTGTGTAGACCCTACGGGTTCGGGAGACATGCAGACATGACCGAGACGTTCTCCGGTCAATAACCAACAGCGGGATCTGGATACCCATGTTGGCTCCCACATGTTCCATGATGATCTCATCGGATGAACCACGATGTCAAGGACTTAATCAATCCCGTATTCAATTCCCTTTGTCTATCGGTACGATACTTGCCCGAGATTCGATCGTCGGTATCCTGATACCTTGTTCAATCTCGTTACCGGCAAGTCTCTTTAATCGTTCCGTAACACATCATCCCGTGATCAACTCCTTGATCACATTGTGCACATTATGATGATGTCCTACCGAGTGGGCCCAGAGATACCTCTCCGTTTACATGGAGTGACAAATCCCAGTCTCGATTCGTGCCAACCCAACAGACACTTTCGGAGATACCTGTAGTGCACCTTTATAGTCACCCAGTTATGTTGTGACGTTTGATACACCCAAAGCACTCCTATGGTATCCGGGAGTTGCACAATCTCATGGTCTAAGGAAATGATACTTGACATTAGAAAAGCTTTAGCATACGAACTACACGATCTAGTGCTATGCTTAGGATTGGGTCTTGTCCATCACATCATTCTCCTAATGATGTGATCCCGTTATCAACGACATCCAATGTCCATGGTTAGGAAACCATAACCATCTATTGATCAACGAGCTAGTCAACTAGAGGCTCACTAGGGACATGGTGTTGTCTATGTATCCACACATGTATCTGAGTTTCCTATCAATACAATTATAGCATGGATAATAAACGATTATCATGAACAAGGAAATATAATAATAATCAATTTATTATTGCCTCTAGGGCATATTTCCAACAGTCCACTGTGTCCCTAAGAAGGGATGTATTACTGCCGTTCCTAATGATAAAGATGAATTGATTCCTCAGAGAACTATTACAGGTTATAGGATGGTAATTGATTTCCGCAAATTAAAGAAGGCTACTAAAAAGGATCAGTACCCCTTACCTTTTATCGATCAAATGCTAGAAAGATTATCCAAACATACACATATTTGCTTTCTAGATGGTTATTCTGGTTTCTCTCAAATACTTGTGTCAGCCAAAGATCAATCAAGGACTACTTTTACTTGCCCTTTTGGTACTTTTGCTTATAGACGTATGCCTTTTGGTTTATGTAATGCACCTGCTACCTTTCAAGGATGCATGATGGCTATATTCTCTGACTTTTGTGAAAATATTTGTGAGGTTTTCATGGACGATTTCTCTGTCTATGGATCTTCTTTTGATGATTGCTTGAGCAACCTTGATCGAGTTTTGCGGAGATGTGAAGAAACTAATCTTGTCTTGAACTGGGAAAAGTGCCACTTTATGGTTAATGAAGGTATTGTCTTGGGGCATAAAGTTTCTGAAAGAGGTATTGAAGTTGATAAAGCCAAAGTTGATGCTATTGAGAAGATTCCATGTCCCAAGGGGCATTAATTTCTGAAAGAGTATTGTCTTGGGGCATTAATTTTGATGATGTGGATTAATGAGAGATCATGAATGGTGCCTCCAATTAGTAAATATAGGAAAAGATGGAAGCAGCATATGCAAGTAAGTTTACTTCTTTACCTCTTGTTACAGGGAGGAGGGGAAGAGCAGAGACTCAAGGCGTGCTCCTGCTGCTCGAGGTGGATGGGGATGGCGGATGCGGGCAGAGGTGGAGCTCCTGCTGCTCGAGGAGGACCCGGGGGCGGTGAGGCACCTGCGTTGGCCATTGGCGATGGTCGACGAGGGGCAGCGCCGGTGGAGAGCAGCTGGGCGGCGGCCAGAGAAGGCGGAAGAGGAGGCGGGCGTGGGTGGAGCTCCCGCGGCAGTGGTTGAGGAGGGGACGCGCCGGTGGCCGGCGGCGCCAGCAAACCCTATATTGCAAGGAGGCCTCCTCGAGGAGGAAGCGCGCGAGGATGGTGGCTGCCGGTCGAGTGGCTCGGCGACGACGGCGTCGGTGATTTGGTTGGAGGGCGGTGGGCGCTAGCGGTGGGAAGGTTTGGGGCGGCCGCGGCGGTCTAGTGGAGGGCTGAGAGAGGTGTGAGATTGGGGATCGGGGATTGGGGATTTTAGTCGGGGGAGGGATAGCAATGGCGCACCACCTAGCGGTGCGCCATAAGTAACTTTTTTTGATAGTAATGGTGCACACCCAGTGGTGCGGCATAAGTAACTCTTTTTTGGATATCAATAGCGCACCACCCAGCGTTGCGCCATTAGTAATTTATTATTATTATTATTTTTTTTTGTTGCATCTAATTTTTTTGAAAATGAATATGAATATGAAACAGTAATAATTTTTTATGAAAACAGTAATAGATTTTTTAAAAAATATCATCAAATTTGTTATTTGAAAATATTTATGAATATGAAAAAATATCATCAAATTTGTCATTTGAAAATATCATCAAATTTGTTTTTTTTGTTTTTTTTAGTTGCATTCATTTGTGAATTTGTAAAACAATTATGAATATGAAGAAATATCATCAAATTTGAAAAAATATTCATGAATTCAAAACATGCCAATGAAATTTAAAAATATTCATGAGTTCATAAAATATTAACAAATTCAATATTATCAAATTTGTGAGTTAGAAATTCAATACCATAATAAACATAAATAAATATTCATGAGGACTAGAACAGAAGAAATATCATTTCAATATGTCGAATTACAATCAAGAAATGAAGACTACGATTTAAATACAATCGATCTTAGCTAGCTATCTTTTCACAATCTTCTTGCCCTTCTTTTTCGCAAATGTAGTTCTTCTGTGGAACGGACGTCCTTTAGGTAGGTTGGTCCTGCTTCTTCTTGTGGTGTATGGCACTTCATCGTCGTCGTCATGTTCCATCTTCGGGTCGCCGTACTTGTCAAAGTCTTGCTCATTGGCGACTCCATCCATTCCGATGATCTTCTTTTTGCCTCTCCTCACGACAACACGACTGGGCTTTGACGGGTCGGTAATGAAGAAGCATTGGTCCACTTGGGAAGCCAGTACCCATGGCTCATTTTCGCGGTGACGTTTGCACCCGCGGTCTTGGATTTGGCTTCGGCTATAACCATGGTGGATTAATAACGGTCTTCTTTTAGGACGCTCTTGTCCCATTTGACACGGAACATCAGGACCTTCTCTCCAGCGTAGCTCAGCTCCCAGATCTCCTCGATCCTTCCATAGTATCTGTCCTTGTCGTTACCGGTGTAGGGTTCCATCATTACCACGGAGTTCTGATAACCATCGCTCTTCATGTCCTTGTCCTCGATGTAGAATGTGTAGCCGTAGATATCGTACGCCTCATAGGTCATCAGGTTGTGCTCGGCGCCCTGTGACAAGGCGAATATGAGTTTTTCTTCAGCGGAAGAATCCTCATGTAAAGGGTACGACAGAAGCTTCTCTTGAACCAACGTGTGAAACATGAGTTGTGCTCTTTGATTATATCTCCGTCCGTCCTCTGTTGGCCTCGGTCATTGTACGTCTTCTCAATAAAGGTTTTGTGCTCTACCACCCAAGGATCGACCACGTCTATGTGTTGTAGCACGACTAGGTTTGCTCTTTCAAAGTCAGCAAGTCAACCCTCAAAGTCGACACGCATTTCATGGTGACCATCGCGGTGACCCCGTCCAGCGAGCTTGCCGAGGTGCGTGTTGACGGCAGACCAACGGGGTTCTCGATGCCTAGATAATTCGTGCGGTAGGAGATGCACTCTTCAGTCAGAAATCCCCTGGCTATGCTTCCCTCTAGACGTGACATGTTGTGAACATATCCTTTGATGACACCATTCATCCTTTCAAACGGCATCATGCTATGCAGGAACGTCGGCCCGAGTTGGATGATATCCTCCATGATATGGACCAGCAGATGCACCATAACATCGAAGAATGCGGGCGGGAAGTACATCTCAAGCTCACATAGTATCACCACGATCTCTTCCTGTAGCCTTCTGAGTTGCCTCACGCCAACCGACTTCCGAGAGATGACGTCGAAAAAGTTGCATATGCCAAATAGCATTTCATGGACGTGCGCGTCCATGATCCCACAGATTGCAACTGGAAGTATCTGCGTCATCAGCACGTGACAGTCGTGAGACTTCATCCCGCTGAACTTCTGCATCGCTGAGTCTAGGTATCTGCTTATCTTCCCCACGTAACCGTAAGGAAGTTTTAATCCTACGAGGCAGGTGAAAAACTACTCGATCTCCTCCTGACTTAGAGTGAAGCACGCGGGAGGGTAGTCGTTTCCAGTCTTCTTGGCCTTTTTGCCTTTGCGACGACTTTCCGTGTCCTGCTTCGCCTCATCATCATCATCATCATCATCATCATTAGCGTGAAGATTCTCCCTGATGCCCATTGATTTCAAGTCTGCCCTTACTTTCGGCCCATCTTTGGTCCTCTCTGGCATGTTGAGCAGGGTACCAAGCAGACTCTCGCACATGTTCTTCGTGATATGCATGACATCAAGGCTATGAGGCACACGGTGGATCTTCCAGTACGGCAAGTCCCAGAAAACAGACCTCGTTTTCCATACCTTTAGCAGCGGCTCTGGCGCCTTACGCTTCTTTCCCGGCTCCGGGCACTCTTTCCAATTTTTCAACAGCTCGTCTATTTCCTCACCGCTCCTCGTATGCGGGCGTCTTTAGGGTTCAGTTTCACCATCGAACAAATCCTTGCGTTTTCTCCATGGGTCATCATCGCGAAGCCACCTTCGATGTCCCATGAACACGGTTTTCAAAGACCCGGGATCTCTATCTAGCTGGCGATATGTTGTGTCATCCATGCACCTGACGCATCCAGAAAATCCGTGGACCACCTGCCTCGCGACATATCCGTAACTGAGATAGTCGTGCACTGTCGTTAGCAGTGCGGCTCTCATAGGGAAATATTCTTTCTCTGTGGCGTCCCATGTATTGGCTGGTGTTTTCCACAACGTGTCTAGCTCCTCTTTCAGCAGCCCCAGATACAGATTGATGTCGTTCCCTGGTTGTTTCGGCCCTTCAATTAACATACTCATGTGAATGTACTTCCTCTTCTGCACAACCAGGGGGGAAGGTTGTACATCCACAAACACAGGCCAGGTGCTATGTGTGCTTCTCTGGCTGCCAAACGGATTGACTCCATCGGTGCACGCGCCCAGCACGATATTCCTTGGGTCGTCCCCAAATTCTGGGTGTTCGAAGTTCAACGCTTGCCACTGGCTCGCATCCTTAGGGTGACTCAACATCTTGTCTTTTTTATTTATCTCCGGATCATTTCCGTCATCTTCTCGCTTCTTCTCCTCCCTATCCGCGAGCCAACGCAGGAGCTTTGCTAGCTTAGGGTCCGCGAAATACCGCTGTAGACGAGGAGTGATCGGAAAGTACCACACCACTTTTCGAGGAGCTTTCTTCCTCTTCTTGTATCCAGTGACGCCGCACACCGGACATATGGTAGACTCCACGTGCTCGTCCCGATAAATGATGCAATTGTTCATGCACACATGGTATTTCACGTCCGGTAAATCCAGAGGACACATGATTTTCTTCGCCTCCTCGAAACTGGTCGGGCACTTGTTCCCCTTGGGAAGACATTCGTGCCAGAATGACATGTTCTCGTCGAAGCATGCGTCGGTCATTTTGTGTTTTACCTTCATCTCCAGAGCCATGAGCGTTACTTTCAGGCGGGTATCCTCGGGCATGCATCCTTCATACAATGTAGTAACCGCGTCTATCTCCAGTTGATCCAACTTGGCTTTCTCTCGGGCGGCAGCTCTTGCATTATCCATTTTCTTGAGAAGCAGCTCTTGAATACGAGGGTCCTGCACCCAGCCCATCGATGGTCCATCGTCGTCTGCTCCGGCATCTTCATCTTCATGATCATGCCCTTCGTCTCGATCTTCCTCATCATCATGTCCGGCATCTTGTACATGATGACGGTGTACAGCATCACCGTCGTGATCATGTCCTGGAGATTCTTCGTCTTCTCGCCCGCCCTCGCCGCGGTGGTTGTCTTGCTGCCCTTCCTCATTTCTTGACCGGCCCCCATGGACGACTTCATAGTCATGTTCATCACCTTGCCATCGATAGACACGCAAGAGCAGGTGGTCCTGCACCTGTCCAGAATCCGGGTCCGCAATAAGGCTCTTCAGCTTGCATCTTTGACACGGACATCTTATCTCCGTCTCGTTCTTTTGAAGCATCTCGGCCTTCGCGGAGCTCAAAAACCTATTCACGATGCCTTCGGTCATCATGCGGACCATGGTCGCCTGCGGGGTAGAGCAGAACGATATTTTAGAACCAAGAAAAAATATGGCATGACCTTGCCTAAAAATAGGACCAAAAAGAATGCATAGTGCCAAATTCTTGCCGAAACGGAAATGAATCAACATTCCGGCAAAATATTGGCAACTACCGCATTTCAAATACCGGTACCTGCAAACACAAAAATATATGCAACACCACAAACATATGCAATACCACAAACATATGTAGATCTAGCTAGGCCATAAAAAGTGCATGTGCACGTCGTTGGAAGGAGAAAAAAGTAGATCTACGACATAAAGAAAGCTTTCCCCTTACTTACCTATCAAAAAAGGTAATTTAACCACTTAATTTGGGTGAATCTATGGCGCAAATGAGGTGAGGAGGAGGAGGCAGCCGAGACAAGCTTGGAGGAGGAGGTGGAGAGAATGAAGTGGGAAAATAGAGTGTGGTAGGTGGCTGTACAAAATATCTAGCTGGTCTCAGGTTACTAATGGCGCACCACCTAAAAATGTGCCATTAGTAACCCTGGTTACTAATGGCGCACCAGTTAGTGTTGCGCCATTACTAGTTTTGCAAAAAAAAATTAATTGTTAGTAGTGGCGCACCATGGTTGTGGTGCGCCATTACTAGTTTGAACCAGTAATGGCGCACTTCACAAAGGTGCGCCATTACTAGTTTCGAAAAAAAAGTAAAAAAATTTAGTAGTGGCGCACGGAGCGTGTGGTGCGCCATTACTAGTTAAACTAGTAATGGCGCACTGTGCCCTGGTGCGCCATTAATAGTTTTGGAAAAATAAAAATAATAAAATTTGCTAGTAATGGCACACCGTGTGTCTGGTGCGCCATTAGTAATGAGGACACTAATGGCGCACATGTATTTAGCTCTTTACTCTTTCGCACATGCTATGTGGGTGAAATGTTGATACCATGCCATGTTGCAACATTTTCAGAGTTCATTTTGTAGTGATTTTCAATTTCACGGTCATTTAGCTCTCTAAACAAATTGGTAAATGACTGAAAAACAGCAAATGATGTCAGAACGTGTTGGAAATTGATGACGACGCTTTGAATGCTGCATACTGAACGCAAAAAAAGTCTGGAGTTCAAATAAGTCTAAAAAACATTGAAGTGCCCGTGTAACAGATGAGTTCTCGTCCGAAACCCTGATACTCCGAAAGAGTTTGTCCAGTTTGTACACGAAGTGCGTCTAGTTTTTGCCGTGACCCTCTCTACTCTTTCGCACATGCTATGCAGGGTGAAATGATGATACCATACCAAGTTTCAACATTTTTAGAGTTCATTTTGTAGTGATTTTCAATTTCACGGTCATTTAGCTCTCTAAACAAATCGGTAAATGACTGAAAAACAGCAAATGATGTCAGAACATGTTGGAAATTGATGACGTCGCTTTGAATGCTGCATACTGAATGCAAAAAATGTCAGGAGTACAAATAATTTTAAAAAACATTGAAGTGCCCGTGTAACAGATGAGTTCTCGTCTGAAACCCTGATACTCCGAAACAGATTGTCCAGTTTGTACATGAAGTGCGTCCAATTTTTGCCATGGCCCTCTCTACTCTTTCGCACATGCTATGTGGGTGAAATGATGATACCATGCCAAGTTTCAACATTTTCAGAGTTCATTTTGTAGTGATTTTGAATTTCACGGTCATTTAGCTCTCTAAACAAATCGGTAAATGACTGAAAAATAGAAAATGATGTCAGAACGTGTTGGAAATTGATGACGTCTCTTTGAATGCTGCATACTTGACGCAAAAAAAGTCTGGAGTTCAAATAAGTTTAAAAAACATTTAAGTGCCCGTGTAACAGATGAGTTCTCGTCTGAAACCATGATACTCCAGAAGAGATTGTCCAGTTTGTACACGAAGTGCGTCCAGTTTTTTGCCGTGACCCTCTCTACTCTTTCGCACATGCTATGTGGGTGAAATGATGATACCATGCCAAGTTTCAACATTTTCAGAGTTTATTTTGTAGTGATTTTCAATTTCACGGTCATTTAGCTCTCTAAACAAATCGGTAAATGACTGACAAACAGCAAATGATGTCAGAACGTGTTGGAAATTGATGGCATCGCTTTGAATGCTGCATACTGAACGCAAAAATTCTAGAGTTCAAATAAGTATAAAAAACATTGATGTGCCCGTGTAACAGATGAGTTCTCGTCTGAAACCTTGATTCTCCGAAAGAGATTGTCCAGTTTGTACACATAGTGCATCCAATTTTTGCCGTGACCCTCTCTACTCTTTCACACATGCTATGCGGGTGAAATGATGATACCATGCCAAGTTTCAACATTTTCAGAGTTCATTTTGTAGTGATTTTCAATTTCACGGTCATTTAGCTCTCTAAACAAATCGGTAAATGATTGAAAAATAGCAAATGATGTCAGAATGTGTTGGGAATTGATGACGTCGCTTTGAATGCTGCATACTGAACACAAGAAGTCGGGATTTCAAATAAGTTACTAAAAATAAAAAAGAGGTGCAATGCTGGTTATTTGCTTCAAGCCTTTCTCGAAATAGTGTAGACTGCACTGCACATAGCTCCGTGCAATCTATGCTATTCCGAAAGGCTTGAAGCTAAGCAATGTGCAGGTGAGCATTGCGCCTCTCCTTCATCATCTCTGCACTCATGGCTTATAAACCGCTCCTACTGCCTCTCTCTTGGCGAGGTGGGACTTAAAATCGGCTTACTAAGAAACACTAGTACTAGTTCATGCCATGAACCGGTACTAAAGGTGTTCGTGGGGGCCCCAACCTAACCCCAGCCTGACACAGCCTCATTAGTACCGGTTCGTGGCATGAAACGGTACTAAAGGGTGCCCATGAACCGGTACTAATGATGTCCGCCCGCCTAGCCGTTGGAACCGGCACTAATGGACACATTAGTGCCAGCTCAAATTCAAACCGGCACTACTGTGCTTCAGATTTGACCATTTCTCTACTAGCGAACTCATGCAATATGATATAAACCCCATCTTTTTATCCTCGATGGAAATAATACAATACATGTCGTTTCCCTTGCTGTCACTTGGATCGAGCACCGCAAGATTGAACCCAAAGCTAAGCACTTCTCCCATTGCAAGAAAGATCAATCTAGTAGGCCAAACCAAACTGATAATTCAAAAAGACTTTCAAAGATAAGCCAATCATACATAAAAGAATTCAGAAAAGATACAAATATTGTTCATAGATAAACTTGATCATAAACCCACAATTCATCAGATCTCGACAAACACACCGCAAAACAAGATTACATCGAATAGATCTCCAAGAGAATAGAGGAGAACTTTGTATTGAGATCCAAAGAGAGAGAAGAAGCCATCTAGATACTAGCTATGGACCTGAAGGTCTGAAGTAAACTGCTCACACATTATCGGAGAGGCCATAGAGTTGATGTAGAGGCCCTCCGTGATCAATGCCCCATCCGGCGGAGCTCCGGAAAAGGCCCCAAGATGGGATCTCCTGGGTACATAAGGTTGCGGCAGTGGAATTAGGTTTTCGTGGTGCTCCTGGATGTTTGGGGGATACGTGGATATATATATAGGAGGAAGAAGTACGTCGGTGGAGCAACGAGGGGCCCACGAGGGTGGAGGGCGCGCCCAGGGGGGTAGGAGCGCCCCCTACCTCGTGGCCTCCTCGGTTGTTTCTTAACGCCCACTCCAAGTCTTCTGGATTACGTTCATTGAGAAAATCATGTTCCCGAAGGTTTCATTCCGTTTGGACTCCGATTGATATTCCTTTTCGGGGAAACACTAAAATAGGAAAAAAAACAGAAATTTGGGCTGGGCCTCCGGTTAAAAGGTTAGTCCCAAAAATAATATAAAAGTGTAAAAATAAGCCCATTAACATCCAAAATAGATAATATAATAGCATGGAGCAATCAAAAATTATAGATACGTTGGAGACGTATCAGCATCCCCAAGTTTAATTCCTGCTCGTCCTCGAGTAGGTAAATGATAAAGAAAAGAATTTTTGATGTGGAATGCTTCCTAATATATTTCTCAATGTAATTTTTCTTTAATGTGGCATGAATGTTCAGATCCGAAAGATTCAAGATAAAAGTTTAATATTGACATAGAAATAATAATACTTCAAGCATACTAACTAAGCAATCATGTCTTCTCAAAATAACATGGCCAAAGAAAGTTATCCCTACAAAATCATATAGTCTGGCTATGCTCAATCTTCATCACACAAAATATTAAATTTTGCACAACTCCGATGACAAGCCAAGCAATTGTTTCATACTTTTGATGTTCTCAAACTTTTTCAATCTTCACGCAATATATGAGCGTGGGCCATGGATATAGCACTATGGTGGTATAGAATGGTGGTTGTGGATTAGACAAAAAAGGAGAAGATATTCTCACATCAACTAGGCATATCAATGGGCTATGGGGATGCCCACCAATAGATATCAATGTGAGTGAGTAGGGATTACCATGCAACGGATGCACTAGAGCTATAAGTGTATGAAAGCTCAACAAAAGAAACTAAGTGGGTTTGCATCCAACTTGCTTTCTCACGAAGACCTAGGGCAATTTGAGGAAGCCCGTCATTGGAATATACAAGCCAAGTTCTATAATGTAAAATTCCCACTAGTTTATGAAAGTGACAACATAGGAGGCTCTTTATCATGAAGATCATGGTGCTACTTTGAAGCACAAGTGTGGAAAAAGCATAGTAACATTGTCCCTTCTCCCCTTTTCTCTCATTTCATTTTTTTTATTTTTTTATTTGGGCTTTCTTCTTTTTTTTCTTTTGGCCTCTTTTTTAATTTTTTTAATTTTTCGTCCGGAGTCTCATCCCAACTTGTGGGGGAATCATAGTCTCCATCATCATTTCCTCATTGGGACAATGCTCTAATAATGATGATCATCACACTTCTTTTTACTTACAACTCAAGAATTACAACTCAATATTTAGAACAAAATATGACTCTATGTGAATGCCTCCGGCAGTGTACCGGGATATGCAATGAATCAAGAGTGACATGTATTAAAAAAAATTGAACGGTAGCTTTGCCACAAATACGATGTCAACTACAGGATCATGCAAAGCAATATGACAATGATGAAGCGTGTCATAGCAAACGGAATGGTGGAAAGTTGCATGGCAATAAATCTCGGAATGCCTATGGAAATGCCATAATAGGTAGGTATGGTGGCTGTTTTGAGGAAGGTACATGGTGGGTTTATTGCACCGGCAAATGTTGCGCGGTACTAGAGAGGCTAGAAAATGTGGAAGGGTGAGGGTGCGTATAGTCCATGGAATCAACATTAATCAAAAAGAACTCACATACTTATTGCAAAAAGCTATTAGTTATCGAAACAAAGTACTATGCGCATGCTCCTAGGGGATAGATTGGTAGGAAAAGACAATCGCTCGTCCCCGACCGCCACTCATAAGTGAAGGAAATATGCCCTAGAGGCAATAATGAAGTTATTATTTATTTCCTTATTTCATGATAAATGTTTATTATTGATGCTAGAATTGTATTAACCGGAAACATAATACATGTGTGAATACATAGACAAACATAGTGTCACTAGTATGCCTCTACTTGACTAGCTCGTTAATCAAAGATGGTTAAGTTTCCTAACCATAGACATGAGTTGTCATTTGATTAACGGGATCACATCATTAGGAGAATGATGTGATTGACTTGACCCATTCCGTTACCTTAGCACTTGATCGTTTAGTATGTTGCTATTGCTTTCTTCAGGACTTATACATGTTCCTATGACTATGAGATTATGCAACTCCCGTTTACCGGAGGAAAACTTTGTGTGCTACCAAACGTCACAACGTAACTGGCTAATTATAAAGGTGCTCTACAGGTGTCTCCGAAGGTACTTGTTGAGTTGGCGTATTTTGAGATTAGGATTTGTTACTCCGATCATCGGAGAGGTATCTCTGGGCCCACTCGGTAATACACATCACTATAAGCCTTGCAAGCATTGTAACTAATGAGTTAGTTGCGGGATGATGTATTACGGAATGAGTAAAGAGACTTACCGGTAATGAGATTGAACTATGTATTGAGATACCGACGATCGAATCTCGGGCAAGTAACATACCAATGACAAAGGGAACAACGTATGTTGTTATGAAATTTGACCGATAAAGATCTTCATAGAATATGTCGGAGCCAATATGAGCATCTAGGTTCCGCTATTTGTTACTGACCGGAGACATGTCTCGGTCATGTCTACATATTTCTCGAACCCGTGGGGTCCGCACGCTTAAAGTTCGATGGCGGTTATATTATAAGTTTATGTGTTTGGATGTACCGAAGGTAGTTCGGAGTCCCGGATGTGATCACGGACATGACGAGGAGTCTCGAAATGATAGAGATGTAAAGATCAACGTATCGGATGACTATGTTCGGACACTGGAATGGTTTCGGGGAGTTTCGGGCATATGCTGGAGTACCAGGGGGTTACCGGCACCCCCCGAGGAGACTAATGGGCCTATTGGGCCCTAGTGGAGAAGAGGAGGGGCGGCCAAGGGCAGCCGCATGCCCCCCTTTCCTTTCCCCTCTCTGTCCTTTCCTCTCCTCTCCTACTCCCACATGGAAGGGGGGAGTCCTACTCCCGGTGGGAGTAGGACTCGTCATGGGGCGCGCCTAGGGTGGTCGGCCCCCTCCCCCTCCTCCACTCCTTTATATGCGGGGAGAGAGGCACCCCTTGGAGACACAACAATTGATCTCTTGGATCTCTTAGCCGTGTGCGGTGCCCCCCTCCACCATAATCCACCCCGATAATATCATAGCGGTGCTTAGGCGAAGCCCTGCGTTGGTAGAACATCATCATCGTCACCACGCCGTCGTGCTTACGGAACTCTCCCTCAAAGCTCGGCTGGATCGGAGTTTGAGGGACATCATCGAGTTGAACGTGTGCAGAACTCGGAGGTGCCGTGCGTTCGGTACTTGATCGGTCGGATTGTGAAGACGTACGACTACATCAGCCGCATTGTGCTAACGCTTCCGCTTTCGGTCTACGAGGGTACCTGGACACACTCTCCCCTCTCGTTGCTATGCATCACCATGATCTTGCATGTGCGGAGGAATTTTTTGAAATTCTATGTTCCCCAATAGTGGCATCCGAGCCAGGTTTATGCATAGATGTTATATGCACGAGTAGAACACAATTGAGTTGTGGGCGATACAATTCATACTGCTTACCAGCATGTCATACTTTGGTTCGGCGGTATTGTTGGATGAAGCGGCCTTGACCAATATTACCCGTACGCTTACGCGATACTGGTTCTACCGACGTCCTTTGCACACAGATGGCTGGCAGGTGTCAGTTTCTCCATCTTTAGTTGAACCGAGTGTGGCTACGCCCGGTCCTTGAGAAGGTTAAAACAAAACTAACTTGACGAACTATCATTGTGGTTTTGATGCACAGGTAAGAACGGTTCTTGCTCAGCCCGTAGCAGCCACGTAGAACTTGCAACAACAAAGTAGAGGACGTCTAACTTGTTTTTGTAGGGCATGTTGTGATGTGATATGGTCAAGACGTGATGAGATATAAGTTGTTGTATGAGATGATGATGTTTTGCTGAAGTTATCGGCAATTGGCAGAAGCCTTATGGTTGTCTGTTTATTGCATAAGATGCAAGCGCCAAATAATTGCTTTACTTTATCGCTATGCGATAGCAATAGTTGCAAGAGCAATAGTTGGAGAAACGACCATGTGAAGACACATTGATATAGATCAAGATGATGGAGATCATGGTGTCATGCCGTTGACGATGGAGATCATGACGATGCTTTGGATATGGAGATCAAATGCACAAGATGATCATGGCCATATCATGTCACATATTTTGATTGCATGTGATGTTTATCTTTTATGCATCTTATTTTGCTTTGATTGACGGTAGCATTATAAGATGATCTCTCACTAAATTTCAAGATAAAAGTGTTCTCCCTGAGTACGCACCGTTGCGAAAGTTCGTCATGCCGAGACACCACGTGATGATCGGGTGTGGTAAGCTCTACGTTCATCTACAACGGGTGCAAGCCAGTCTTGCCTCGGAACACTGATACCGAAAGGTCGAGCGTGAATCATATAGTAGATATGACCAACATAGTGATGTTCACCATTGAAAACTACTCCATCTCACGTGATAATCGGACATGGTTTAGTTGATATGGATCACGTGATCACTTAGATGATTAGAGGGATGTCTATCTCAGTGGGAGTTCTTAATTAATATGATTAATTGAACTTTAATTTATCATAAACTTAGTCCTGGTAGTGTTAGCATATCTATGTTGTAGATCAATTGCTCGCATTTAGCTCCTCTGTTTTATTTTTGATATGTTCCTAGAGAAAACAAAGTTGAAAGATGTTAGTAGCAATGATGCAGATTGGATCCGTCATCTGAGGATTATCGTCATTGCTGCACAGAAGAATTATGTCCTTGATGCACCACCAGGTGAAAGACCTATTGCAGGAGCAGATGCAGACGTTATGAACGTTTTTCTAGCTCAATATGATGACTACTTGATAGTTTAGTGCACCATGCTTAATATCTTAGAATCGGGACTTCAAAGACATTTTGAATGTCATGGATCATATGAGATGTTCCAGGAGTTGAAGTTAATATTTCAAGCAAATACCCGAGTTGAGAGATATGAAGTCTCCAACAAAGTTCTATATCTAAAAGATGGAGGAGAATAGCTCAAGCAGTGAGCATGTGCTCAGATTGTCTAGGTACTACAATTGCTTGAATCAAGTGGGAGTTAATCTTCCAGATAAAATAGTGATTGATAGAATTCTCTAGTCACCATTACCAAGTTAGTGGAACTTCATGATGAACTATAGTATGCAAGGGATGACCAAAACGATTCCCGAGCTTTTCATGATGATGAAATCGATGAAGGTAGAAATCAAGAAAGTGCATCAAGTGTTGATGATTAACAAGACCACTAGTTTCAAGAAAAGGGCAAAGGGAAAGAAAGGGAACTTCATGTACAATGGCAAGCAAGTTGTTACTTTCGTGAAGAAGCGTAAATGTCCTGAATATTTGGTAGATAAGAACGATGGCAAAGTGAACAAGGGTATATTTGACATACAGGTTATTGACGTGTACCTTACTAGTGTTCATAGTAGCCCCTGGGTATTTGATACTTGTTTGGTTGCTAAAAATTAGTAACTTGAAACGGGAGTTGCGGAATGAACAGAGACTAGTTAATGGTGAAGTAACGATGGGTGTTGGAAGTAGTTCCAAGAATGATATGATCATCATCGCACACTCCCTATATTCTCAAGATTAGTGTTGAACCTAAATAAGTGTTATTTGGTGTTTGCATTGAGCATGAATATGATTTGATCATGTTTATTGCAATACGGTTATTCATTTAAGTTAGAGAATAATTGTTATTCTGTTTACATGAATAAAACCTTCTATGGTTATACACGCAATGAAAATGGTTTGTTGAATCTCGATCGTAGTGATACACATATTCATAATATTGAAGCCAAAAGATGCAAAGTCAATAATGATAGTGCAACTTATTTGTGGCACTGCCGTTTAGGTCATATTGGTGTAAAGCGCATGAAGAAAATCCATGCTGACGGGCTTTTGGAATCACTTGATTATGAATTAGTTGATGCTTGCAAACCATGCCTCATGGGCAAAGATGACTAAGACTCCGTTCTCCAGAACAATGGAGCGAGCAACTGAGTTATTGGATATAATACATACTAACGTATGAGGTCTAATGAGTGTTGAGGCTCGCGGCGGGTATCGTTATTTTCTGACCTTCACAGATGATTTGAGCAGATATGTGTATATCTACTTAATGAAACATAGGTCTGAAACATTTGAAAAGTTCATATAATTTTAGAGTGAAGTGGAAAATCATCGTAACAAGAAAATAAAGCTTCTACGATCTGATCATGGAGGAGAATATTTGAGTGACGAGTTTGGTCTTCATTTGAAACAATGCGGAATAGTTTCGCAACTCACGCCATCTGGAACACCACAGCGTAATGGTGTGTCCGAGCATCGTAACCGTACTATATTAGATATAGTGCAATCTATAATTTCTCTTACCGATTTACCACTATCGTTTTGGGGTTATGCATTAGAGACAGCTGCATTCACGTTAAATAGGGAACCATCTAAATCCGTTGAGACGACACCTTATGAACTATGGTTTGGCAAGAAATCCAAGTTGTCGTTTCTTAAAGTTTGGGGTTGCAATGCTTATGTAAAAAAGTCTCATCCTGATAAGCTCAAACCCAAATCGGAGAAGTGTCTTCATAGGATACCCAAAGGAGACAGTTGGGTACACCTTCTATCACATATCCGAAGGCAAGACATTCGTTGCTATGAATGGATCCTTTCTAGAGAAGGAGTTTCTCTCGAAAGAAGTGAGTGGGAGGAAAGTAGAACTTGATGAGGTAATTGTACCTTCTCCCGAATTGGAAAGTAGTTCATCACAGAAATCGGTTTCTGTGACTCCTACACCAATTAGTGAGGAAGCTAATGATGATGATCATACAACTTCAGATCAAGTTACTACCGAACATCGTAGGTCAACCAGAGTGAGATCCACACCAGAGTGGTACGGTAATCCTATTCTGGAGGTCATGTTACTTGACCATGACGAACCTACAATCTATGAGGAAGGGATGATGAGCCCAGATTCCGCGAAATGGCTTGAGGCCATGAAATCTGAGATGGGATCCATGTATGAGAACAAAGTATGGACTTTGATTGACTTGCCCGATGATCGGTTAGTCATTAAGAATAAATGGATCTTCAAGAGGAAGACGGATGCCGATAGTATTGTTACTATCTACAAAGCTCGAATTGTCGCAAAGTGTTTTCGACAAGTTCAAGGTGTTGACTACAATGAGATTTTCTCACTCGTGTCGATGCTTAAAAGTCTGTCCGAATCATGTTAGCAATTGCCACATTTTATGAAATCTGGCAAATGGATGTCAAAACTGCATTCCTTAATGGGTTTCTTAAAGAAGAGTTGTATATGATACAACAAGGAGGTTTTGTCGATCCTAAAGGTGCTAACAAAGTGAGCAAGCTCCAACGATTCATCTATGGACTGGTGCAAGCATATCGAAAGTTGGAATATTTTCTTTGATAATGTGATCAAAGCATATGGTTTTATACAGACTTGCGGTGAAGCCTGTCTTTACAAGAAAGTGAGTGAGAGCACTACATCATTTCTGAAAGTGAGTTGGAGTATATGTGAATGCCATATTGTTTATCGGAAATAATATAGAATTTTCTTGAAAGCATAAAGGAGTATTTGAAAGGAGTTTTTCAAAGAAAGACCTCGATGAAGCTGCTTACACATTGAGCATCAAGATCTATAGAGATAGATCAAGATGCTTGATCAGTTTTTTCAATGAGTACATACCTTGACAAGATTTTGAAGTAGTTCAAAATGGAACAGTCAAAGAAGGAGTTATTGCCTGTGTTGCAAGGTGTGAAGTTGAGTAAGGACTCAAAACCCAACCACAACAGAAAATAGAAAAAGAATGAAAAGTCATTCCCTATGCCTCAGTCATAGGTTCTATAAAGTATGATATGCTGTTTACCAGTCCTATTGTATACCTTAGCATCTTTCTGGCAAGGGAGTACAATAGTGATCTAGGAGTAGATGACTAGACAGCGGTCAAAAAAATATCCTTAGAGGACTAAGGAAATATTTCTTGGTTATGGAGGTGATAAAAGAGTTCATCGTAAAGAGTTACGTCGATGAAAGATTTTACATCAATCTAGATGACTCTAATTCTTGATCTAGATACATATTGAAAGTGGGAGAAATTAGCTAGAGTAGCTTCGTGCAGAGCATTGTAGACATAGAAATTTGCGAAATACATACGGATCTGAATGTTGCAGACCCGTAGGATAAACTTCTCTCACAAGCAAAACATGATCACTCTATGGGTGTTAATCACATAGCGAGTGAACTAGATTATTGAATCTAGTAAACCCTTTGGGTATTAGTCACATGGAGATGTGAACTAATCACATAAAGATGTGAACTAGATTATTGACTCTAGTGCAAGTAGGAGACTGAAGGAAATATGCCCTAGAGGCAATAATAAAGTTATTATTTATTTCCTTATCTCATGATAAATGTTTATTATTCATGCTAGAATTATATTAACCGGAAACATAATACATGTGTGAATACATAGACAAACATTGTGTCACTAGTATGCCTCTACTTGACTAGCTCGTTAATCAAAGATGGTTAAGTTTCCTAACCATAGACATGAGTTGTCATTTGATTAATGGGATCACATCATTAGGAGAATGATGTGATTGACTTGACCCATTCCGTTAGCTTAGCAATTGATCGTTTAGTATGTTGCTATTGCTTTCTTCATGACTTATACATGTTCCTACGACTATGAGATTATGCAACTCCCGTTTACCGGAGGAACACTTTGTGTGCTACCAAACGTCACAACATAATTGGGTGATTATAAAGGTGATCTATAGGTGTCTCCGAAGGTACTTGTTGAGTTGGCGTATTTCAAGATTAGGATTTGTCACTCTGATCGTCGGAGAGGTATCTCTAGGCCCACTCAGTAATACACATCACTATAAGCCTTGCAAGCATTGTAACTAATGAGTTAGTTGCGGGATGATGTATTACGGAACCAGTATAGAGACTTGCCGGTAACGAGATTGAACTAGGTATTGAGATACCGACGATCGAATCTCGGGCAAGTAACATACCGATGACAAAGGGAACAACGTATGTTGTTATGCGGTTTGATCGATAAAGATCTTCATAGAATATGTGGGAGCCAATATGAGCATCCAGGTTCCGCTATTGGTTATTGACCCATAGGGTCCGCACGCTTAAAGTTTGATGACGGTTATATTATGAGTTTATGTGTTTTGATGTACCGAAGGTAGTTCGGAGTCCCGGATGTGATCACGGACATGACAAGGAGTCTTGAAATGATTGAGACGTAAAGATCGATATATTGGACGACTATGTTCGGACACCGGAATGGTTTTGGGCAGTTTCGGGCATATACCAGAGTACCGGGGGGTTACCGGAAACCCCCGGGGAGACTAATGGGCCTATTGGGCCCTAGTGGAGAAGAGGGGGGCGGCCAAGGGAAGCCGCGCGCCCCCTTCCCCCTAGTCCAAATTGGATAAGGAGGCAGTGCGGCGCCCCCCTTTTATTTCCCCCTCTCTCTCCTATCCTCTCCTCTCCTACTCCCACATGGAAGGGGCAAGTCCTACTCCCGGTGGGAGTAGGACTCCTCATGGGGCGCGCCTAGGGTGGTCGGCCCCCTCCCGCTCCTCCACTCATTTATATACGGGAAGGGAGGCACCCCTTGGAGACACAACAATTGATCTCTTGGATCTTTTAGCCGTGTGCGGTGCCCTCCTCCACCATAATCCACCTCGATAATATCGTAGCGGTGCTTAGGAGAAGCCCTGCGTCGGTAGAACATCATGCGTCACCACGCCATCATGCTAACGGAACTCTACCTCAAATCTCGACTGGATCGGAGTTCGAGGGACATCATCGAGTTGAACGTGTGCAGAACTCGGAGGTGCCGTGCGTTCGGTACTTGATCAGTCGGATCGTGAAGACATACAGCTACGTCAACCGCGATGTGCTAACGCTTCCGCTTTTGGTCTACAAGGGTACGTGGACACACCCTCCCCTCTCTTTGCTATGCATCACCATGATCTTGCATGTGCGTAGGATTTTTTTTGAAATTACTACGTTCCCCAACAATAAGGAAGGCAATCAACAAATAAATCATGCTCCAACTTCATCACATAACGGTTCACTATACGTGCATGCTACGGGAATCACAAACTTCAACAGAAGTATTTCTCAAATTCACAACTACTCAACTAGCATGACTCTAATATCACCATCTCCATATCTCAAAACAATCATCAAGTATCAAACTTCTCTTAGTATTCAATGCACTTCTATGAATTTATTTTATTATTTCCATGTTGTTCTAAAGGACATCAAAATAATATAAGTGAAGCATGAGAGATCAATTATTTCTATAAAATAGAACCACCTTCGTGCTCTAAAAGATATAAGTGAAGCACTAGAGGAAAAACTATATAGCTCAAAATATATAAGTGAAGCACATAGAGTATTCTAATAAATACCAATTCATGTGTGTCTCTCTCCAAAGGTGTGTACAACAAGGATGATTGTGGTAAACTAAAAATCAAAGACTCAAATCATACAAGACGCTCCAAGCAAAACACATATCATGTGGCGAATAAAAATATAGCTCCAAGTAAATTTACCGATAGACGAAGAAAAAAGAGGGGATGCCTTCCGGGGCATCCCCAAGCTTAGGCTTTTTGGTGTCCTTGCATTTTATCTTGGGGTGCCATGGGCATACCCAATCTTAGGCTCTTGCCACTCCTTGTTCCATAATCCATCAAATCTTTACCCAAAACATGAAAACTTCACAACACAAAACTTAAATAGAAAATCTCGTGAGCGCCGTTAGCAAAAGAAAACAAAACACCACTTCAAGGTACTGTAATGAACTCATTCTTTATTTATATTGGTGTTAAACCTACTTTATTCCAACTTCTCTATGCTTTATAAACTCTTTTACTAGCCATAGATTCATCAAAATAAGGAAACAACACACGAAAAACAGAATCTGTCAAAAACAGAACAGTCTGTAGTAATCTGTAACTAACGCAAACTTATGGAACCCCAAAAATTCTAAAATAAATTGCTGGACGTGAGGAATTTATATATTAATCATCTGAAAAAATAATTAACTAAATAGCATTCTCAAATAAAAAATGGCAGCAATTCTTGTGAGCGCTAAAGTTTCTGTTTTTTACAGCAAGATCAAAAAGACTTTCCCCAAGTCTTCCCAACGGTTCTACTTGGCACAAACACTAATTAAACACAAAAACACAACCAAAACAGAGGCTAGATAAATTATTTATTGAATAACAGCAAGGAAAAATATTGGGTTGTCTCCCAACAAGCGCTTTTCTTTAAAGCCTTATAGCTAGGCATAAGATTTCAATGATGCTCACATGAAAGACAAGAATTGAAGCACAAAGAGAGCATCATAAAAAACGTGACAAACACATATAAGTCTAACATACTTCCTATAAATAGGCATATTATAGGCAAATAAATTATCAAGGCAAGCAAAAACTAGCATATGCAACGAAGCGGAAAGAAACAATAGCAATCTCAACCTAACGAGAGGTAATTTAGTAACATGAAAATTTCTACCACCATATTTTTCTCTCTCATAATAATTGCAAGTGGGATCATAACTAAATTCAACAAAATAGCTATCACATAAAATATTTTCAACATGATCCACATGCATGCAAACTTGACACTCTTCCAAAATAGTGGGATTAACATTAACTAAAGTCATGACCTCTCCAAACCCACTTTTATCAAAAAATTCATAAGATTGAACATTCTCCAAATATGTGGGATCTAAAGTTGACACTCTTCCAAACCCACTTTCAATAATATTGAAAACACTATTATCAATCTCATATTAATCATGGGGCTTCAATAAATTTTCAAGATCAAAAGAAGAATCACCCCAATCATGATCATTGCAACAAGTACTAGACATAGCAAAACTAGCATCCCCAAGCTTAGGGTTTTGCATATTATAAGCACAATTGACATTAATAGAATTTATACTGCCATCATTGCAATCATTCTTTCTATTCAATGATCCATCGTGAATCACTCCATAAAGTACTTCATCACAATTTTCAGATTCACGAATTTCAAGCAAAACTTCATAAAGATAATCTAGTGCACAAAACGCACTAGCAATTGGTTCATTATAATTGGATCTCTTAAAAAGATTAGCAAGCGGATGAGGATCCATAGATCTTAGGTTCTCTATTTAGCAATAAATAAACAACTAATCCAACCAACCAAGCAAACGAGCCAAGTAAGACATCAAAGCAAATGGAAAGACGAACAAAAGTAGAGTGAATAAAACAGCAAGGGTGAAATGGGGGAGAGGAAAACGAGAGGCAAATGGAAAATAATGTAATGCAAGGGATAAGAGTTTTTGATGGGTACTTGGTATGTCTTGACTTGTGCGTAGACCTCCCGGGCAACGGCGCCAAAAATCCTTCTTGCTAACTCTTGAGCAATGCGTTGGTTTTCCCTTGAAGAGGAAAGGGTGATGCAGTAGAGAAGCGTAAGTATTTCCCTCAGTTTTTGAGAACCAATGTATCAATCCAGTAGGAGACCGCGCGCGAGTCACCTCGTACCTACACAGACAAATAAGAACCTCGCAACCAACGTGATAAAGGGGTTGTCAATCCCTTCACAGCCACTTGAAAGAGTGAGATCTGATAGAGATGATAATAATAAGATAGATCTATTTGGTATTTTTATATGATATAGATTGGAAGTAAATAAAGCAAAGTAAATGGTGCCAGAAATAGCTAGTACGGAAGATAAATATGATGGAAAATAGACCGGGGCCATAGGTTTCACTAGTGGCTTCTCTCAAGATAGCATAAGTATTACGGTGGGTGAACAAATTACTGTCGAGCAATTGATAGAAATGAGAATAATTATGAGAATATCTAGGCACGATCATGTATATAGGCATCACGTCCGAGACAAGTAGACCAAAACGATTCTGCATCTACTACTATTACTCCACACATCAACTGCGATCCAGCATGCATCTAGAGTATTAAGTTCATAAGAACAGAGTAACGCCTTAAGCAAGATGACATGATGTAGAGGGATAAACTCATGCAATATGATATAAACCCCATCTTTTTATCCTCGATGGCAACAATACAATACATGTAGTTTCCCTTTCTATCACTGGGATCGAGCACCGCAAGATTGAACCCAAAGCTAAGCACTTCTCCCATTGCAAGAAAGATCAATCTAGTAGGCCAAACCAAACTGATAATTCGAAGATACTTGCAAAGATAAACCAATCATACATAAAAAGAATTCAGAGAAGATTCAAATATTGTTCATAGATAAACTTGATCGTAAACCCACAATTCATCGGATCTCGACAAACACACCACAAAAGAAGATTACATCAAATAGATCTCCAAGAGAATCGAGGAGAACTTTGTATTGAGATCCAAAGAGAGAGAAGAAGCCATCTAGCTACTAGCTATGGACCCGAAGGTCTAAAGTAAAATACTCACACATCATCGGAGAGGCCATGGAGTTGATGTAGAGGCCCTCCGTGATCAATGCCCCCTCTGGCGGAGCTCCGGAAAAGGCCCCAAGATGGGATCTCTTGGGTGCAGAAGATTGCGGCGGTGAAATTAGGTTTTCGTGGTGCTCCTGGATGTTTGGGGTGTACGTAGATATATATAGGAGGAAGTAGTACGTCGGTGGAGCAACGAGGGGCCCACGAGGGTGGAGGGCGTGCCCAGGGGGGTAGGTGTGCCCCCATGCCTCGTGGCCTCCTCGGTTGTTTCTTGACGCCCACTCCAAGTCTCCTGGATCATGTTCGTTGAGAAAATCACGTTCCCGAAGGTTTCATTCCGTTTGGACTCCGTTTGATATTCCTTTTCGGCGAAACACTGAAATAGGCAAAAAAAAAACAGACGTATCAGAGGTTCTTCAATTACTCAATGCTTTGCCTGATCATCCTCTCAACAAAAATGAAATACTTGATATCTTTTATAATGGACTAACCGATGCTTCCAGAGATTATGCCTGGATAATTGTGCTGGTTGTGTTTTCAGGGAAAGATCTGTTGATCAAGCTGAATTGCTATTGAATAATATGTTGACTAATCTATCTATCTATCTATCTATCTATCTATACCTATACTAATTACAGACTCCCAAGAAATTACCACGTTAATCAGTAATTAGGAACCGTTCATCTCGTGGGACCAAATTTTTATGGTGTAGATCAATCAATATAATCATATCACCATGTTTCAGTTGTAAAACTAGCCGCCACCTATAGATATCTTATATTTACTAATCGGAAGCACCAACGATGACTCCACGTTAATACATGAAACTTGAAATAAGAGCCATTAGATGTTGTTAAAAGGAAAATACAAGCCGTTAGATGTCTAATTGCTTCCACCCAGAGTCCTGACCAATCTATCTTTTGTTTTTAGAAAAGAAAAAAAAGCAGTCGTGAGCGATCCTGTAAAGTCATCGTACGATTGATCCCTGTCCTCTCCTTCGTTGAGTTCTTTTCATATTCTCGGTTCCATGGAGAAACCCTAGCACCCCTTTTCTCCATGCTATGCATCCTCAAGTTTGAAGTTCCATACTGGATTGCTTTGTGGTGGACGGAGGTCCTGGATTTGACGTAAAGGCATCCCACACAGAACTACATGCGGGACTCCCTATCGTGAGCAAGCAGGACAGCAGATGCGGGCATGGGTTAGAGGACCTCCATCCTCCGTTTAGGACTGCACTGACGTTTTAACTCTGCGGAAATAGAAGTATGCGATCAGGCTTTGGCAGCTGGCTGCTGGATCGATTCAGTCCAATGCTTAGCTAAATTTCGAGCGGCCGGAAACATATGCACGTACTACAGCTCTGTAGCCTGCGCTAATCAATTTCCTCGGTCAGATCGGCTAGTACCAACATGCAGGATGACTAAATGCCTGGCTGCAATCTGGCCTCGGCCTCAAACTTGCTCGCGGTGGACTGCAAAGTGGTTCTGCAAATTCAGAGTATGGTCTCTATTTTCTCACCTTCCGTTCCTCTGTGTTACCTCCATTGCCATGTATAAATTCTTAACTGTGTGTGTAGGATAGATATCTACGGTATGACAGGAAAGAATTACGTGCAATATGGTCGCTATGTTTAACTTTTGGTATTACAAGAATTAGTGTATGTTATGATGCTAAAAAAATAATTAGTATATGTTATACCGTCCTACCAATTTTCATCATATTTGTTCTACCTACGCCCATGCACTGTACCAGCCATCAGGCCCTCCCTCAAAGCAAGATTAACAATAAGTTTTACCCCGTACGTACACACCCAGATCCATCTAATCAAGGCTCTATGACACATGTTAGGCATTGCCGCACCATGTTGCACCATGGTCAATCGGCATGTCCCTAATGGAGACAGTTTGCTGCAGCCGTGCAGCTTAGCCAGCAGCGAGTCAGATCCTTCCAAGGACGTGACCATGAAGTGCTAAGAAAATGCCTCGGCTGGCAGCAAATGCGTAGGGCAGACATGAGGGATTGTTCACTATGTTGTTTCTGTAACATCTCCTGTATTTTCTGTCCGTTTGGTTATTTTGTTCTGTCCCCAAAAGGTGAAAGTGTGTGATGTGCAAATTTGATCCAATGTATAAATGAAAGCCTGGAAACTATTTCTCTTTTTAAAATATATCCATTATATTTAGTGTCATGATTTGTTCAATTAACAGAGATTTAGATCATAACCTGCAACAATACCGAATCCAAATTTTGGTTCATTATGTGTACACTTTAGGTTTATAAAGGATTTTATTTGAGCAGTATAGCTCTGCCTTCATCTGTATAAGTAAAATAATTCACACATGACTTTTACTTTCTTCTTTTTAATTTGGATACATTACTTACAATGGTGCAACATAATTATCGCATAAAAACAAAAAAATCATTCATTTACATTAGTCCTACTGTGTTGATAGTTGTAGCTTTTGATTGCTCTGGGAAAAATCACATTGCTCGACAACCCTGAGTGTTGTTTCCAGTTAGTATCTACTAATTGCGGCTCCACTTTACCATTGTTTCCTAACTTTTTACTTGCTTTGTCATCTCTTATGCAATGCTCCAACTGATCCGCGCAACTTATCAATAATATTAGACCAAAGTATATGGCGAAATAGACATAGATTTTCAAAAAAAAAAAGGCAAGGATCGCACAGCTCATGTTGCCATATGATGCCCACTGTCAGAATACCAAATCGAACTTCGGAGCGACAACAATGGTAGCACTAAATTTCTATATGGTGCCGGGCATTGAACAGTAGCCCTCCAGAGCTGAAGATGTGACCCCCTACCTTTTTACATTATAGGAACAATGATGTCGTATGTTTCCAATGTGTTTTGGTCTGATGCAAAGATACATGTACATGCACATTCATAATTTTGGAGCAAATCATTTAACTTGAGATAAAATATGGTATTTGTAGTTGTTGCATGTATCACATCCTATCTAAGTTATTAAAATAAACGCATATCCAGCTCTGTTATTATACCATTGCACTATCCTAACAGGAAAGGGGATCGCCTCGCAAAATACTCACGTTGAGGAGCTATATATAAATGGGTACATGCACGATGGTGTTTTGTGTTGGAAGGCGAACTGACTCACTGCCGGAGCAATGCTATCTGATGCTAAGTCTAGCATGTTCGACTAAATCTACAAGTTTGCTCACGCTATTATCTCGAGTGTCTTTAAATTTGCTGTTTTTTATTTGCCTACATTTCTCATATCGTTTGGTTGTCATTTAATAAAATGACAGCAATTTTTCCCCCTTTTTGGATTACGGAACTGCATCCAGGTTTAGCTATATGCTCCTAATTAAAACAGTTGCCTTGAAACATAAATATTTCAGGCCTGTGAGTACTGAAAGATTAATATGGACATTTTTTTATCAATTGCTGTGACCACATGTAGTTCAGGTAACTTTGTAATTCATCACCTATTCCTATCAATGGTGTACTATTTTGTTAGAAGATAGTTCGTAACTTTGATGCATTTCTACCTTCTTTGTAACAAGCCAAATGATTCATCAAGTTTTATTATGATCCATTGGTTCCAAATACATTATGTTTGGTATGCTTCGCATCTTGGAGATTCTTGGTTTGCATACCATTTTACAACTCTCTACTATTTACTATCAACAAACTTCATTTATTTTACTATCCAATTAGTTTAAGTAAATAAATGACATCTAAATTTAAGTCTCTTGCAATACACTGTAGAGAGTGCACAAGAGTTCACATAAAAGCCGTGACAGTGAAATTTATAACCGCAGATGAGAATGCATTTTCCCTGTGATACTTTTGTGCATGACATGTCTTTTCTTTTGTGCATGACATGACAATACATGATTTAGAGTAGGTCCAAATTCACATATTTTTTCCTGATTTTTTTCTTTGATTTACTTATATATACTTTCGTAAATATGAAAAATCTACGCAAAAGCTCTACCAATATCTCCAACAATTTATATGGTAAGCAAAAGTTTAATACTTTCAATACTAATATTTGATCTGTGAATTTGTGAATTTTCTGTATATTCAATATGTAAATATTTGTGTATTCAATGACTATAGTAATAATATTTTATCTTGGGAAGTCACACGAATAACTAGCCCGTGCAGATGCACGGGTTGCTGACTAGTATGTATAAGCGTTGGATAAAATATTCCAAAAGTCATCTCTTTATCTCCTTCCTCCCCTCACGTAGTCATGTTCTGCCCAACTAAAAAAAAGACACGTCCTCTTTTATCTCCTTCCTCCTCCTTATATCTTTATTATCTCCTTCCTTCCTCTCACGAAACACATCTCCCCTCGCCCAGATAAAAAAAAGCTATCTCCTCTGCCACCTCTTTGATCTCGCTGCCATCCCGATTAATCTTTGTTGCCTCGGCTCAAGGAGGACTTGTCGCCTCTGCGCCTCCGTGTCCTCTGTTGCTTGGGGTTAGAGTGCATTTGACGCAGTTATAGCGATCACAGATCAGATTGAGGTTCGGACTTCGGAGCCTGGAAAAAATTGCATCAACAACTGATGGCAAGGAAATGCACAAGTATGAGTTAAGCGATCAATTAAATAAACCAATGTCGCAGTACCCTAGCGGTAGGCCGTTGTAGCTTGCTGAGAGGAAGGCTTAGGCCTGAGAAAGCAACAACATCAGAGGCCTAATGCTATGGACGTCATGGGCATGGAGGCAACAAGGGATTTCTCAAGGCAACACTACATAGGGACGTCATGGGTTGAACTTGAACATCAAAAGGTTTATAGGAACATGTTGAGGTATGCAGCCATATGTTGTAAACTACATAGTAATTTCGCCTTTGAATACCATGGCAGATGAACCCGTATATGTATAGCTATGCGAGTCAATACATAGGTTTTTCTTGCCATGAGCAGCATGGAAAATATATCCCAATCCTTCTCATGATACTGACAGCCTTGCTCTGCATCTTGCTCGATAGCGAGATGATCTTGATCCGTATTTCAAGTTCTTCTATAATACTGATAATAAGATTCTTCTTCTCCACAGCAATGAAAAGCAACATGTTAGAATAAGGCACGACACATGTGCCTTCCAGATCGTAGTATAAGAATCCTAATCCTACTTAGACATGTGCTATTTGCCTATATATACAAGTACTACATTGCAAGAACCCCGTCAGAAATATAGTGAAAAAGAAGGCACTAGAAGTGGAATGAACCTGTATTACACGTGTGTTTTATATGTTTCCAGTAGGCGTTAATCAATTAGCAAGTGCCTCAACTGCATGCATGTCTAGACGGGAATCCATCAGGCATTACATGTGTGTTCTATTGTGTGCAGAAGGCGAGAATTGATTACAGTTAGCCGCGAGTACATGGATTTCTAGAGGGAACAATCCAATCAAAAGTGTTTCCGGTACATAGCTTGGCACCTTGGCTTAGGTACTTGCACGTTCTGCCTTCAGCCAAAAGCACTGGCAAAGAGCTACCCGTGCAACCGTGTCATGTATTTCAGCAGAGCTAACTTAAGTTTCTCACTTGACCAGGTCAGACACCGAGTCTTTTATGTTTTTCAATATGCTACTTTCATCATTAAGTTTATGTGACCATCCAAACACAAATCTGTCAAGTATTTATATGTGAATAAGAAAAAATAGTGGGTAAAGTTCTTTTGTAGCTCAGGCTACATAGAACCTCTTATCCTCAACCCTCCAGTCTTGCTTTGAGATCCGTACTCTCCAACTAACTAACAACAACAAGATTTCTCTTTTTTTGTTTCTCGAAAATGAAACAACATATGAACTTCAAACTTTGCAGATCGAACAAACATTAGAACATCAATGTATGAAAAAACTTTCAGATTTTTTGGTCTGATATAAATATACAAAATGAGATTTTCTTTGAATAAAAACATTATTTCAAGTATTTAAAATTAATGAAAAAATCTGAAAGTTTTTTCCTAGATTGTAGTTAGAATGTATTATTGTTCTGCAAAATTTGAAGTTCATATGTTGTGTCGTTTGAGAGAAACAAAAAAGACAAATGTGTTTGCACAGATCTTGATGCATAAATGGATGGCAAAGATAAGGGGTACCGTGTAGTCTGAGCTACAGAAAACCACACTCAAAATAGTGACACTATTGCCATAAAATAAAACTCGATATGGTTGATGTATGGCTAAATACTTTATGAAGCATTGCAAGAGGGAAATATTCTTTGAGACCTATTTATGGTGGAAGTTGTGAAAATGTAGGTGCCAGCAGCTTCGGTTCTTACCTTGATTTATGAACACGTTTCATTGTAATGGCCTGTAAATATAATTTTGGCATGGACAATAAAACAAATATATGTACAGATATGGCATGTGCTTAGAATTAATTTTGGCCAGGAGAGCATATTATAGTACAATATTATGAAGGTCATTGGAAGAGGGAAATATTCTGTCTGACCTATTTATGGTGGAAGGTGTGAAAGCCATATTGATTATTGGTGCCAGTGGCTTCTGTTCTTACCTTGATTTATGAACACGTTTCATTGTGATGGCCTGTTTATTTAGGCATGGACAATAAAACAAAATAGATGTACAGATATGGTATGTGCTTAGAATTCATTTTGGCTGAGAGAACATATCATAGTACAATATTGTGAAGGTGAAAATTAAATTTCATTTTGAAGCATAAAAGAAAAGAAATTGAACAATAAATAGTACAGTACAAACATAACTATTCTTGCTAAACTTGTTTCTTAGGTATCGCCTAGAATGAACGGAGTAGTTCTCGTTTTGCCTTTGTGCGTATCAGATTACCTGATTGAGTTAATTACTTCTCCTCTGCTGCACTGATATATTATGCTACATATTTTGTAGATTTCTGCAGGTTCACGGATAAGTTTTTTCAGACATTCATCCAATCACAACTTTGCAAGTTCACAAAAAACATTGAATCCCTTACAATTTGTTTTCTCCGCTATTAGACTTAGTTGTGATCTATCATGTCAATTAATGGATCCCCCAAACCATTATGCAAATCAACTATAGTGATTTCTCAATGAATCATGTGATTTCAAAAGAACAATTTTGTTGAACTGAGATTAATCTGAAGTAAAAAGCGAGAAAAATGTGAGGACTGGAACCTCCTGTTATCCTGTTACTCCTGCTGTCAATATGCTAGATATCCCTTCACTACATCCTCTTGAAGCCAACCATTAAACCATGCTATGGATGCCGTGGCCAATGGCTATTACACGGTAGATACAGTACTGCAGGCTGCATGTGCAACCATTCCCAAGCATTCATGTGTATTCTCACGTTTTCTGCTTCTTCTGCAGACTTCCTTCATCCTAGCGCAGCCGCGCTACCACTATGTCCTGGTGCCAAGCTTTGCTCCCTACTACCTTGGTCAGTGGCTAACTTTTTCGGCAGTGGTCTTTACAATGCAAGATTCTTACCTGAGATAAATAGAAATACTACAAGCTGCTTCAACCTTTTGCATGCTTCCTATGCATGGTATTGGTTGGATTTCAAACATTGAGAGAAAATTTGATTAGCATGAAGCAACAGTGTGTGCCATCAAGCATGCAAGTTCTCGGCCATATGGAGGTTGTTCTTACTGCACCATGCTTCTGGTATTTGCAGTAAATTAATTACAATGTGTCAGCGTTACATCTTCCAGTACACTATATTTGTGTGCATGGGAAGGAAATTAGCTACAAATTTTGTACATGGATAACAAGTAGCTAGGTGATAGAGCTTATTTCCGCGTTACTATTTTTTTACTTTAGTAGCACACTCTATTTTCATATAGTAGTGTGTTGCATGGCTAATGTTTTTTATATCTAAAAGACCTCTGTTGTCTTGGGCGCTTGGCTCAATGGAAACATTTATGAAACTGATGCATTAGTTTGGTCCAACAGCTACCTAATTGTTTCACTCTGATAATATAGTGGTTGATTTAGTTTTTTAGTGGAATCCATCGTCAACATGTAAATCAACTTTTACTTACTGCACTAATTTGGTTTAACTTGGCTCCAATACTTTGTCTTTTTCTGTTTATTGGTAAACAGCTTCTGCATGATTGATTATCATAACGTGTTCTACTCTAAATTTATTGACTGGGCAGCTACAAAGTTTCTCAGCTTTTAGTTGGCATAGGATTATGGAATCATTAATTGACTACTTAGTTGTATTCATTTTTCGACACACCAAGGCATATTTGAAGTTCGGATGTGTGTATGTATATGTAGAAGTACAATGAGGGTAATTATTTATCATGAAGGAAATGAAGATCGTCTTCCACATACTATACATGAGACTATCCATAAGTAAATTGCACAATCCATTGAAATATTTAAGACGTTTTGAACATAGCACGGTTAAATGTTTTACTTGATATTAGGCAACTATTTTCTCTAATTATCCATATATGTTAGTAAATCACAGTGACCTTATGATATTGGGCAACTATTTTCTCTAATTATCCTATGGTATTATTACAACTCAACAAAATAGAACCTGTTCTAATATATTAATATAGTCAAAATTGAAGAAGTTTGTTGGCGTGCTTTTTTAGGACAACACCGTCCATTTACAGCCACATGTTGCACAAAATACTATTATTCCATATTTCAAAGCCACAAACATGCATTAGAGTATATATTTTAGCTTATGTATAGATAGTAGCATGCATGTAACGAATATTTTTGGCATAAACCAAAATTGCTCCAGAATTTTTTGTTAAAGAATCTGTTAAGATAGTTACGTGTATAAAAGGTCACATCCCTATGTTCAAGCAAACAAGCAGTGTATTGGCAGCTCTAGCTCCTTCCCAAACAAGAAAAACACACATATGTGTAGGAAAGCCGCGGGCTCTTTCAATATTCCATATAAGATGAATTTCATGAATGTCACAAGTCTACTTCTTAACTTTTCAATATTCCTTATAACATGATTTTTGTTGCATTATTATGATGTTTTCATTTGGCTTAATACCATATACTCTCCCTGTATATGAAATCATGTGGTTCTAAAAAAATCACAAATAAAAATACAATAAAACCGTAGACAATAAAGATAAAATGAGATAACTAGCCCGTGCGAATGCACGGTTTAACGACTAGTGAAAATAATTGGACACTTCCTGAACCAACTCCTAAGCCAACTCCGAAGAAAATGGGTATTCTATTTCTGAGTCCTGAAGATATGCAAGAGGCAAAGAAATCTATGAAAGAAAAGGGTATAAAAGCCGAAGATATTAAGAATTTACCACCTATTAAAGAAATACATGGTCTTAATTCATCACCTGTTGAAGAAATACACGGTCTCCATAACCCGACACAGGTAGTAAAGGTAAATTCTCTCTATAGATATGATAAAGCTGAAATCCGTGCTGTTAAGTTTGCTAGCCAATGTTTGGATGAATTTGATAACTTTATGGTTAATCAAGAAGATTTTAATGCTTATTTTGGTAGATAATTGAAACATAATGCTTATATGATTGAACACTTGAGTGATTATATGGCTAGTGTTAAAGGTGAACATAAACTTATTAGTAAACATGCTTCTATGATTACCACTCAAGTAGAATACGTAGTTAAAGCTCAGAACGATTTGCTCAATGAATTGAATAGTAAGAATAATGACTTTGCTGTTAGAGTTGCAACTAGAGGAGGTAAAGTGACTTGGGAACCTTTGTATCCTGAGGGCCACCCTAAGAGAATTCAGTAAGATTCTCAGAGAATTAATATTGATACACCTAGTCCTTCTAAGAGGAAGAAAAAGAAAATGATAGGACTTTGCATGCTTCTAGTGAACCTGTTGTAGACACACCTGAGAATCCTAATGATATTTCTATTTTTGATGCTGAAACACAATCTGGTAATGAACATAAACCTAGTGATAATGTCAATGATGATGATCATGTTGATTCTCAACCTAGCAATAATAATATGTAGAGATTGAACCTGCTGTTGATCTTGATAACCCACAATCAAAGAATCAACGTTATGATAAGAGAGACTTTGTTACTAGGAAGCACGGTAAAGAAGGAGAACCATGGGTTCAGAAACCCATGCCTTTTCCTCCTAAACCATCCAAGAAAAAGGATGATGAGGATTTTGAGCGCTTTGCTGAAATGATTAGTCCTATCTTTTTGCGTATGCGTTTGACTGATATGCTTAAAATGAATCCTTATGCTAAATATATGAAGGAAATTGTTACTAATAAGAGAAATATACCGGAAGCTAAAATTTTCACCATGCTTCCTAATTATACTTTTAAGGGTGGAATACCAAAGAAACATGGAGATCCAGGAGTACCAACTATAACATGCTCCATTAAAAGAAACTATGTTAAAACTGCTTTATGTGATCTTGGAGCCGGTGTAAGTGTTATGCCTCTCTGTTTATATCGTAGACTTGATATGAATAAGCTGACACCTACTGAAATATCTTTGCAAATGGCTGATAAACCAGCTGCTATACCTGTCGGTATTTATGAGGATGTGCCTGTTGTGGTTGCAAACGTTACTATTTGAACGAACTTTGTTATTCTTGATATTCCCGAGGACGATAGTATGTCTATTTTTCTTGGAAGACCCTTTTTGAATACTACAGGGGCTATTATTGATTGCACCAAAGGCAATGTCACTTTTCATGTTAATGGTAATGAGCATACGGTACACTTCCCGAGGAAACAACCTCAAGTCCACAGTATCAATTCTATTGGAAAAATTCCATCGATTACTATTGGAGGTTTGAATTTCCTCTTCCTACTATTACAAAGAGATATGATATTCTTATTGTTGGGGACATGCATATCCCCGTTGAGGTAACCTAGTGTTATTCGAAAATTCTCCAGTTTCATGTTATTCGAAATGAGTTTGTTAACAAGACCTGATCAACCTTGTTAGTGGATTCCTTTTGATGAGCATGAGATGGATGAATTTAGAAAACACAACTCTCTGTACCCTCTTTTTACTTTCTGTTATTTATATTAAATTAAGCAAAAATAGTATTTTTCTGTCTGTTTTCTGAATTATCCATGCAATAAAAAATACCCAAAAAATAAAAGTTCTCCAAATGCCCTGAAATTTAAATATGATATTTTCTAGAATATTTGAGAATATCTGGCACTGAGAACACAGCAGGGAGAGCAAGCACCTGGCCACGAGGGTCCAGGGCGCGCCCACCCCCTGGGCGCACCAACCCCCCTAGGCGCGCCCCCTGCCTCGTGGGCCCATGGTGGCTCCCCTCCACTTATTCCAGCTACCACACACCCCATCTTCCTCCCAAAAACATCACTAGCCAGCTCAAACCCGAGTTCTAGCTCATCTTGCTGCCATTTTCGATCTCCTTGCTCAAAGCTCCATTCACAAAACTGCTTTGGGGGATTTTTCTTTGGTATGTGACTCCTCCAATGGTCCAATTAGTTTTTGTTCTAGTGCTTTATTCATTGCAAATTTTTGCTGCTTAGGTGACCCTATTCTTGAGCTTGCATGTCAAATTTATATGGTCAAAAGTAGTTTTAATGCATGATATTGCCTCTAGGCACTTGTAGGAGTAGTTTCTATCAATATTGTTGAGTTTGGTTCACTTTTATTTTTAAGTTGCTAAATATTTCAGAAATTTTTTAGAGGAGGAAATATGTTTTGGAAAATGTACCAAGGTGGTTCTTCAAGGAAGTAAGGACCCAGGCCCGCAATGCATGAGCCAGACGATGAACCACCAAGGGATGCTCAAGTGCAGCCTTGTGAATGGCCGTTAGAGGACTTTATGGTTCGAGCAGGAATCAAGGAAGAATTTGAAGCATATGCGCGTAATGCCGATCTTGAGAGCTTCATGGCAGATAAGTGACGTCACACTAGTAGAAAAAGGGTCAAATGTGAAGCACATTAGTGCCGGTTTGAATTTGAGCTGACACTACTGTGTCCATTAGTGCCGGTTCCAACGGCTAGGCGGGCGGACATCACTAGTACCGGTTCGTGGTGAACCTTTAGCACCGGTTCATGCCACGAACCGGTACTAAGGTGAGTGGTGGCAGGATGTTGTCAGTCCGGGGGCCCTCCAGCACCTTTAGTACCGGGTCGTATCACGAACCGGTACTAAAGGTCGTCCTACATAGACCCTTCGTCCACCTGAGCTCGCTCTGTTCTTCCCCTTTCCCCTCTCCTCTCTGTTCTTTTCCCTCTTCCTCTCAAGCTCATCACACATTTTGCTCAAAATTTGTCAAGATTTGAAGGCCCCCATCCATTCAAATAATCACAAAGGTTAGCAACTTTGTCCTTTCATCTCTCATTGCTAGATTAGCTCTTGCAATGCTTTATATAGTGATTGATTTTTGAGTTTAGTAATTTGGGAGGAATTATATATATGTGCTAGTATTTGATTTATATGCAATTTGAGGTCAAAAAGAACACTTAGCTTGCATATGTAGGTGTGGTTTACTTAGTGCCTTCTAAATCGCTGTCGTAACCACTGTCGATCGCCCGCAACGTCCCATCGCCGGCACCATCTTGTGGTGAGCCTCTTGTTCATGAAGTTTTATATAAAAAATTGATGTTTGTGTGATTTTGATATATAGTTACTCGTATAATTATCTTACCCATATGTTGTTTGTTATACATAGTGCCATGGTTTTGATATCCGTCCCCGTCGGCCCTCGTCTGGGTTATGCTTCGGATGTGGTATATTCTCTTTTAAAACTATTCATTGCATTTCGTGTTTATGACAAATTATGCCCATAAAGTTGACATAGATATTTGTATGTAAGAGGTAGTTGAACCGGAAATTTCAACCGACCCTATTGTCGAGAGGTTAAATTTAGTTGAAAGAGAAAATGAGGATTTGAAGGAAAAATTGAATAGAATTGAGGGGAGAAAATGGAATTGGAGTTGCATGTTGCCGATGTTGTCGATGATCACAAGATTATGATGGAGAAAATGCGCTTGAAGATTAGAAAGATTAGAAAATATGCCATTCATAGTGAGGCTTGGTATCATTATGCTATTCGATCAATTGTTACCTTAGTTGCGATCTTGATCGCATTTGTTGTTGCATTTAAATTCTTTAGCTAGATAGTTATTTGTTTGTTGCATTTAAGTGTTGTATGATCTTTATGTATGAACTTTATGTATTGTATTAATTTGGTGTTTTCGGTGCTGTGTATTGAAGATCAGCCGGCAATGGATGTACGATGACTGATGCTCTCCCGAGTTCATTAATGGCGTGCGTACTTTTCTGCTTGCAGCTGAGGCAAACAAGCGGGAGGATGGTTTTATGCATTGTCCATGTGCTCGCTGTAAGAATGGTCACAATTACTCTACGTCAAGAACCATTCACGTCCACCTGTTTGAGTCTGGTTTCATGCCCCAGTATAATGTTTGGACCAAGCATGGAGAAAGAGGGGTTATGATGGAAGATAATGAAGAAGAAGATGACGACAACAGCTATCCTAGCCATGGGTTCCCTGAATATGGTGATACAACAATGAGGGAAGAAGCTGAGCCGGCAATGCGGGAAGAAGCTGAAGAAGAGGCATCGGATGAGCCCGTTGTTGATCTAGGTTGGTCCATGGCCGATGCAAAGAGAAACTGCACAAGTGATTTGGAGAAGAAGAAGTTGCAGCGCATGTTAGAGGATCACAAAAAAATGTTGTACCTGAATTGCGTAGGTGACAAGAAAAAGCTGGGCACCACACTGGAATTGCTACAATGGAAGGCAGAGAATGGTGTATCTCACAAGGGATTTGGAAAGTTGTTGGTAATGATAAAGAATATGCTTTCAAAGGACAACGAATTGCCTGAGAGTACGTACAAAGCAAAGAAGGTTGTCTGCCCTCTAGGGTTAGAGGTGCAGAAGATACATGCATGCCCTAATGATTGCATCCTCTACCACGATGAGTATGAGGATTTGAATGCTTGTCCGGTATGCGGTGCATTGCGCTATAAGATCAGCCGCGATGACCCTGGTGATGTCGAGGGCGAGCGCCCCAGGAAGAAGATTCCTGCCAAGGCGATGGCACAGATAAGATCGTAGGAAAGACGGAAAGTTGAGAGTACCCGCTGACGGGTCGCAGTGGAGAAAAATCAAAAAAAGTACGGGAAGGAGTTTGCAGATGACGCAAGGAACGTATGGTTTGGTCTAAGCACAGATGACATTTATCCTTTTGGGGAGCAGAGCAGCAACCATAGCACCTGGCCTGTGACTCTATGTTTCTATAACCTTCCTCCTTGGTTGTGCATGAAGCGGAAGTTCATTATGATGCCAGTGCTCATCCAAGGCCCTAAGCAACCCGGCAACGACATTGATGTGTACCTAAGGCCATTAGTTGAAGAACTCTTACAACTGTGGAATGGAACAGGTGTACGTGCATGGGATGAGCACATGGAGGAAGAATTTGACCTAAAGGCATTGCTGTTCATGACCATCAATGATTGGCCTGCTCTCAGTAACCTTTCAGGACAGACAAACAAGGGATACCGTGCATGCACGCACTGTTTGGATGATACCAACAGTATATATTTGGCTAATTGTAAGAAGAATGTGTACCTGGGACATCGTCGATTTCTTCCGAGCAGGCATCTTGTAAGAAAGAAAGGCAAGCATTTCAAAGGTGAGGCGGATCACCGGACGAAGCCTCGCCACCGTACTGGTGCTGATGTACATGATATGGTCAAGGATTTGAAGGTGGTCTTTGGAAAGGGTCCTGGTGGACAACCTGTTCCGAATGACGCTGACGGACGCGCACCCATGTGGAAGAAGAAATCTATATTTTGGGACGTGCCCTATTGGAAAGACCTAGAGGTCCGCCCTGCAATCGACGTGATGCACGTGACGAAGAATCTTTGTGTGACCCTGCTTGGCTTCTTGGGCGTGTATGGGAAGACAAGATACACCTGAGGCACGGGAGGACCAGCAACATATGCACGGAAAAGACGGCATACATCAGGGTCATGCAAGCTATGCTCTTACCAAAGAAGAGAAGGAAATCTTCTTTGAATGCATGCTCAGTATTAAGGTACCGTCTGGCTTCTCGTCGAATATAAAGGGAATAATAAACATGGCAGAGAAATAGTTCCAGAACCAAAAGTCTCATGACTGCCACGTGATTATGACGCAACTGCTTCCGGTTGCATTGAGGGGGCTTCTACCGGAAAACGTTCGATTAGCCATTGTGAAGCTATGTGCATTCCTCAATGCAATCTCTCAGAAGGTAATCGATCCAGAAATCATACCAAGGTTAGAGAATGATTTGGTGCAATGTCTTGTCAGTTTCGAGTTGGTGTTCCCACCATCCTTCTTCAACATCATGACGCACGCCCTAGTTCACCTATGCGAAGAGATTAACGTTTTGGGTCATGTATTTCTACACAATATGTTCCACTTTGAGAGGTTCATGGGAGTCTTAAAGAAATATGTTCATAATCGTGCTAGGCCAGAAGGAAGCATCTCCAAGGGCCATGAAAATGAGGAGGTCATTGAGTTTTGTATTGACTTTATTCCTGACCTTAAGCCGATTGGTGTTCCTGAATCGCGGCATAAGGGCAGACTGGATGGAAAAGGCACGCTAGGAGGGGAACAAATAATATGTATGGACGGACATTCTCTCACTTAAGCACACTACACAGTTCTACAGAATTCCGCCTTGGTGGCTCCGTATATGGATGAACACAAGAATTTGCTACGCTCCAAACACCCGGAGCGGTCTGATGACTGGATTACACGTGAACAAACCAGGAGTTTCGCCAGCTGGTTGCAGACACGTACATGCATGACGCCTCTATTGAAGATGACCTGTACTTATTGTCCCAGTTACCATATTCGAATATAATGACTTTTAAAGGGTACGAGATAAATGGTAATACATTTTACACAATCTCCCAAGATAAGAAGAGCACCAACCAAAATAGTGGTGTCCACTTTGATGCAGAAACCAAGATGGGAAAGGAAACATATTATGGTTATATACAGGACATATGGGAACTTGACTATCGATGTGGTTTGAAGGTCCCTTGGTTTCAGTGCAAATGGGTCAATATGACACAAGGCGGGGTAACGGAAGACCCGCAGTACGGAATGACAACAGTGGATCTCAACAATCTTGCGTATGCAGACGAACCATTTGTCCTAGCCAATGATGTAGCATAGGTTTTCTATGTGAAGGACATGTCTACCAAGACGAGAAAAAGAAAAGATAAGGAAGCGAATGCATCGTACGATGAGCCAAAGCGGCACATAGTTCTTTCTAGGAAGAGAAACATCGTGGGAGTGGATGACAAGACAGACATGTCAGGAGATTATGAAAAGTTTGATGAAATTGCTCCATTCACAGTGAATATTGATTCGAGCATCCAGTTAAATGATGAAGATTTTCCATGGCTACGGCGCAAAGGGACACACGCGAAGAAAAAGTTTCACACCCAAAGATCTGGGATGTGATCGGCTTCACTATCATCACTTCCTTCTGTGTTTCACACCCAGGAGGGAACCTCTGTAATAGTTAGGGTAGCTAGTTATGTGTTTTGGCATTTGAAACGCGAAGAAATTTTATGTGCAAGCAAATTCTTTCATGCATTTATTGATTTTTTCAGCTAAATGACCCTGAAATTGAAAAGCATTTCAAATGAAATCAGAAAAGGTTGAAAGTTGGCATGGTATCATAATTTCACCCACATAGCATGTGCAAAAAAGTAGAGAGGGTTACCGCAAAAACTGGATGCACTTCATGTATAAAATGGATAATCTCTTTCGAAGTATCAGGGTTTCGGACGAAAACTCATCCGTTCAAAGGCATTTCATTCTTTAAATAACCTAAGCATTACCAAATTGAATATAATGATAAAACACACTAATATTAAACATAAGAAAAAAGAATCACACAAAAATTATTTTCAAAGTTAAGTTATTCACAAACTAGTGATTCACACAAAATTCAAATAATTCAAAATTTGAACTATTCAAATTTGTAAACTACCGGTACTAATAGAAAGTTTGTAATTTTTTGTACCTAAAGCAAAAATATTCACAAAGAAACTCTAAGTAGAGAAAAAACAACTCAAAAATAAATAAAACAAAAATAAATAAAGCAAAAAAATAAGAAAAAAAAGCCCACCTACTACGCCACAGCGGCCTGCATACGACTAGAAACCCAACCTGTTGTTGGGCAAGGATGCAGGCCCGCAAAGGCCCAGTAGGCCCACAGGGCCGCACAGAACATTTAGGCCCAGTAGGACCGCTTTGGAGAGGAGCTCGAGGGAGCTGCCGCACTGCGGCTTATAAACTAGTGCGGATGCCCCTCGGCTAGCGAGGTGGGACTAAACATGACGCACCGCACCTGCGCCAGTGCACCCCCTTTAGTACCGGGTGGTGGCTCAAACCGGTACTAAAGGGGGGGTCTTTAGTACCGGTTGGAGCCACCACCCGGTACTAAAGGGGTGCCGTTCCCGCCGCTTGGCCTGGCCAAAACAGAACTTTAGTACTGGTTGGTGGGTCCAACCGGTACTAAATGTTGTTTTATATAAGAAAACACTTCAAAAAATTTGTCAGTTTCTCATCTCTCCCTCTGCTTCTTTCTCCTCTGCCCCATCGCCGCCGCTCCTCGTCACCGCCCCCGTCGCCGTCCGTTGCCGTCCCGGTCGCCATCCGTTGCCGTCGCCGTCCCCGTACCCGTCATCCCCGTCGCCGCGCCCCGCCCCATCCTCCCGTCGTTCCTGCCCGGCCCGTCCCCGTCCCCGTCGTCGCCGCCCCTTCCCCGTCTTCGCCGCCACGTCCCCGTCGCCGTCTCCCTCTCCGTCCCTGTCCCCGTCGCCGCCCCCCGTCGTCACGCCTCGCCGGTGAGCTCCTGCCCCGGCCGCCATGTACCACACACACACACACACACACATTGTTATAGAAACGTTAGCAATCTTTCTGTTTTTTAGTTATAGAATTATTAGAAATGTTAGTTATATAGAAAAGTTTTTTAGTTATAGAAATATTAGAAATGTTAGTTATATAGAAATGTTTGTTATATTAGAAATGTTAGTTATATAGAAATGTTTTTTAGTTATAGAAATATTAGAATTTTATTTTTAGTTATAGAAATATTAGAAATGTTAGTTTTAGTTATAAAATTTAGAATTTGCATATATGAAATCACAATCCATCATTTAAAAAATGTTACTTTACTTTTGCGGCATATAGTATTTGTTGTCGACGATGCCCGGCCCGCATCCTCGCCCTCGACCCGTTCGCGACGACGTCCTGCTTCAGAGGACCCATCTCCGGGACTGGGCTCCGCCGGGCTGGCACTGGGAGGTGCTACCTTCAGGGGCGTGACGCTTGGTGAGGAACCCGGCCTCGGGTCCCGTCATCGACCCTCATCTCCTTTGGTGGCGTTCGCGTGGGCCACTTTCGGTGCAGAGGGAGCCGGCCCCGCCGGAGGTGGTACGTAGCCGTGTCAGGGAGGAGGACGAGCACGTCCATCGCTACATGGCTGCTATGGACGTTAGGTTCTCCAATACCAGGCAGGTTCTTTAGGGAGATCACCCGAGCTATGATCCAGTGATGGTTCCTTCACTTTGGTTGTCCACCGCCTAGATTACTCTCTAGTATTCGATCTTTATTAACTAGCTAGCTAGCTAGTGATGTATTCGATATATAATATTCGAGATTATATATATTATTCGAGACGATGTATTCGAGATTATATCTATTATTCGAGACGACGTATTCGAGATTATATTCGATGATGCTTATTATGTACTATGATTGATTCAGTTTTTCCTTATTAATTGATTGCATCCATGCATTGTAATTTGAATATATTTCTTTTGGATTAGTTAAATAAAACCTATGGCGGACAATACCGACAGAGAGAGGGAGAAGAGGCCCTATTCAATATCATACGCAATCCTCACGGGCCAGATGATGATTAGAATGAAGAATATTATGACGGCTCCGAATAACTAAACAACACCGGGGAGGGTGATATGATATTCGATCGTGACGACCGAATTGATGAACTCATGAACTATGCACATGACGAAGAAAATGTTGATCTTGAAACAACAAAGACCGGCGAGGTATATATATTTATATAAGCAGGCATCTGGTGATCATCACATGTTTTAAATGACTTGAAGATATATTAACGAATCGATCTTTCTTCTTCCAGCCATCCGGATCGAGCAAATCTTCAGGCAACAGGAAACGAGGCCCGAACAAAAAGTTGAAGGAGGGCGTAAAGTACAATATCGAGGCTGTCAAACCTAATTGCGAACCATTAGCGCCTAAGAAGATTGCGGACAAGTTCATTCGTCAGTGCGGAGTACTTGTGAAGGACCAACTCCCGATCTCCCTTCAAGAATGGAGAGAGCCAGCAAAGCCACGTCCAGGAGTTACTTTTGTCGACGACAGACAAAAACTTCTGCTTTGGGAAACGCTCATGGAACGTTTCACAGATGGAGATGTGGAGAAAGTCAAGGACGCTGCTCTAAGGAAGATGGCGGTTGCATTCAACAACCACAAGAATCGTGAATGGGACAAGTACGCCAAGGGAGGAAGGAAGACTCCAGTATTCGAGGGAACACTAGAGAAGCAAAGTGCTCATTGGGACGATTTCGTGAAATTCAAGGATTCAGAATTATCTAAGGAACAGTCGAGAATAAACAAGGCCAATGCCGCAAAAAAGGATAAGTTCCATAAGCTGGGGCCAGGTGGCTATGTGGTGGGAATGCCTAAGTGGGATAAGTCTGCAAAAGAGATGGAGGATGCATGTTTCACTATAGAAACATTGAGCTAGCCCCCCCAGGTGCAGGACTTGGTTCTATGCGCATGGGGGGGAGTTAGACCCGAAGACAGGCAAAGTTTCGAAGAAGGCATGTCTGGACAGAGCCGAAGATAAGCTACTTGTTGCAATAGAAGAGGCTCGATCGGGGGTGTTCCAGCCCAATAGAGAGAACGACGAGCTTGCATGTGCCCTGGGAAATCCTGAACACCCGAGAAGAACACGAGGCAAGGGCGCTATTCCATGGTATGAGGGGTTTTCGGACTGGAACACCGACTACAGAACCCGTGCGAGAAAGAAGATTGCGGAGGAGAAGAAGAGGAAGATGGAGGAGGAGCAGAGGAAGCTGGACTATGAACGCCTTCAAGGCCTAGAATCAGCGCACGCGTACTTGGTAGTCAAATTCCAGCGGTAGCAGGAGCAGATCAACTCACTTAGCCAGCAAAGGGGGTCTCAGCAGTTGCAGCAGCTAGCGGATGATCTAGCATTGGATAGCACCGTCCCATCCATGCCGAGAAGCAGCGTGGGTTCTGCCCCGGGCGACGCATTGCTGGATAGCTATCCAGTGGATGACATCATGGAGAACACTAACTGCAAGCTACACTTCAAAATGAAGAACATATCCATGAAGGTGGCGGACGTCGTTGCTTTTACAAATCCCCCCGAGGTAACCTTCCATTGCAACCCGATTCCAACGGGCTATGCTCGTGTCTTGGTTGATGAGGTGGTGGACCAATATTCGGGGCTAGAGCTTGAGATTCCTGGAGGTGACGAGGAGCACACACTAGGAGAGGCCAACCATCGTATCATCCTATGGAGAAAGGATTGCATCATCTTTCGAAGGCCACCGACACCGGGTCATCCGACTCCTCGTCGAAGTCCGCCACCGAGTCAGCAGACTCCCGCTCCTCCAAGTCCACCAACGCGTCAGGCCACTCCTCCTCCAAGTCCGGCACAGCTTAAGGCCACTCCACCTCCTCCTAGTCCGGCAAAGCGTCAGGCGACTCCTCCTCCAAGTCCGGCACAGCTTCAGGCCACTCCTCCTCCTCCAACTCAGCCACGTCAGCCGTCTTCGCCGCCTCAGCAATCACGGAAGAGAGCCGCCTCAGCTATGTTAGGTAGCGGTACAAGTCGAGGTAGTACTGGAGGTACAGTCGGAGGCAAATGATTTCATTATGGTCCAAGCAGCCTCGCGCCTCTTCCGCAGAGGCCTTACAACAAGTCCGAGGAGGAAAACACAGCCATATCGAAGGCCGAGGTGGAAGCCCATTCTGCACTGAAACCGCCACCACCGCCAAGGGAGAAAGTGCCTGAGGAAAAGATTGACCACTTCATTTGTATGGCTAGAGCACCAGCTCCCAAGCCTGTTGACACAGACTATGAGCGCCACCTTAGGAAGTTAAATCGAGTACGTCTACAGAAAGAGGCGAGCTCGAGCTCGAGCAAATCAGCCGGCAAAACATGCGGTAAAACCATTCTCCAGCTGGGAGAATAGGCGGCGCAATCAATCCCCCCGCTTGTTTTGTCAACAACACATGAGAGTAGGTGCACCCAATATTATTGTGGGCAATCCGTTAACGTTCCCGGGCTGGGCGATGTGGTAATAACCGAGGAGCATATTGAGCAGGCTAAAAGTCTTATGATCACTCTTGGACAACTCCTCGATATCGATCCCATGTCTCCGACTAGAGAGGAGGAAATAAAACAGAAATATGTCCGGGGCCAACCTTTGGTCGAGCCAGACGAGGTCAAGAAGCTGCCAACGAGAATGTATGAATTGCATCAATGGTACATGGACATTACCAAGATTTCCAATCAAGAGTCCCTCATGGTGAATGTCAAGAAGGATCATTACTACCATGAGAAAGCTGTGTCCGTTGAGTATTCAGAACTATTTCAGTTATACAATCAAGACGCACTCGACAAATCTATCGTTAGTTGCTATTGTCTGTAAGTGATTTCTTTCTGTAACTTAAGTCTCAAGCTAGCTGTAGTGATCATTTTGATCAATCATTACCTATAATTATCCTCACTATATTCTTTTCTGTGGTATTATGCAGGATGAAGATTTATGAAATGAAAAAAGGTGGACGCTATGGTATTGGGTTCATTGACCCAAATACCATTAATGAATACACATGGAAATTAGATCCATATTATGAAAAAAGTGTAGGGGAAAGCATGCTAGAGTTCTTCAAGCGCCTCAAATACAATGATGAAATACTACTTCCTTAAAACTTCGAGTGAGTCACACTGTCTTGTACTACAAATTCTGTTTTTGCCTACTAGCTAGCTACATGTTTTTGCTTACATATGCCCGCTTAATTAAGACATGCAAATGTGTTTGCATGCAGATTTCACTGGATCTTCTTAATCATTAAAGTTGATGAAGGAACAGTTGAAGTACTAGACTCGCTACTTAAGAAACCAACTGACTACACCATCGTGAAGGGGATAATCAATAGGTAATTTCAATCATTATTAACTATATCTCGGCCATTTTAATTAGTTCGTCATTTCCTGACAACAACTATTTAATAACCCATTTATTCATTTTCTTTGTCGGCGGGCAGGGCTTGGGCAAAGTTCATCAACGTGACTCCAGGCTAATGGAAACGAAATCTGAAATGGTATCGACCCATGGTAAGTAATTAAGTAGTACTAGCTAGCTGCCATCTCTTTAATTATCATGCTTGATTAATTATTATCTGATCAAATTCCATTCTCGTAAAGGCCCTGAAGCAGGCGCCGGGGAATAATCTGTGTGCATACTACGTTTGCGAGAACATTCGCATGATGGCGTCCGAAAGGAGCAGATCTCAAACATAGGAGTGGGTACGTTTGTCAGAATACTATTCACAATTTTTACACCATTATCAATATCTAGTCACACAACTAATACACATGCATATTGATCTCCTTCTTAACAATTAAAAGAGGTGCGGGAGAAGCTCCTACCAGAGGACCGCATAGAAGCAATTCAAGACGAAATAGCGGGATTTTTGCTCGACCGGGTCATAGATCCCAAAGGAGAATACTTTTACCCGCTACCGCCCCCATGAAACACTTCCAATTGTTACCGTGCTCCAAAGGCACCAATTAGGAGAAATTATATATAGCTAGCTAATTGTATATATATATATACATGTGTGTATATATGTGTGTAATTACTGGTGGTTGTGAGACATTCGATGATATATATATATATATATGATCGGTTCTACTAGAAATTCTATTTATATATATGCATAACGTGTACAATAAGTAGTATCGTAAAATACCAGCAAACGAAAAAGAATTAAATGGAAAACACAAAATTAAATGAAAAAGAAATCATAAACCCAAAACCCCCCAACCTTTTAATACCGGTTGGTGTCACCAACTGGTACTAAAGGGCTCCCTGCCCCCGGAGCTGGCTCATGTCATGTGGTTGCCCTTTAGCACCGGTTCGTGCTGAACAGGTACTAAAGGGGAGGGACCTTTAGTGCCCACACTTTAGTGACGGTTACCGAACTGGCACTAAAGGGCCTTACTAACCGGTGCTATTGCCCGGTTCTACACTAGTGTCAGTGCCCCTACCTCACTGATTCCTTTGTGACAAGGTTTGAATTTTCATCATCACGCAATTCTCAAACTATCCTGTTTGATCTTTATGATAAATCTTACACCATGGACTTAGCAGATTTTAACACTGCATGTAAACTCCCACAGTGGGGTAATGTTAGTGAACCTCGCAAATCTGAATATAGAGATTTTCTTGCTAGTATGAATGTTGGGGAATCCAGAGATGTAACACAAGCCACCATAGGAAGCATTCATTTTCCCGCTATACATTATTTTGCTCTCTTCATAGGAAGATGCATAAATGGTAAGGATGAGGCATGTCACACGTGTGTGCCAGATCTTAGTGTTCTCAAGAGTGCTGGATTATGAGATAGACAATACAACTTGGGGGCCATTGTTGCCCGTAGGTTGCATAATAATCATATTCATGGAGATTTCTTTGGTGGAATTTATGCAACTCGTATAGCTAACTATCTTGAGATACCCATACGTGGATATGATATTGAGTTGCCTCCTGCTTATTTAGATTATGATGATATGGTTCCTCATCAGTTTGTTGAGAGGAACGATCAGTTCCTCCAGTACCGACTAATCTTTGACAGACGACGCACCTATCACGTCGCTCTCCCTACCCCTACAATCTTTGACTTTCAGGCAAAGGGGAGATATTTTCTAACCAGGGAGGAGGTGACCGAGTACGAAAGAAGGGCGGATATAGCTCGCCTCCAAGCTGCAGCTCATCAGGAAATTGCTGATGCATCTCAGTACGACCCCAACTATAACTTTGGATATCCGCCAGGCCATCCGTAGCCATAGACCAACTTAGGCCAAAAGCCTAAGCTTGGGGGAGTATGTATCTCTCACCAACATTACATTCCTGTTCACACACTCATGCTAGTTGTCGGTGCTCATACTTTTTCATTGTATCATCCATGCTAGTTTACTTCCCTTTTTATGCTTTCTTCTTGTGTGTTTGATAAACCTTAAGAAAAAACAAAAAAAATTAGTTGTAGCTTTTAGCTAGTTTACTTTCCATGCCTATAGTAGTAGTAATTAAAAAAACCCAAAAAGATTTCTCGTTCTTCTTTTGCTTGTTGGGAGCTTTCCCATGTAAATAGTTTTGTTTCTTTTCTTGTTCTTTGTGGGTCGAGAGGAGAAGACCATAATGAAAATGTTGAGTGGCTCTTATATGCATTATTGTTGATCTAACAAAGAGCCCATATTACCTTGTCTTCTCTCTTGAATTGAATGCTTGCAAATTCCAGCTTATTCCAATGCACGTGCACTATTATTATTATCAAAACTATTTGAAAGCACAAGTGCTCCCTAGGTGGTTTTGATAATTGATGACAACATATCTCATGTTGGACTAACACTTCTATCTAGCATGTTTCAGATAAGTTCAACAATGGCATGGCATGGATGTGAAAGTGGAACCCTCAAAATGCTAAGGACAAAGGATTGGCTCAAGCCCAAAAGCTCAAGACTCTTCATTTTATATTTTAGTGATCTAAGATCACATTGAGTCCATAGGAAAAGCCAATACTATCAAGGAGGGATGAGGTGTTGCTTAATGAGCCTCTTGCTCCATGTGCTTAATGATATGCTCCAAAACCCTCAACTACTTTCCCATATCCACGTATGACCTAAACTCTAAGCCATACTCGGTCCTACCGATTTTTCCTATCCGGCGCCACCGAGTTTCACTTGTCATAAGCCACTGCCACACCCTAGCAATTCGGTTCTACCGATAAGGATCTCGGTCCCACCGAGATGGGGTTGCAAACTCTCTGTTACCCATTGCACTATTCTCGGTCCCACCGATGTGTATCGGTCCCACCGAGATTGCAATGTAAACTCAGTGTTTCCCCTTTGTAACTTTCGGTCTCACCGAGTTCCACTCGGTCCCACCGAAAGAGCAAATCGGTCCCACCGAGTTTGCCTGACCAACTCTCTGGTTAGCTAATTACCAAACCCGGTCCCACCGAGTTTGAGTAATCGGTCTCACCGAGATTACGTTATGCCCAAACCCTAACGAATCGGTCCTACCGAGTTGCATGTCAGTCCCACCGAAATTCCTAACGGTCACTAGGTTTACATTTTCGGTCCGACCGAGTTTTATGATTCGGTCCCACCGAGATTGGAAAACTGTGTAACGGTTGGATTTTGAGTGGAGGCTATATATGCCCCTCCACCTCCTTCTCATTGGAAGAGAGAGCCAACAGAACACACACATCATTCCAACTCTTTTGTTCTGAGAGAGAACCACCTACTCATGTGTTGAGATCAAGACATTCCATTCCTACCATATGAATCTTGATTTCTAGCCTTCCCAAGTTGCTTTCCACTCAAATCTTCTTTCCACCAAATCCAAATCCTATGAGAGAGAGTTGAGTGTTGGGGAGACTATCATTTGAAGCACAAGAGCAAGGAGTTCATTACCTACACACCATTTGTTACTTCTTGGAGAGTGGTGTCTCCTAGATTGGCTAGGTGTCACTTGGGAGCCTCCGACAAGATTGTGGAGTGAACCAAGGAGTTTGTAAGGGCAAGGAGATCGCCTACTTCGTGAAGATCTACCGCTAGTGAGGCAAGTCCTTCGTGGGCGATGGCCATGGTGGGATAGACAAGGTTGCTTCTTCGTGGACCCTTTGTGGGTGGTTGCTTCTTCGTGGACCCTTCGTGGGTGGAGCCCTGTGTGGACTCGCGCAACCGTTGCCCTTGGGTGGAGCCCTGTGTGGACTCGCGCAACCGTTACCCTTCGTGGGTTGAAGTCTCCATCAACGTGGATGTAGGATAGCACCACCTATCCGAACCACGGGAAAAACATCCGTGTCTCCAATTGCGTTTGATCTCCAAACCCTTCCCTTTACATTCTTGCAAGTTGCATGCTTTACATTCCGCTGCTCATATACTCTTTGCATGCTTGCTTGAATGTATTGTGTGTGCTGAAATTGTGCCTAAACTCCACTTAAACGAAAAAGGCGTAAAAATTGCAACTTGAGCACGAAGTGTCTAGTCCCCCCCCTCTAGACACATCTACTTCTAGATCCTACAAGTGGTATCAGAGCATTGGTCTCCATTGCCTTGGTTTAATCACCATTGGAGGAAGATGGATGTGTCTACTCTAGGGAGTCTTAGACATAGAGTGCCTATTTTTGATGGAAAGTATTTTCATGAGTGGAAAAATGAGATGCTTGTAATCTTCAATCAATATCATTTGAACAAGTATATTGCTAGCCCTTGTGCACCCCATATTGATCCCTGACATCCTACCCTAGATGAAGATATTGACATGATTCGCAATCTTAGAACTGTTGTGCTCATCATTAGAGGATTGCCCAAAAATCTGATTGCTAGTTTGCCCACTAAAGATTGTGCTTATACTATATGGAAATTTCTTGAGGAACGATTTCCCAATCATTCCTTGAAAACTTTAGATGAAATTCTCCATAAATCCATTGCCTTGAGTAAGATGAACTCTAGTGATCCTATTTGGTAAATGTCTTCTTGAACTTGCCAATCTTAAGCATGCTAAAGGAGATGTTGGAATCATTAATGATATCATACTCAAAGCTATAAGAATTCATAAAAGTAACCACTTTGATCATTTATCTAATGAATTACCCTCTCTAGGAAATGATGAGTCACAAGATCATGATGAACATGAATATTATGATGATGATGATAGTGACTTCGATCTCGATGATGCAATGAGACATTTTGGTCTTATGGCAAATCTTCGGGGATATGAATCAGGAGGAAAGGAATGGGTTCTTGATAGTGGATGTACTGATCATATGACCGGAGATGAAGAGATGTTTCGTGAGCTTGCTGAAAACAACGGTCCTCGAAAATATGTCACCTTTGGTGATAATTCAAAGGGTAAAGTGGTTCGGCCTTGGTAAGGTGGCCATCTCACATGATAGCTCCATTCAAAATGTCATGCTCGTTGAATCTCTTGGCTACAACTTACTTTCAGTATCTAGACTTGCCTGATTTCGGTTTGAACTGTCCTATTTACTGAAGGTAGATTGCCAAGTATTTCGTCGGGACAATCATAAAATGGTCTTTACCGGTATGCGTAGAGGTGATCTTTAACATCGTCGATTTCTCTAAAAAGGTACAACCTAAAACTTGCTTTGTTGCTAAATCCTCAAAAGGTTGGTTGTGGCATAGATGACTAGGTCACGTTGGCATGAGAAACCTTGACAAGCTTATTAAAGGAAATCATATCCTTGGAGTTAACGATGTCATATTTGATAAGGATAGACTTTGCAGTGCTTGTCAAGCAGGTAAACAAGTTGGAGGAAGACATCAAGTGAAGAACACCATGACCACAAAGAGGCCACTTGAGCTGCTTCACATGGATCTTTTTGGTCCCAATGCCTACAAGAGTCTCGGTGGAAATTCCTTTGGTCTAGTTATAGTTGATGATTTTTCAAGATTTACGTGGGTATTTTTCCTCAATGATAAATCGCAGGTCCAGAAGATCTTCAGAAACTTCGCTAGGAAAGCCCAAAATCAGTTTGATGTGAAGATCAAGAAGGTTCGGAGTGACAACGGAACGGAGTTCAAGAACGCAAATGTGGACACCTTTCTTGACGAAGAAGGGATTTCACACGAGTTCTCGGCTACATACACACCTCAACAAAATGGAGTTGTTGAGAAGAAGAACCGGACGCTCATTGAAATGGCAAGGACAATGCTTGATGAATACAAGACACCAAAGCACTTCTGGGCAGAAGCAGTTGAGACAGCTTGTCACGCAACAAATCGCATATACCTTCACAAGCTACTCGGCAAGACGGCATACGAGCTCCTCACCGGTAACAAGCCTCAAGTTGGATACTTTCGAGTATTCGGCACAAAGTGCTACATTCTTGATAACATCGTCGTTCAAAGTTTGCTCCCAAATCTCATGAAGGTTTTCTACTTGGTTATGACTCAAACTCTCACACTTACCATGTCTACAACAATTTCACCCGAATGGTTGAAGAGACGGTAGATGTGAAGTTTGATGAATCTAATGGCTCGCAAGTAGAGCAATTGCCAATTGATGTAGGAGACAAAGACCCTTCAGAAGCAATTCGAGATTTGTCCATTGGCAAAATTCGTCCAACGGAGGTGAAGGAGAGTACTTCATCCGTCCAAGTGGAAGCTTCTACTTCACAACAAGGTGAACGAAGGATCGACACGGAAGCATCCACAAGTGGGCCACACCAAGATGAAAAAAACGAGGAAGTACGTCAAAATGAACATCAACAACCTCCTCCACCACGATAAGAGAACGACGGCATCAACAATGAAGAAGGCCAAGAAGAAGAACAAGATGAAGAAGATGCTCAACAAAGACCCAAGCAAAAGCTATCACGAGTTCGAGCAAGAATTGCCAAAGATCATCCCGTCGAGCAAATTCTCAACGATATACAAACCGGGAGAATGACTCGCTCAAAAACTCGTTTAGCTAACTTTTGTGAGAACTATTCATTCATCTCGAGCATTGAACCTATGAAGGTTGAAGAAGCATTGGAAGATCCGGATTGGATAAACGCTATGCATGAAGAGCTACACAATTTGAGAGAAACCAAGTTTGGACATTGGTTGAGAAGCCCGACAACAACCACAACATCATTGGTACCAAATGGGTGTTTCGCAACAAGCAAGATGAAGATGGACAAGTGGTTCGCAACAAAGCACGTCTCGTCGCCCAAGGATACACACAAGTCGAAGGTATGGACTATGGTGAGACATATGCTCCCGTTGCTAGACTTGAGTCCATTCGCATCTTACTTGCCTATGCTAATCACCATAATATCACCTTGTACCAAATGGACATTAAAAGTGCTTTTCTAAATGGAGAAATAGAGGAGGAAGTTTATGTCAAACAACCTCCCGGCTTTGTCAATCCTAAGAAACCAAATCATGTTTACAAACTTCACAAAGCTCTTTATGGTCTTAAACAAGCTCCTAGAGCATGGTATAAATGCTTGACCAAGTTCCTTACTACAAGTGGTTTTGAAATTGGTAAAATTGACTCACTCTTTTACTAAAAAGGTTAATGGAGAACTTTTTGTATGCCAAATTTATGTTGATGACATCATATTTGGTTCAACTAACCCTCTCTTTAGTGAAAAGTTTGGAAAGCTAATGTCAGAGAAGTTTGAGATGTCTATGATGAGTGAACTCAAATTCTTTCTTCGATTGCAAATCAAGCAAACTAAGGAAGGTACATTTGTCTCTCAAACAAAGTACACCAAGGACTTATTCAAGAAGTTCAATGCAAGAATGCAAAGGTATGTCTACACCCATGCCTACTAGTGGACATAATGATTTAACCAAACATGGTGAACCGGTTGATCAAAAGGTCTATCGCTCTATGATTGGTTCATTGTTATACTTATGTTCTTCACGTCCCGATATTATGCTAAGTGCGTGCATGTGTGCACGATATCAAGCTGCTCCTAAAGAATGTCATCTTAAGGCTGTGAAAAGGATAGTGAGATATTTAATCCATACACCAAATTTTGGCATTTGGTATCCTAAGAGGTCTTCTTTTGATCTTGTTGGCTATTCCGACTCGGATTATGCCGGAGACAAGGTTGATAGAAAGTCCACTTCGGGTACTTGTCAATTTCTTGGTAGATCTCTTGTGTCTTGGTCTTCCAAGAAACAAAACTCGGTATCCTTATCCACCGCCGAAGCGGAATACATTGCCGCTGGTTCATGTTGTGCTCAATTACTTTGGATGACCCAAACTCTTAAAGATTATGGGATTTATGTGAAACATGTTCCACTACTTTGTGCCAATGAAAGTGCTATCAAAATTGGTCATAATCCTGTGCAACATTCTCGAACTAAGCATATTGAAGTTCGTCATCATTTCATTCGAGATCATGTTGCTAAGGGTTACATTAACCTTAAGCACGTTCGCACCGATAAGCAATTAGCGGATATATTTACTAAACCACTTGATCAGAAAGTGTTTTGCAAGTTGAGAGGAGAATTGAACATCATTGATGCTTCGAACTTGGAGTAGAAACTCCATTGGATACATGCAAGACATGAGTTTATGACAAATCCATGATATATCTCTTATGATAACTATCTTATGTCTTGGATATATTTGACCTTGCATGTTGTCTAACCCATGTAGGTGCTGGTGAATCTAATTCCATGAGATTGGCGACTCACTCACATCTTGAGCCAATCTCTACATCACCAAGACTCTACACAATAGTGGTTGAAGACAAGGAAGCACAAAACCATTCAAACATATCCTTTGACAAATTCTATGTTGAGCTTCATGATTGTCATTTTTTGGATACACAAGTGCTCTTCCTCATGAAGAACTAACCCATGTAGGTAGATGAACTCAAACTCCAAGTGGTGCTCCCAACTCTTGATGAGCTACATCAACCTTGAGCACCCACACAAGTTCAACTACATGAGCAAGAACCACACCACCACCCAAGGTATGTTATTCCATCTTAGAGAAGCTTTACTCCAAGACATGAGTCAAAGCAACTCAACAAGATGTGAATACATCAAGATGCTTAAACGAAAAAATGGTAAACCCATTTTGAAGCTAAAACGATGATATGACTATTATCAAGTGTTCTCACTTGACTCCTAAGTCAAATACTCTAACATAGGTGACTGTGTCACGCCCAATCTAGATGAAGTTCTCTTGTGTTCTTTTCTGTGTCATTGCATTTGTCTCATGCATGTTTAGTTTTTCTTTTAACAAAAAAAAACTTCATTCTAGATCTTTCATTCTTCTTTTCTCTTTGGTTTGTTCTGCATTTTCTGCATTTAATTCCTTGCAAATCCTTCAGGTAATTCATTGCAAATCTTTGTGAGATCTTACTTGTCTAGTGAGCTGAGGTGACAAGTGTGTTTCTATGTGTAAACTCGGTACCACCGACTTGCAAATTTCGGTCCAACCGAATATTTTCGGTACCACCGAAATATGCCACTCGGTGCCACCGACTTTGCAATCAGAAAACCAATTTGCCACTTATTCTACATTTCTTCTAATCCAGCTCCACTCAATGAATCTTGTCCTCTACAAGCATCACAATTTTATCCTCTGCTTTGTGCTGAATCTCAAGGACCAAACCTATTTCGACGGATTCCAGGAAAAACCTTCTTGGAAATTGATGTCAAAGGGGGAGAGAGAGATCACATCAAAGCCTGTAGGAAAGAGAGATCACACCAAGAGAGAAAAAGTATTAAGGGGGAGAGAAAGTCTCAAGGATCCCAGATGTTGTTAAGGGGGAGAGAAAAATACTCAAGGATCCCAGATGCTAGATGTTCAAGAGGAGAGATTCCACATGTCTTTTGGGGGAAAGACATGTTCATATGAACTCAGTTGAATTTCTATTCAGCTCTGATTTTCTGTCTCCCATCTTCTCCCAATATCCCATGTAAGATTCAGGGGGAGCAAGACACCCAAAGGAGAAGAAATCAGCCAAATTCATTGCATATCTTTATTCGTGGGGACATGTTGAATCCAATGTTATCACTCTCTACATGTCATCCCAGTCTTGGCATTCTTGTGGTTTCTTTTGTTTGCTCTGGCTAGTGGACGTACCTGTGTTATCTAACCTTGTTTGCAGGTCCATTCCATCCTAAGCCAACTTGAGACCACAAGGTAAGTATATGCATCAAGATCATGAGTATGAGGAGTTCTTGCTTATATACATACTGTTTGCAAGAAGGACTCATGAGCATGAAGGTATTTTCCTTGATAATCTTTTGCTCTGATGCATATGGCCAAGATACATGTAACACATTGCCTACTCTGTCATGGTTATGCTCTCACATGCCTCTATATTTCATATTTACATGAGTGCATACATGTAGGGGGAGCCTATGCTTGTTACATGTCCTTCCAAAGCTTTACTTGCTGTTCTTTATATCTTTATCTAAAGCTTTGATGTATGTTGCCATCAATTACCAAAAAGGGGGAGATTGAAAGCACAAGTGCTCCCTAGGTGGTTTTGATAATTGATGACAACATATCTCTTGTTGGACTAACATTTCGTCTAGCATGTTTCAGATAAGTTCAACAATGGAGTGGCATGGATGTGAAAGTGGAACCCTCAAAATGCTAAGGACAAAGGATTGGCTCAAGCCCAAAAGCTCAAGACTCTTCATTTTATATTTTAGTGATCCAAGATCACATTGAGTCCATAGGAAAAGCCAATACTATCAAGGAGGGATGAGGTGTTGCTTAATGAGCCTCTTGCTTCATGTGCTTAGTGATATGCTCCAAAACCCTCAACTACTTTCCCATATCCACATATGACCTAAACTCTAAGCCAAACTCGGTCCTACCGATTCTTTCCTATCCGGCGCCACCGAGTTTCACTTGTCATAAGCCACTGCCAAACCCTAGCAATTCGGTTCTACCGATAAGGGATCTCGGTCTCACCGAGATGGGGTTGCAAACTCTCTGTTACCCATTGCATAACTTTTCGGTCCCACCGAAAGAGTGAATCGGTCCCACCGAGATTGCAATGTAAACTCAGTGTTTCCCCTTTGTAACTTTTCGGTCTCACCGAGTTCCACTCGGTCCACCGAAAGAGCAAATCGGTCCCACCGAGTTTGCCTGACCAACTCTCTGGTTAGCTAATTACCAAACTCGGTCTCACCGAGTTTGTGTAATCGGTCTCACCGAGATTACGTTATGCCCAAACCCTAACCGAATCGGTCCTACCGAGTTGCATGTCAGTCCCCCAAATCTCTAACGGTCACTAGGTTTACATTTTCGGTCCGACCGAGTTATTGATTCGGTCCCACCGAGATTGGAAAACTGTGTAACGGTTGGATTTTGTGTGGAGGCTATATATACCCCTCCACCTCCTTCTCATTCAGATGAGAGAGCCATCAGAACACACACACATTCCAACTCATATGTTCTGAGAGAGAACCACCTACTCATGTGTTGAGATCAAGACATCCATTCCTACCATATGAATCTTGATATCTAGCCTTCCCAAGTTGCTTTCCACTCAAATCTTCTTTCCACCAAATCCAAATCCTATGAGAGAGAGTTGAGTGTTGGGGAGACTATCATTTGAAGCACAAGAGCAAGGAGTTCATTACCTACACACCATTTGTTACTTCTTGGAGAGTGGTGTCTCCTAGGATTGGCTAGGTGTCACTTGGGAGCCTCCGACAAGATTGTGGAGTTGAACCAAGGAGTTTGTAAGGGCAAGGAGATCGCCCACTTCATGAAGATCTACCGCTAGTGAGGCAAGTCCTTCGTGGGCGTTGGCCATGGTGGGATAGACAAGGTTGCTTCTTCGTGGACCCTTTGTGGGTGGTTGCTTCTTCGGGGACCCTTCGTGGGTGGAGCCCTTCGTGGACTCGCGCAACCGTTGCCCTTGGGTGGAGCCCTGTGTGGACTCACGCAAACGTTACCCTTCGTGGGTTGAAGTCTCCATCAACGTGGATGTAGGATAGCACCACCTATCCGAACCACGGGAAAAACATCCGTGTCTCCAATTGCGTTTGAAATCTCCAAACTCTTCCCTTTACATTCTTGCAAGTTACATGCTTTACATTCCGCTGCTCATATACTCTTTGCTTGCTTGCTTGATATGTATTGTGTGCGCTGAAATTGTGCCTAAACTCCACTTAACCAAAAAGGCTTAAAAATTGCAACTTTAGCATGAAGTGTCTAATCACCCCCCTCTAGACACATCTGCTTCTAGATCCTACACTATTCGGTTGTGCAAGTGAAAGGCAATAATGACGATATATGATGGACTTATTGAGATGAGAAAAGCTGGTATGAACTCGACCTCTTTTGTTTTTGTAAATATGATTAGTTCATCGTTTCTGGTTCAGTCTATTATGAATAAACATGTTTGCGATGACAACTAGAGATCATAGTTTCTTATGCCATGCTTGATTAGCTAGGAGCTTATAATGGTTTACCTTGCGTGCCAACATGCTATTAAAATGGTTGTGATGTGTTATCATAGGGTGGTATCCTCTTTTGAACAATTCAAGTGGCTTGACTTGGCACATGTTCACGCATGTAGTTGAAACAAAATCAACATAACCTCTACGATATTTATGTTCATGGTGCATTATATCCTACTCATGCTTGCATTTGGTGTTGATTAATTTTAATGCATGTTCATGACTGTTGTCGCTCTCTAGCTGGTCGCTTCCCAGTCTTTTTCTAGCCTTCACTTGTACTTAGCGGGAATACTGCTTGTGCATCCAATTCCATAAACCCCAAAGTTGTTCCATATGAGTCCACAATACCTACCTATATATGGTATCTACCTGCCGTTCCAAGTAAATTTGTATGTGCCAAACTCTAAACCTTCAAATAAACATTCTGTTTTGTCTGTATCTTCCATGCTAGGCGGGTTATTCTCAAGAGGAGTGGACTCCGCTCCTCACTCACGAGAAAATGGCTGGTCACCGGGATGCCCAGTCCCATGCTTTATGCAAATCAAATCAAAATAACTACAAACAAAACTCCCTCGGGACTCTTGTTAGTTGGAGGCACTCGTCGTTTCGAGCAAGCCATGAATTGATGCTTGTTGGTGGAGGGGGAGTATAAACTTTACCATTCTGTTTGGGAACCGCCTATAATGTGTGTAGCATGGAAGATATCGAGATCTCTCGGTTGTTTTGTTGACAATGAAAGTATACCGCTCAAAATATCATTCATATCTATTACAAAACCGATCTCTCGCACCTCTACAAATACCTGCTTCCCTCTACGAAGGGCCCATCTATTTACTTTTATGTTGAGTCATCATCCTCTTATTAAAAAGCACCAGTTGGAGAGCACATCTATCATTTGCATCCACTACTGTTAGTTTACATTGAGTATGAATTGACTGGATCTCTTTTACCATGAATTACAATGTCTCACTACAAAAAATACACTTCCGTGATGATACGTGTTTGTCACAGTAGGTCACGTTTTCTGTCATGCATGTACATCCATGACAAATTTATGGCAGAATCAAGATAGTCATACCTGTGCTGATGTAGAAGTGTTCCATGACATTACCAAAATTATCATAACGGATGTGTCCACTTCCATGACGATAAATCGCGCGTCATAGAAGTGCTTTCGTCAAGGGTGATTGACACGTGGCATCCACCGTAACGGAATGCCGTTAAGCTATCGGGTCTGGTTTTGGATCCGATAACCCATTAACAGCCCTGACCAATGGGGATTTTCCACGTGTAAAATCATCATTGGCTGGAGGAAACACGTGTCAGCTCACCGTTGGGACAGATGTCATCCACTCATTGGACCCGAAGCTTCTATGATACATTGACACAAGGCACGGCCCAACAGAGTCCCATTCATGTGAAAAGGCTGGCCCGTTTGACTTTTTCAAAAGGTGGCAGGCTGGCCCACGACAAGCCAGCTAACGGCCTATTCACATATAGCCCATTTACAGCCCGCTAACCTAGGGCCCGTTTACGGCCTATCCGAATTAGGACCAGTAGCGTCATCTGCACCATCCAATATAATTCTAGCCCATTTTAACTTCCGGCCCATGTATGGCCCATGACATCTTTTGGCCCATATGAGGCCCTTAGTTACCCTCGACCCGTTAACGGCCCATTATTCCGTTGGGCCGTTTCCAGCCCATGTTCTCTTTCGGCCTTCCCAGGGCCTATTTATTCTTGGGCTCATCTCCAACATTTGTTTAATTTCGGCCCATTACTATCATTTTCTGCTTATGGGCCAAATATAGCCCGTGGTTACAGTCGGCCCATTTGTGGCCCGTTAATACGTTGGGTCGTTTTCATAGCGTCATAAAATATGGCATATTAATGACGACCCGTTATGGTCGGCCCATGAACGGACGATTTCAACTCTCACTACTAGGAAAAGGCCTACTAATGGCGCACTAGTTTTGCCTACTAATGGCGCATCACTGGTGCGCCATTAGTATCACGCCACTAGTATTTATTACTAAGGGTGAACCACTGGTGCGCCATTAGTATCTGGTATACTAATGGTGCACCACCCAGTGCGCCATTAGTATATAATAGCATGCTCCATTAGTATGCCTCCCAGGGGCCATATTTAACCATGTGCTTTGGCATACTAATGGCGCACTGCGGATGGATGCGCCATTAGTATACTTGGCATACTAATGGCGCATTGTTTGGTGATGCGCCATTAGTATACTTTGGCATACTAATGGCGCACTCTGTAGTGATGCGCCATTAGTACGAATATTAGGTTTTATTTTTTTTACTTTTCTGATTTTTGCACAAGTTACAAAATATATTATTTGACAGAATATAGACAGTAGCACACAGCAACAGCAGATTCATCGAATACAATAGAAGATTAGTCTCCGAATACAATTCATCATATTAGTCCCCGAATTCAAAAGACCGAACAAAGATAAAACATTACAAGTCTCGAGACCGCGAGTATCGAGTTTGTCTTCACATTACAAGTCGATATCGATCATCTAAACTTCCATCACATAGAAGAGAGCTGCGGTCATCACGATGAGAATCATCGCGATGAAACTGGTCTTCATCCGGTTCCTCCAACGCTCCGTCCTCTCTCCCACTAGACAGCGGGCGTATCTAGATTCCGCCTCCACCCTAGTGGTGTACCCTTTGTAACTGTTACCGCTGAAACTGTGAACCTGTCTCCGACACTCCGCCCAGTCATCGTAGACTTCGGGAACCTTACCCTTGTACACGACATACGACGGCATCTCTATGCACAAGCAAAACAACACACAATACATACATAAGCAATATATAAGTATGCAACAAAAGGATTGGAAGAGAAAAGCAAGACATGACATTAATAGCACGATTCATGGTCCTACTAATAAATAGCATCGATTACATCTAAGTTGAACGACTGTCCGAACCATAGAGACATACAAGTTCATTAAAGTTTAATTACAACATGAGCCAATCAATGTTTCAGAACTACACATAGCATCACTACCGTCGACTCTACTCATGGGACCAGAGCGTGGATGAAGCCGCCGTCTGTCGTGATGGTCATGAAATCGCGGGCGTTGTCAGCCTGCATTTGTAGCGTTCCGTCTATCTCCCTGTTGGACGGTTGATATCTGAGGTAGAACTGCCCCGAGGTATGAAGGACATCTTGATGGATGATGTCCGCAAACTACGACTGGATGCAAAAGAATTCTTGTCTGATGTCCGCGTCCTCGATTGCCGACAAGCTCGCGGCCCAATCTTTGAGATTATTGGTAGCAAAAGGTAATGATGGTCCCTTACGATCGCCCGCATGTGATGGAGGGCGTAGTAGGCATCCTTCTGACCGCCAGGCAGCTGCTTGACGCAGCAGAACATCGTATTGTGGGCGAACACGTGCTTGCCGTAGTTACGAACTGCCCTGGTGAAGGTGCCTTCAGATTTGGCATAGCCGGGGAGAACATCATCAAGAACTTTCTTGATATTTGTGTAGTCTATCTTGGAGTTACAGTTCGGGTCGAAATACGTGGCCATGGAATATTTCGGGCTTAAGAGGAAGAGTGTGCAATGTATGTCACTTCACAGAACACGGAATGTTAGAAAAAAAAGAACGATCGAAATCTATGAAATCATATGTTACAGGGCGGTTAAGGGATGACTTACTCGGGAAAGTAAGCCACAAGGAAGTTATCCTTATCTGGGTTTGCCAGGATGACGTCTTTGACGTGTGAACTCACGACTTGGCGGTCCCCAGTGCTGCTCAAGAGCTTGGCACGCATGTAGAAGGGGTCGACGATCACGATGTCCGGGGTCTTGTTTCTAATGATCCGCATCTCCAGACTCAGCGAAAATAGCCAAACGAAGGTTTAGTGCAGCGGATGAAGGTTAAACATAGCAAAGATGTCATCAAACCACAGGACGATCGTACTCCCGATGTTGCCATCCACATATCCCTTGCCCTTTGGCACCTTGGCCACGAAAACCGGGTATGCCACATCATTCTCTCTTAGACGCCGCTTCTCCAAAGAAAGAACATTGTCGTGCAGACTCCGCATAGCACCGGTTGCAGCATTGAGCATATTCATCGGTAGCATCGCCCTACCCGCCACATGCACCCTCCTCGAGATACCCTTAGGTGAAGGTGGCCCGTCCTGAGCACGGATGGTACTCGGTGTCGGCTGGCTCGCAACGGCGCCCTTTTTAGTCTGCCGTTTCCGGCTCTTCTTCTTGATCTGTTGTAATGGGACCGAGTTCTGCTCAAAGACCGCCTTCTTGAGCATGTTGGGGCTGATAATATTTCGCACCTCAGCTATCTGAGGCTCGGTGAAGGCGGCAGCTGGAGGTGTCTCCCTTGAACTGAACGCCAGACAACGCCTATTGCAACTGGGTTTCTCCGACGTACCAGCTAGATCGCGGTCGTCTTGGTTGGGTTCTTGAGAAGGAGGCCCGCAGAACTCGTCATCGTACCCATGTTCAGCAAAGTACTTATCAACGTTGGTAAATGTACCATTGTCGTCGTCGTCCGAATCTTGTGCCATATGCATGTCCGGATCCTGTGCCATAGGGATGTCCGGCATGTCCGGTAGCGTTGCGGCATTCTTGCCATGGATTGGCGCCGGCACGACTAGCGGTCTTGTCTGTGTGGTGGTGTCCCTCGCCCCCAAACGAATCTGGCTCTTCGGGCAAAGCAGGGGCCAACTTACACAGGCGCTGAGGGTCATCTCATCTTCTTCGTCGGCCCCAACGGGTCGAATCGGAGGTAACAGCTCGTCGCAGCCTGGCAGCACCCGAACCACTTCAACCCTATACATTGTGGGTGGCCTCGGATTACCGTGGAACACGGGGTTGCCCGGTTGAACGATTCTGCCCTTGCCGACATCGACCAACTCGCCGCCCACGAAGTGCGGGAGAGTGCAAGGAACATCGGCGGCGCCCTGCGAAAACATGTAGGGCGTCAGGGATGCCTAGTCAAAGGCAAGGAGATGAAGTCCTCGGCCGAGAGGCTTAGTTACCGTGATGCCGTCGAGCTCGGCTAATGTCGAGGAACCGCCAACGGCAGGCGTTCAACTGACGGAGGGGCCGCTTGCTGGCGAGGTGCTGGCCGGCGTACACCCGGGTGCATTAAGCTCCAATTCCGGCGTCGGAGACACCAATACCGCCACCGCCGGAGACACCAATGGTGTCGCCGCCGTAGACACCAATACCGCCGCCGCCGGAGACACCAATGGCGCCACCTGCGCGTTGTGCGAGTTGCTGGCCGTGAAGCTGGGAATCAGGGGCGGCCCCTGTTGGCCACCCGCAATCCACGTCGTTATCCCATGAATCAAGGTAGGCATAATGCCGGTGAGCGTCGATCCCAGTTGTTGTTGCACTTGCTCTTGGACCATCTCCGGAATCCACGCCACTTGCGCCTTGAGTGCTTCAACCTCGCGCGACTGGCTTTCTGAGCTGGTCTTTTTCTCCTTTCGCCCACCAGTGGTATAGTATGACGACCATTTTGTGGACAAGCCTTTGCCGGCCAGACGACCAGCTGACGTTGGCTTACTGAGCTTATCCTTGTTTTCATTACGTTCAACGCCCTATTCAAAGGGGTGTCGAAAGGGGAGCTCTGAGACGACCCCGGCTACTGCTTTCTTTGTCCTGCGGAAGGAACGTGTACCATTTAGAAATATTGGGGATTAATTAAAATGCAACCATATGGAGCTAATTACGCGGGGGTGTATTCCTTACCAGAACAAGCTCAAGCGCCTTGGTCTTCGGATCCGTGGTAAGCTCCTTTGTTACCGGGTCCTCCTTGTATCGGGCCCTGAGAAAGTTCCTGGTCTGCTTGTCACGGTATTTCTCGAAGTAGGCGGTAGGCCTTGCTGGACACGCTCCGCGTCCTCCTTGTCCCATATAGGCTCCGCCACTCTGTAACCACCGGGACCGAGTTGGTGGACCCCTATGTTCAACTACCGCATTTCATTCCCCCACTGACTTGATTCGGAGGTTGCAGGGCTCTTGCACTTGATCTTGAACTCCTTGTAGTCATCTTCGCTAATCAAAGGATATTTCTCCATGATCTTCTCATAACTATCACCATTGTCAATCATTGCCTTCACCGTGCTTTTCCAAGTAGACAGGGCCGTGCTCATCCTCGTGAGGGCGGCACCGTTCACTTTATTCCCCGAGAGGCGTGTGTTTGCGAATTCAGCGGGGAACTTGTATCGTTTGTGCAGGTTCGTTAAGAGGAGGCTGCGCAAATTCCCTCGGTCCTTATGCCTTAGGTTCTCGGTGTTGATCGAGGCGGTGCTCCGGAGAATGCACCCGAGCTGAACCGAGTACCCCTTGACTACGTGTTCGGGCGCCGTCGGATGCCCGTCGGAGTTCACTTCAGTAAATTCCTCCCTGACGGTGCCGAGCACGTTCGGGCGTCGGTCCTTCCGTTGCCTCTTCGGTTGGCTGCCATCTGTGCATGCGCCGCCATCATCAGTGGTGGCATCCGCGGCGCCATCATCAGTGGTGTCATCCCCGACGCCACTAGGGGTTGTGTAGTCAGGATTGGTGTCTTCCGCGGCGTCCTCATAGCGGTGAGGTTCTTCCTCCAACTCCTGGGACAGCTCCCAAAATTGCTTGCCACCTGAACCGCCGGCCTCATCGTTGTGGGCCATGTTTCGCTCTGAATAGGAAAAAAGTTTGGTCAAAAAGTTGGTTATTGTCAAGGAACAAGATCATGGTCACATCATTTAGGGTTTGTCGACACCAAGGCATCCTAAAAGCTAAGATGTTATCATTTAGGGTTTGTCGACGCCGAGGCACCCTAAAATCCTAAGCGTACATCATTTAGGTTCTCATCGACACTGAGGCACCCTATGGAAGCCAAGTTATGTTTTCATCATTTAGGGTTTATCGATGCCGAGGCACCCTAGGTTGGGCCTAATCACTTGGCACTAATCACTTGGCTCTATTGCCACCTATGTTGGGTTTATCATCTAGGGTTTATCGATGCTAAGGAGAATTCTAAGTTGGGCCTAATCACTTGGCTCTATTGCCACCTATGGTTTAATGCAGCAAGAATGGCGGGGTAGTTGATCCTACTTAACTAAGTACTAAGATACCCCGGCCCATGCTTTAGTCGCAAGTACCCCATATGTCCTATTTTTAGCAAAGTCATGCTAAAATTCACAGAAAATTTCAGCATGACCTTTGCTGGAAATAGGACATATGGGGTACCCGAATTTGCCAGAACGGAAGTTAATCGACATTCCGGCAAACTCAAGGGCCTCTCGGGGTCCCTGCAAATTCATCACGACACAATGGTCGGAGACAAAACCCAGCCACAGACCATATGGTCCTCTGCTTTCATATGGAAAAAAATCAGCTCAACTTATGTGAGCTTCCATTCCAGATATAATAGGTCACCCAACGAAGAATCATCAATAGTATGATCAATTTTGAATCAATAGACATACTTCTCAAAAGAGGCATGATCAAATTCTGGTGCCCTTGACTTACTAGTATTTATCTCTTATGACTGATGAATGTGCATTGAGTCCAGAAGCAAAGACTCTACAGTGAAATGAAAAAAACCTTGGAAATATATTTATGATAACTCTAAATGGATCAGAAGCTGCAGATGCACTTGTAAAAAAAAGGTATGCATTTGCAGCAGCTTTGTTCTGATTATGACACCATTCTGTTAAGAAGGCAAAATAACATTATCATCCCAATTCATGGTTGAAGTTGAAGACCCTAAGCCTTAAAATGCCAAGTCTCACTTACGCATGTTAACTTATTTACCAGTTCAGAACTATCACCAGAAAATAGTAAATCCACATTGACCACATAATATTATTTTGCAACCACTCAGTTTGTCCTTGACTGGGACACTTGAAGCACAAAACAACTAATGCAGAGATACGTCTACTTTGGTTCTGACAGATCACATCCTGGTGCATATGTGGGGTTTTTTACTTAGAAAATACAAAACTTCTATTATTGTTTTTATTTTTAACCAGAGCCTAACCACCTCTACAGTTTACAAACTAATTCAGATAATCACTAATCAGGCATGGAAAATTATTTTAGCCATGATCCCTGAGGATTAGAGCCTCCACAAGTCAGAGAAAATTAGTGTCTCCACTTATGTTGTCAATGCTTGTTGTATGTTTGGCTTAAGGGTTTTCCTTTTCAAATTCTGACTCTGTTTCTAAACAAAGTAGGCTTCTATCCTGTCTAGAATGTAATGAAGATGTCTTGGATAAGCTGAGTGTTGTAATGAAGATGTCTTGGATAAGCTGAGTGTTGTAATGAAGATGTCTTGGTGAGAGTTGATATATGTCCAAAATTAGAAAAATCACAAGGTACTTTCTCTACCTAATAACTCCATGTGACCACATAAAACCCTGTTTAACACTCCTGTAAAGAGGAACAACCCCCCTTAGGAGCTAGAAAGCTATATGAAACAAAATTATCAAGCATAGGCATACAAATTCAGTACTGTATGAAACAAAATAGGTACAACAAGTAGCTGCTAGAGTCATATGCTGAGAGTAGGTGTCAGCTTAAGACATTCTGAAATAGTAAATAACTAAAGGGTACTTGATTATCCACTTAATAACAAGGTATATTGCATGATTCATAATTTTATAGAAGACCAATAGTAGAAATTTGATTGGGAGTGCTCCATTTCACTAGCGGCCCAATTGCTTTTATCAGTAGCATGTGCATCACTGCATCAGGACATTAACAGGTGCAACAACGAATGCATCGGATCCTTGCATTGCATAGTGGAATACTAACTTTACAATCTTTGTAAGCCTAAGCTCCCCTTTGTGTCATCAGATTTAGTGGAGTGAGCAAGCTACTCACACTGAGCCGAGTATGTGCCAACTGCCAACTACCGAGAGAGAGAGACTTTACAACCACTCGTACCATAAAATCTACCTGTCTGTAACCAAAAGAACCGAAAGGCACCAACCAATTAATAATGATAACATGGTAACGTAATAGCTTTGGGGAAACAAAGCCAACCCTGAATATAAAAATTATAGGTGTACTACAAAATATTACCAACAGTACAGTACCAGCTCGCTCGGAAAAAGAATACAGCCATTCATGCTTTCCCTGTGCCCTCAGGGTCAGGATAGGAAAATCACAAGTACCTAAACCTCAGAAAATGTGGAACTAACTAATCTGATAAAATTGATGTGTACAAATCTGTTCAGCCAAATTAAATCTCATCTTCCACATCGCAGCCCGAACACAGAACAAACTAGATAGCACTTGACACACCAATCAATCCCAATGGAACGAACGGACGCACACCCACGCACGCACCGCACGGGTGGTGCTAGGGTGCGGTGAGCGCGCCTGGGCAGGGCCAGGGCGCGGCCAGGGGCCGAGGGGAGCACGGCCACGGGGGGCGGCAACCAGGAGCTGGGGCGCGGTGGTGCGACAGTCTACGGCGACGAAATCGAAGGGGGGAGGGGAACCGGTGCAGCTCACCGAGAGGAAGACGATGGCGAGCTCGTGCGGGGCCGGTGTTGACGAGGTGACGCGGATCGACGGTGAGGCCGCGGTGGCCGGATGTGGAAGAATACCTCGATCTGCACGATGCAGAGTCGTCGAGCTTGAACGGCTGGCCGTAGATGACATAGAAAAACACTGTAGAGCTCCTGGACTCCTTGGTGGGTGCGGGGACGACAGTGGTCGCGGGGACGATGCGGTGTCGACGGGGACGACCTAATCGGGTGAAGCGGCGCGAGGGGAGGGGAAGTGGGGAGGTGCTAGGGTGTGGAGCGGGCGCGGGGGTCGTCGGAGCGGGCGCGGGGGAGCCGGAGCGGGTGTAGAGCGGGCGCAGGGGTCGTTGGAGCGGGCCGGGGGTCGTCGGAGCAGGCGCGGCGGGGGAGGGAAGGGGGGATCAGGCGAAGGGGTATCAAGCTAGACACTATAGCAATGGTGCACCACCCTCTGGTGTGCCATTAGTAGTTAGTTTTTCTAAGAGCAATGGCGCACCCTCCTCTGGTGCACCATTAGTAACCTTTTTTTCCTGACAGCAATGGCGCACCCTCCTTTGGTGCGCCATTAGTAACTTTTTTTTTTCATTATTTCTTGTTGCATCTAATAATTTGTTTTTTTATCAAATTTGTTATTTTCATGAGGACTAGAACAGAAGATATCATCAAATATCATCAATTTTTTTTGAAAATATCATCAATTTTTTTTAATTGAAAATATCATCAAATTTGTTATTTGAAGATATCATCAAATTTCTTATTTGAAAATATCATCAAATTTGTTATTTAAAAATATCTTCAAAAAGTGGGGGAGGGTGCGGGCGTCGGCGACGGCGGTGGAGCGGGCCGGGGGAAGGTGCGGGGTGTCGGCGGCGGCGGCGGAGCGGGAGAGGGTGCGATGGGTCGTCGGCGACGGTGGAGCGGGGGACGGTGCTCATTGGCTACTCCATCTATTCCGATGATCTTCCTTTTGCCTCTCCTCACGACAACACGACTGGGCTTTGACGGGTCGGTAATGAAGAAGCATTGGTCCACTTGTGAAGCCAGGACCCATGGATCATTTTTCGCGGTGACGTTTGCGCCCGCGGTCTTGGATTTGGCTTCGGGTATAACCATAGTGGTGAAATACCGGTCTTCTTTTAGGACGCTCTTGGCCCATCTGACACGGAACATCGGGACCTTCTTTCCAGCGTAGCTCATCTCCCAGATCTCCTCAATCCTTCCGTAGTATCTGTCCTTGTCATTACCGGTGTAGGATTCCATCGTTACCCCGGAGTTCTGATAACCATCGCTCTTCATGTCCTTATCCTCGGTGTAGAATGTGTAGCCGTTGATATCGTACGCCTCATAGGTCATCAGGTTGTGCTCGGCGCCCTATGACAAGGCGAATATAAGTTGTTCTTCCGCGGAAGAATCCTCATGTAAAGGGTACGACAGAAGCTTCTGCGTGAACCAACGCGTGAAACATGAGTTGTGCTCTTTGATTATATCTCCGTCCGTCCTCTGCTGGCCTCGGTCATTGTACGACTTCTCAATAAAGGTTTTGTGCTCTACCACCCAAGGATCGACCACGTCTATGTGTTGTAGCGCGACTAGGTTTGCTCTTTCAAAGTCGGCGAGTCGACCCTCGAAGTCGACATGCATTTCGCGGCGACCCTCACGGTTACGCCATCCAGCGAGCCTGCCGAGGTGCCTGTTGACGGGCAGACCAACGGGGTTCTCGATGCCTAGATAATTCGTGCAGTAGGAGATGCACTCTTCGATCAGAAAGCCCCTGGCTATACTTCCCTCTAGACGTGACATGTTGCGAACGTATCCTTTGATGACACCATTCATCCTTTCGAAGGGCATCATGTTGTGCAGGAACATCGGCCCGAGTTGGATGATATCCTCCACGATATGGACCAGTAGATGCACGATAACATCGAAGAATGCGGGCGGGAAGTACATCTCAAGATCGCATAGTATCACCACGATCTCTTCCTGTAGCCTTCTGAGTTGCCTCACGCCAACCGACTTCCGAGAGATGACGTCGAAAAAGTTGCATAGGCCAAATAGTGTTTCACGGACGTGCGCGTCCATGATCCCATAGATTGCAACTGGAAGTATATACGTCATCAGCACGTGACAGTCGTGAGACTTCATCCCGCTGAACTTCTGCTTCGCTGGGTCTGGGTATCTTCTTATCTTCCCCGCGTAACCGGAAGGAAGTTTTACTCCTACGAAGCAGGTGAAAAACTGCTTGATCTCCTCCTGACTTAGAGTGAAGCACGCGGGAGGGTAGTGATTTCCGGTCTTCTTGGCCTTTTTGCCTTTGCGACGACTTTCTGTGTCCTGCTTCGCCTCATCATCATCATCATCATCATTAGCGTGAAGCTCCTGCCCGATGCCCATTGATTTCTAGTCTGCCCTTGCTTTCGGCCCATCTTTGGTCCTCTCTGGCATGTTGAGCAGGGTACCAAGAAGACTCTCGCACATGTTCTTCGTGATATGCATGGCATTAAGGCTGTGAGGCACACGGTGGATCTTCCAGTACGGCAAGTCCCAGAAAACAGACCTCGTTTTCCAAACCTTCAGCAGCGGCTCTGTCGCCTTTCGCTTCTTTCTCGGCTCTGGCGCCTTTTGCTTCTTTCCCGGCAGTGGGCAATCTTTCCAATTTTTCAACAGCCCGTCTATTTCCTCGCCGCTCCTCGTACGCGGGCATCTTTGGAGTTCGGTTTCACCATCGAACAGATCCTTGCGTTTCCTCCATGGGTCATCGTCGCGAAGCCACGTTCGATGTCCCATGAACACGGTTTTCGAAGACCCGGGATCTCTATCTAGCTGGCGATATATTGTGTCATCCATGCACCTGACGCATCCAGAAAATCCATGGACCACCTGCCCCGCGAGATATCCGTAACCGAGATAGTCGTGCACCATCGTGAGCAGTGCGGCTCTCATAGGGAAATATTCTTTCTCTGCGGTGTCCCACGTATTGGCTGGCGTTTTCCACAGCATGTCTAGCTCCTCTTTCAGCAGCCCCAGATACAGATTGATGTCATTCCCTGGTTGTTTCGGCCCTTCAATTAGCATACTCATGTGAATGTACTTCCTCTTCATGCACAACCAGGGGGGAAGGTTGTACATCCACACAAACACAGGCCAGGTGCTATGTGTGCTTCTCTGGCTGCCAAACGGATTGACTCCATCGGTGCTCGCGTCCAGCACGATGTTCCTTTGATCCTTCCCAAATTCTGGGTATTCGAAGTTCAACGCTTGCCACTGGCTCCCATCCTTAGGGTGACTCAGCATCTTGTCTTTTTTATTTATCTCGGGATCATTTGCGTCATCTTCTCACTTCTTCTCCTCCCTATCCGCGCGCCAACGTAGGAGCTTTGCTACCTTAGGGTCCGCGAAATTCCACTGCAAACGAGGAGTGATCGGAAAGTACCACACCACTTTTCGAGGAGCTTTCTTCCTCTTCTTGTATCGAGTGACGCCGCACACTGGACATATGGTAGACTCCGCGTGCTCGCCCCGATAAATGATGCAATTGTTCATGCACACATGGTATTTCACGTGCGATAAATCCAGAGGACACACGACTTTCTTTGCCTCCTCGAAACTGGTCGGGCACTTGTTCCCCTTGGGAAGACGTTCGTGCCAGAATGACATGTTCTCGTCGAAGCATGCGTCGGTCATTTTGTGTTTTACCTTCATCTCCAAAGCCATGAGCGTTACTTTCAGGCGGGTATCATTGGGTCTGCATCCTTCATACAATGGAGTAACCGCTTCTATCTCCAGTTGATCCAGCTTGGCTTTCTCTCGGGCGGTAGCTCTTGCGTTATCCGTCTGCTTGAGAAGCAGCTCTTGAATATGAGGGTCCTGCACACAGCCCATCGATGGTCCATCGTCGTCTGCTCTTCCGGCATCTGGATCTTCATGATCATGCCCTTCGTCTGCTCTAGCATCTTCCTCATCATCATGTCCGACATCTTCTACATGATGACTGTGTACAGCATCACCGTCGTGATCATGTCCTAGAGATTCTTCGTCTTCTCGCCCGCCCGAGCCGCGGTGGTTGTCTTGCTGCCCTTCCTCATTTCTTGCCCGGCCCCCATGGACGACTTCATAGTCATCTTCATCACCTTGCCACCGATAGCCATCCATGAAACCACGCAAGAGCATGTGGTCCCGCACCTGCCGGGAATCTGGGTCCGCAATAAGGCTCTTTAGCTTGCATCTTCGACACGGACATCTTATCTCCGTCTCGTTCTTTTGAAGCATCTCGGCCTTCGCGGAGCTCAAAAACCTATTCACGATGCCTACGGTCATCGTGCGGACTGTCACGACCGGTTTTTCCGGGTATAAATTTCCAGAAAAAGACCGTCGTGCTCATCAGCCCCAGGATTACTGTTAGCTGATGAGGCTCCAACTTGATACAGAAATTCCAAGCAAAAATACAAAATATGTAGTACAAGACCATTCTGTCCTGTGAGTACAACAATTGGGTTTCTAGTGGTCGATGGCGGAAGCGGTTTGTGAGTCATCAGTGACTATGGGACTCCATTTCCCACAGGAACAGCTGACCAGGTTAACTCCTATCTTCGCGAGGCTGCTATCACCGTTGCTTAGGTCCCGAGGCTGTCATCGCCACGCGCCTCTCCAAGTAAGCAATCTGGCCAAGACAATAGCCAGGGACAAGCCAGTGAGTACTTTGAATGTACTCGCAAACATTAAGAACACAGGTATAATATAATTGATAATCATGCACTGAAAAATTCCATAATCACATCGTCAGTCATAAATAAAACATCTTTTATGCATGCAAGCAGGTTATTTTCATGCAACATGAATAAGCAGTAATAGAGTGGGAATAAAATGCCGCAGTCGGGCGTCTGAGCGACACCACATAAAGGGCTTTAAAAGAAATGCCACAGTCGGGCGTCTGAGCGGCACCACATAAAGGGCTTTAAAAGAAATGCCACAGTCGGGCGTCTGAGCGACACCACAAAAAGGGCTTATAAGAGAAATGCCACAGTCGGGCATCTGAGCGACACCACATAAAGGGCTTTAAAAGAAATGCCATAGTCGGGTGTCTGAGCGACACCACATAAAGGGCTTTAAAAGAAATGCCACAGTCAGGCGTCTGAGCGACACCACATAAAGGGCTTTAAAAGAAATGCCACAGTCGGGCGTCTGAGCGACACCACATAAAGGGCTTTAAAAGAAATGCCGCAGTCGGGCGTCTGAGCGACACCACATAAAGGGCTTATAAAATAAATAATCACAATGAATATCCAGGGGGTAGAACCGTCCCAGGGATACTCGATAATACAGATAATGCAACGGGTTAGTCCATCACAAAATAATAATCATGGTCCTCACAAGTAATTAGTCGGTATCCAAGTTTGGTTTAACAATATCTCCTCCGAAGACCGACACTAAGACCAACACTTGACCCATCCCAGACTGTAATCCTTAACCATGGACACGGCTATTCGAATAGGTTTAATCTCTGCAGAGGGTGTACTCTTTACCCACGAGTAACGGATTCCTTTAGTCCATCGGGACTAATTCCGTCTACGGCCTTTTAGTAGAAAACACGCCTAACTTGCACACACCAGCTTAACTCATCGGTGTCTAGAATCACCCACGACACTTGTTAAGCAAAACTCTAAGTGGGGAGGCTACAACCTCGCGTAGCATGGGATCAAATTTATATCGCGCGCTCTAAGGGGTGGCCTCCCCTCTCGGTCCCAACCGGAAACACCCATGCCCCCGGACCAGGTGGCCTGCCTACCGGCTACAACCGGTATCTTCCACCATGGCCTCTCTGTACGGTGTGTGCTTGAAAGGGGTTGACGACTTACTGAACCGTACCCTACCTGCGGCAGGGACGAGTGGTAGTACGAGGCAAGTATGGGGGTTACTGGAACAAGACTCGGTCTACAGTCGACTTAGGAGGTTTATAAATTCCCTGCATGACATGTATATCAAATATATTTCAACCGACGAAATCACCACCCATTATACCTTACTATGCCATACCGGACATAACCGTCCCGACGGGGACCGGCGACAAGCTCACTCCTACCCAAGGCAGAGGCTTTCCCAGATTCCTTTCCGGCATGCATGCAAGGCACATGAGGATGATTACCATCACAAGTATATTCATTTCCAACAGCAAGGAAATCACTAATATGCCTTCATGCAAATGATCATATCATATGAAATAACAAGTTCTCTGATATAAGGTGGTGTTATAAACGTGTCAACTAACACACCAAAAATATTATTCCGGGGTTCAGAATGCTTGCCTTCAATGGTGTGGAAAGGCAGGGTGCACTCCAAAACTTTTGAAAGCTTTCTTCTCTTCCAAAATCCTATTTTCAAAAATATGCAAATAATACATATTTCAAAAACAGTACAAAAAAGTTGTTTGGAAAATTTTCAAATAAATCTTAAAATAAACTAGACAGAATTTGAGAGATGTAGGAAAAAGAATCAATTAATTTGGAGTTATATTTAAAAAGTTATAGCCAGTCAAAGATTTGGTCAAAATCTGTTTTGAATAAAATCAGAAAAAGAAAACGGTTCAAACTAGATTACGCTTTCGGGCAGAGAAAACGTACTACGGGTTTTACGCCTCCACTTATCCAGCGTGGACCGCGCGGGGAGTCACTGACAGTGGGTCCAGGGGACCCACTGGTCAGGTTTGACTAGTTGACTTCCCTCCTCTTCCTTTGCCCCGAGAGGAGGCGGAACTCCGGCGATGCTCGCCGGCGAACAGCGGAACCGTTCGGGAAACGGAGGTCACCTGTGGGCTCAGGGGATCGAGGCAGCCACTCCAGTAGTCGTTATGGTCTCGGGGGTGGACGGAGCTGCCGGCGGCGAGCTTCGCGGCGGACGGAGGCCGTCGGGCAAGGTGATTTTTCTCCCGCGGTGAGCCCTGATCAAAATCGAGCAGGGGAACTGGTTCACGGGAGTAAGAGGAAGCTCTTGGTGAAGAGAACGGAGAGGGGGAGGCCCTGGTGGCGTTGGAAGGGCTGGGGCAATGGCGGCGGCTGCGGTTGCCGGAGATGAGGAAGGAGGCCTCCCCGGGTCGAATGCGAGCTTGGGGAGTGCCATTGGGGTGGCCTGAGGTTGCCTGCGTGCTCGGGGGAGTTCGGGGTCCTCCTTTTATAGCGCGACGAGGTCGGATCCGCGGCGGTGGATGAGGATGCCGGCGAACCGCCTCTCTGTAGCTTGCAGGGCGACGTGGAGGCGACGAGAACTAGCCGACGAGCGAGGAGATAAGCTCGTGCGGCTCCCAGGGGCAGGTGGCGAGCCGGGGTGGCTTGGGCGGCGCTGCCCATGGCGGGGGCGGATGCGGCCGTGGGCATGCCGCCAAGCGGCTCTGACGGCGGTGCTGCAGGGCACCAGGGCCTGCTTAGCGTGACATGGTGAGAAGGATAGCGAGTGGCGTGGCAAGCAACAGGACTAGGCTAGGTTTGGTAAGGGCAACAAGGGACAAGGTGGTTTGGTCATGTGGTCAAGTTCATAATGTATGCAACCATTCATGTCAAATCTGATCATGCACTCCAGGTGTTTGACAAAATGCCACAGGCACCTAGGCATTTCTTGGAGGGGCCAAATCTTCCAGATCAGTGTCTCTTTGGATGCAGCGTCAAGTTCATAATGTATGCAACCATTCATGTCAAATCTGATCATGCACTCCAGGTGTTTGACAAAATGCCACAGGCACCTAGGCATTTCTTGGAGGGGCCAAATCTTCCAGATCAGTGTCTCTTTGGATGCAGCGTCAAGTTCATAATGTATGCAACCATTCATGTCAAATCTGATCATGCACTCCAGGTGTTTGACAAAATGCCACAGGCACCTAGGCATTTCTTGGAGGGGCCAAATCTTCCAGATCAGTGTCTCTTTGGATGCACAAGAGGGTGGTGAGGTTAGTTGGTGGAAAGCACAAACTTGCTAGTGCAAGTTTTGCAGAACTTCAAATCTGGACAAGATGTGAATGGCATTATTTCATGAACCAAAAATATTCAAATGGGTGCATGCTCCTGGACTTAGGGGTTTGGTAGGGCTGTCTACAAGTAGGAGAAGGCACAAGGTTACTGGAGCAAAAATAAAAAGGGTTGCAGTAGAAATCACAAGGCTGGACCAGAATGGAAAAGAGGTTGATTCACTCAAGATTTTCACATAACAGCACTAGGTTTTTGCATAATGTTGAATCATATGCTACTACCAACATCCCATAATTTTGGTGGAGGCCAGAAAGAAATATTTTAATGGGTTGTAGTGCAAATTTGCACTCTGGACCAGAGAAGAAAAATTGATGCAGAGCTCAAAATATTACATGAATAAAAGATATCTTTTGTATAAAAGTGATTTAAAAACATCACATGACATCTCTAAATTTTGGTTGGAATTTTAGGTGAATTTATCAAATGGTTGTAGTTCAATTATGGCCATATTACCTTGGAAAACCATTTTTCAAGAAAATAAAGATTAAGCAAATTAATTATGTAATTAGTTATACTGATAAAAGAAAAGTTTTTCTTGAGAGGTTAAACAAGTCCAATAACATATTTGAAAGATTTTCACTTTAGGGAACAACTCTATGATAATAAGAAAGGAAATGTTTAAAAAAATCAAAAGGGAGTCCAAAAAATCAAAGTTTTAATTCCTGGCAAAAATTTTAATTTAATAAAACAAGGCCAAAATTTTGGGGTGTCACACGGACCATGGTCGCCTGCGGGGTAGAGCAAAACGATATTTTAGAACCAAGAAAAAATTTGGCATGACTTTCCCTAAAAATAGGAGCAAAAAGAATGCATAGTGCCAAAATTCTCGCCGAAACGGAAATGAATCAACATTCCGGCAAAATATTGGCAACTATCGCATTTCAAATACCGGTACCTGCAAACACAAACATATATGCAACACCACAAACATATGCAACACCACAAACATACATAGATCTAGCTAGGCCACAAAAAGTACATGTGCACATTGTTGGAGCGAGCTAGGAGAAAAAAAGTAGATCTACAACATGAAGATAGCTTTCCCCTTACTTACCTATCAAAAAAAAGTAATTTCAACACTTAATTTTGATGAATCTATGGTGCAAATGAGGTGAGGAGGAGGAGGCAGCCGACAAGCTTAGAGAAGGAGGTGGCGGGAATAAAGTGGGGAAAGTGAGTGTGTAGGTGTGGCTGTCCAAAAATATCTAGCTGGTCCCAGGTTACTAATGGCGCACCACACATCCATGCGCCATTAGTAACCCAACATACTAATGGCGCACCACACAGACATGCACCATTAGTAGTTTTGCAAAAAAGAAAAAAAATTTATACTAATGGCACACTATGGCACAGTGCGCCATTACTAGTTTAAACTAGTAATGGCGCACTATGCAACGGTGCGCCATTAGTAGTTTTGCATAAAAGTAAAAAAAAATACAGTAGTGGCGCACTCTATGGCTGGTGCGCCATTAGTAGTTCTAACTACTAATGGCGCACACTGCCCGGATGCGCCATTAGTATGTTTGAAAAAATGAAAAAAAAACATTTTGTAACTAGTGGCGCACCGTGTGCCTGGTGCGCCATTAGTGTCTTCCACACTAATGGCGCATCTCCACATGGTGCACCATTAGTATATAGTAGTGGCGCACCACTTCTCTGGTGCGCCATTAGTGTCAATTTCATCTTTAGCCATTTTCCTAGTAGTGTCTAGCCCATTTACAGCCATAATGTGGTCTGTTATTGGCCCATGTTTGGCCAACCGATGATACGGCCCGTAGAAGGCCGATTGTGTCTACGCCCCATAGAGGTCCCATTATTTCTATGGCCCTTAGAAGGCCCATTGTTTCTACGGCCCGTAGGAGGCCCATGTTAACTACAGTAAATATGTAGCCCATTGTTAATGTGGCCTAGTTTTAAAAAATAGGTTATTGCGGCCACCAGCAAACCGCGGAAAAAGAACTGCACTGACTACAAGAAAACAAATAAACAATACAACGGAAATAAATAAGCAAGCAAATTACGCTAGGCCAGCAGGGCTATTACACATATTACATCCACTGGGCATCAAAGCTCGCCATAAGTGCATATAAACGCCGCGCCAAAACAAGTCCAGAACTGAAACCACTTCAGAACAGCTCAAGAAACAATATCCGGGGTACCCATAATGCTGGCAAGATGCTTAGCAAGCTTATTAACTTTCCCTTATTTGGCGCTTAAATCCTCCAGCACTTGATGTTCCACCAGAAAGTATGCATCTGAATTCTGCAGGGACTTCCTCAATCCTTCGGCTTCCTGTAGCAGAACATCTGATCGATGTCTTTCAACTTGAAGTTGAGACTCAAGAAGCCGAACTGATTCAGGCAGCGAGTTCGAAGAGTTGGTGCCAGCAGTAGTAGCTAGTAACTCGAACACTACATCAAGATAGGACTTTGGGGTTGTCTCAGTGTCTTTAATATAGTTTTTATCAGCTTTCTTGGAGAACAACAGGGATGTCTCACTATCTTGAACCTGATCTGCATTACTTCCTTTACCATTGCATAAAAGGGTACTCTTCTCCAATATTTTATCCGCGTTCTAAAGGAGAAACAAACAAACACATCACAGGTTTACAATGTAGTATATGAAACTCATTTTGGTAAACCAGTTCAGTAGTAAGGTGGACATGATAACAGCATGAAACAAACATATATCTATGTAGTATGGTCACTGTATAGTCTATATCATTCTAGTTTATGTTGCCAAATCAAGATAGATATAGTTCGAATCATATCTATTTAAGACAAAGCAGCATAGACAAAATATATGTGTGGGAAACTAGAGAGAAATAACAACACTTGTAATGTGCATGGCATGAGAACATAATTGTTTATTCAATTGAAACTGAAATCAACATAGAGCAAGTTACAACAGCAAACACGTTAAAGAAACAGGTTTAAAACATACCTATTGCACCATTGGAGTTTCAATTGCATCCTTCAAATTTGCAATTAGTTGGTATGAGTAAATACAGTGATGCAAGAGCAAAGTAGTATGAACCATTGCTATGAAACCTGACCTGAGAACAATTCTTCTTCTGCTTGAAGCATTGACTTGGGGTTCGGAGTGGTGGTCCTCGTGCTTTGGGCACTACGATTGCCTTACTAACTCCTCGTGTTTGGGTGCTCTGTATCAACGGGAACTGGGTTACTATCTGCTGGTGTTGGGGTTAGAAAGGGTGTAGCTGGTTCTCTGTCCAACTGGGTAGGGGTACAATCTGCGTGAGTCGGGTTATGTGTGGTGGGGCTGGTTCTTGGGCAAGTACAACCATGGTTCTATCTCCATCGACAGGTAGCATGATCTTTTCTGAAGACCGTGTTTTTACTCCCACAGATACTGCCATCACCCCCTCCAATTGAAATGGCTGATAAACAAGAAAAGTAATTGAATGTACATACATTGTAAGATAGACAGGTGCAATGGACAGTAGGGAAGAAAATGGGTTGGCATGCCATAATTCAGATACATGCTGTCTATGTAAACATCATGGCATGATATAATTCAAATATATGATTTATATACTAAGAAAGTGAGCAGAGGGCAATCGCATATATGATGTGTCAACTAAGGAGATGACATTCAATATCGTGTATATGATGTAAAAACTAAGCATTGCAATACAACATATGCATGATATGAGTAATATAACCCTGCCAAGTTTGAGCATACACCTCAGGGGGATAATAGGACTGGCCATCTGCCTTTGAATCCTCCTCTGAATAGCTATCTGTAACCATCAACATATCTGCTTCACCAGGTAGCATTGTCTGCTCTGAAGACCTTGTTTTCACTCCAGATTTCTCCATCACCAATTCAAATGGCTGATGCACAGGAAGAGCAGTTGAATACAAAAACATTGTCGACAAAAGCAATGAGAAATACAAAAAAAGGACGGCATGATATAATTCACATATATGATGCTTGGCTAAACAGCATGGCATTGCATAATTCACATATATAATGCCTTGCAACAAGATAGCATTGCATAATTCACATATATAATGTCTTGCAAAAAGATGGCATTGCATAATTCACATATATGGTAATTAAACACTAAATAGGTGGCATTCACACAAATCATGTCTAAACTAAGAAAATGACAAAGCAATGCAAGATACCATACGCACGATATCAGCAACATAACCCTGCCAAGTTAGAGCATGCACCTCGGGGGGGGGGGGGAATAGGACTGGTCATTTGTCTCTGAATCCTTCTCTGAGGAGCTACCTATAACCAGCAAGACATGCGCTTCATCAGATAGCATTGTCTACTCTGAAGACCTTGTTTCCACTCCATATTTTTCCATGACCGTGCCGAATGGCTGATGCACAGGAAGAGTAATTGAATGTACTAAAATTGTTGACAAATTTAACACGTAATAAAAAATTATGTCATGATATAATTCACATATAAGATGACTGGCTAACCAGCGTGGCATTGCAAAATTCACATATATGATGCCTCGCTAAACAAGATGGCATTGCATGATTCATATATAAGATAAAGAAACTAAACAGATGGCATTGACACAAAGCATGTCTAAACTAAGCAGATGACATCTTTGATGTATACAGTAAGCAATTCAAGGCAACATATGGATGATATTACCAACATCAACATGCCAAGTTAGAGCGAAGACTTCATGGGGTAAATAGGAGTCGTCTTCTGCTTCTGAATCCCCCTCAGAACAGTTATCTTCCTCTTGATTACGATCCGAAATGGGTGGAGGGGGGCTGCCTTTGCGCCCACCATGGAGCGATGTCTGCATGAAATTTTATTGCCACACAAGGCCCGTCCCTTTTGCTCTACATGTTTAGTTCCATTGTGTACAATAACTGACATGCATAGGAATAAAATATAGTGAGATTATGTAAGGAGTGCATGCACAAATCTGGAGTGAAGCTAGCAAACTGTGGATAGACCCAAAACCAATGATAGCAGGCAGATAATAGCTTTAGTTAAAAAATACAGATAATGGCTCCTTTAATGTTTATTTGCACCCAACATGAAATTCATAGTAGACACTCGAGATTAACCAGATGGTAGACAGATATTACTGATTGCTGCCCCAATATGTACCCCACAACCATTTAAAAACTCAATTTTCAGCATAAGTTTGGACCCGGGTCGGAGTCTAATAGGTGAACACGACGATAAAGTAGCATGTCATCATATTAAGTGATGCATAACGTAAGCAGACACGGAAGAGTGCGACCTCTCTTGCGTACCCGTGTAGTCCTCAAGGTCATCTGCTCAGTTGATGTTGGTAATGCAGTTGTCGTGGCGGCCGGCGGCGGGGAAGAAGAACTGAGGTAGTGAAAGACAGTCTAGAGAGCGGATCCCTGCTATGGTGAACCCTTCCATTGTTGGAGCAGCTGAACTGGGGTGGAACACAGCACCGCGGGAGCAGGACAGACAACACAAGGTTTTCTTTGACACATATCTGTAACAGAAGTAATTGTGTAAGGGGTTGTTTGAATTTGAGGATTCTAACAATGCAGGGAGAGGAAATAGACAGGAATAGGATAGGAATGCACGTGCAAAACAGAGAATTTAAAAACACAGGATTTTTGCCAATCTGGGTGTTTTGTTCACAAGAATTGGAAGATCACATGATTCATAGAAGCATGGTGAGATTAAGTCAAACCACAAGAAGTGTACAACCTCTTTGGCGAAGCCATGTTGATCTCAGCGTGATTGGGTTGGCCGGTGAGGATGCTCCATCTAACTTGGCTACCGGAGGAGGGGAAGAAGATCTTAGGCGTCTGGAGATGGAGCCCGAGGTACTACTCCGCTGTGATGGAGGGTTTCCTCGTTGGAGCAGCTCCGGTGAGTTGTACGACGCCGAGGCTGAAGCAGGACAAGAGAGACAACGTTAACCTAAGTGGAATTCTAATAGCATCTCCAATAGATGACGTAAAATACATAACCAGAAACTGCTAGATGTATACATCAGCCGCTCATCTCTGAACTTAACTATCGAAACTGAATTAACTTTCGAAACTGAACTTAACTGTCTGAATTGAATTTTGCTGTCGAAACTGAATTTTACTGTCGAAACTGAACGCACTTGAGGTGAGGCTACAAGTCAGTCGACTGACTTTTTCATCTCTGTTCAGTCGATTTTGTAGCCGTTGGATACGAAATCAAGGGCATGTAGTTCATCTTCAACCTCCACCCCCCTGAGTCGCCAGCCACCACCGGCCAAACCCCCCCCCCCCCCCCCCCCCCCCCCCCCCCCCCGCCGCCCGCGGCCAGTGGTGCGCCGCCCCGCCTGCCCCAAAAACACTCCCCACCGCCGGTCCGCCGCCGCCCAGGCCATCCCTATAGCCCCCCCTGTGCCGAGCTTTTTCTCTGGTGATCCCAATGCCACCGCCCCACCACCGCCCCCACCCTCAACCCTAAGATAGATAGTTGGGTACCTCTCCGGCGAGCCCCCCTCCCCGCTGCGGCTGGTTCTTCCTTAACTCCGGTGAGCCCCCAACCCCTTGAAAATCGACTGACCCAAAAGTCGATTCAGTCGACTGAAGTGTAGCTAAATCGGAGCAGCATCGCAAACAAGAGCAAGAACGAGAGCAGCAGCGCGAGCAAGAGCAAGAGCAAGAGCAGACCAGGGAGGGGACCAAGAGAAATAGCAGAGCAGCAGCGCGAGCGAGAGCTAAAGCAGCAGCAGCTCCTACTGATGTGGATGTCGCCGCCGAGGGAGCGACGCCGTGGAGGAAGTGGCCGGCCATGCCGCCGTGGATGGAGCCGCGCCAGGTCTGCTCGGGACCGAGCGCCGGCAGCACCGTGAGATCAAGTCGAGAAGAAAATGCGGCGATTAGTGTACAACCTCTTTGGTGGCGCCGATTAGGCCGCAACTTCATTGGATGAATCGGTGATGATGATGCTCTTCCGGTGGTGCGGGTGAAGACGGCGGTGTGGGAATGGAGGTGGTGCAAAAGACGAGGGGAACATCGGGGAAGCTCCTTGGAGGTGGAGGACTGGATGGCTGAACCGGCGGGACAACCAGATCGACGACGGATCCTCATTCGGTACAGTGGATGAGGGACGTCGAGGTGTTGCTGCGGACGACGTCGTCAGGGAAGAGGCTCCGATTGGGTGGCGGACGAAGGAGGGTGTGGGGCTTCACGGGTTTTGCCGGCCTCGGTGTACGAATGGGTGGGCGGATTTGATGGGAGTGGGGGAACCATGGCTGAGGGACGCGCTTGTCCGAAATGTGGGGTAAGTTATGAAAGTGCCCCCACCGATTTGAGGCGGTTCTTTAGGTTCAGGGGTATCACGGGCATTTCTCGTGTTAGAATTTCACAGGAGGTGGGAGTTTTCGCGAGTGTTGTAATTTTGGAATAGCAAGGTGCTGGTTGAGATGGAGGGAGTTGTCGGAGCACAACGCGACAAAGATATATCTTAAATATTTCGGGCTAACAAGGCGTGGGTTGAAATTTCCGGACAAGCCTAACGTGTAGTGTACCAAATCAATTCGCACTACAAATGTCATTCAAAACTTTTAATTCATGTTATGTTCAATTCAAATATTTTGCTACGTGTATAATGCATGCAACCTAGTACTCAAATGAACGTTTTAGTGCATTTCAAACGTATATACTACCGCTTCAATATGAACTTAATTTGAATTCATTTCTCTATTTGAATAAGATGTACAATAATGATTGTTGTGAAGTCAAAGCATTTGAATTCGTTTCTCTATTTTAATAAGATCTACAATCGTCATTATTGTCAAGTTAAACCATTGTTTGTGTATTATCTTCACAGCACACCACATGATTAGTGTCAAGTTACATATGAACTATGTGTACTATATGAACTCGAACTCGAATTTTTGAATCCACTTTATGTTGATTTCAAATCATAGTACATTTCAAGCTCTAGCTAGATCTTCACAAACTAAACCATGTCTCGTATATATAATGTGTTTATCACATTATGTATGGTGCCCCGCCCCCTACACCTACAAGTATTTAGATGTGAATTGCGAACACCACACATTACCACAAATTCAAATAAAATGTGAGAATGTTCGATATACAGTATTGTTTAGATTGTTTGATATTTAGTTGTAAGCTGCAAACGCCAGACATTATCAAAAATTCAAATAAAATGTGAGATTGTTCGATGTATAGTATGGTTTAGATTGATCGACATTTAGCTATGAGTTGCAAATGCCATGCATCATCACATTATGGTATAACATGTGCAAAACCACAACACTCGTATCACCGCTATATTCATGCATGCATATGTTTAAAACACTATGATCTCCTATTCAAATATATGAATCAACTTTCATACCAAATTATGATCTTTGTTAGTCTCTTACACCCACACAATCCTCTAACCTTTGTAGCTACCACTAACTTTCTCTCGTGCATGCACACGGCCTCCTCGACCTCCCCCTCCCTCAGCATTCTATCCATCGCGCACATTCATTTTTTTCTTTAGGTCGTTCTCCCACAGTCTCCACAACTCCTTTCTGACACACACCGATCGATAAACCTCTCCAGCGATGTCTGCCTACAACATACACACGCACCTTCAATCTCCTCCTTTATTTGTCCTTGCCTCGTGTCTCTCATACGGTCCCACACACGTGTAAACTATCGCCCCTCTTTTCATCGATCTCACAACCGCACACTCCTCCCCCTATCTAGCTACTAGCTGGGCCTCTTACCACCTGCTAGCTCCATTCTCTCTGTTTATCCGTCTCGCCGGGCCTTATTTGCCTCTAAAAATGGACGTACACCGACCGATCTCCCGCTATACATATAGCTAGCTAGGTCCTTATAACTCGTTTTTCCCCAAGCATCGATCGATCTACCTCATTAGTTATGTCTCTCCCTTCCTCCGACAAACAACTATTGATCTACCGATCTAGTTAGGTTTGCTTACCAAACACATGGTTCCCCTTCATCATCCATGGATGTGTCCCGGCAGATCTATCACGCACAGGCACACACAGAAACACATCCCCACTCTTATTGATAATATTGCAGTTCCACCCTCAGTTTTTCTAGTAGGCCTCTCCCACCATCTTCGAGAAGCAACTCCATCACCCATCAAGCACTCTACCCCTCTCCCTCCCTCTCTCTCTCTCCTCTCTCTCTGTCCCATCCTATTTCCCGTCCTTCTGTTATGTATGGATGTCGACCGATCTCCCTCAAGACATAGATGGGTCTCTCCTTCACAACACATATACAAGTCGTTCTACCTCTATAGTTAGGCATCTGCCTACCCCTCCCCCACCCCCTCCCACACACACACCGATACATCGAGTGGTCTAGTCATGTCTCCCTGCCACACACAAACTTGACTTGTTCCCTCTAACATTCCAGTAGCTAAGTCAGTCGCCCTATATCTTTGACTTGCACACACACACAATTTCGATGGCTCTCTTCATCGATCTCGCACCCACCCACTTGATCCTCTCTTCGACTCTATCGATATCTATGACCCCTCCCTCTCTTCTCATGGATCACCCGACCCTCTATATATGATATGGATAGGCCTCCATTTCACCCTCATTGCATGCAACATTTTGTTTGAGATGCCATCGACACATATTCCCACAAATACATTCACGAAATCAACCTCCCCCCCAAAAGAAAAAACACTCATGAATGCACAATCCATTTGTCTAGGTTTCTATCTGTCACACAAACCCACGTAGGTGGGGGACGTGCACGAAGAGAATAGGTGCACGCACGGCGCACGTGCTCCCGTCTATTTCCCAACCACACCCGCACGATACACGGTGGAGCTCATTTATGTATGAAACGGAAGCCCATGTGGTAATTTGACACGTGTACTGGTTGTCCACTAGATGGTGGCAGGATCGTCTACCGCGGGTGAACAAACAAATTGTGACTTGACGTGTTATGTTAAAAAATAGGCAAACCATGTGGGGACTACCTTAGAGGCAAGGGATAGAAACTTCCAGCTCAAGTTTTTCTTCATAAGATTGCATCAAGGCATCAACGATATGTTTAGTAAACGCTTTATTTTGACTATAAGCATGGGGAGAATTTAGCATGGATTGCAACCAGGAAATACAATCAATCAAAGAGCAATTGTCATAATTAAATTCCTTGAAATCCAAAATAGTGGGTTTAGCAACATCTGGGGTTTTAATTTCTTCAATCCCACTTTCATCAATTTTAGCATCAAGATCTAAAAACTCCGAATTTTTGGAACACCTTCTAGGTAAAGGTGGATCATATTCAGTCCCATAATTATTGAGATTCATATTGCAAAACTGACATGCGATAACTTTTAGATCTTCATCTTTATTTTCATAGGAACTAGCACTACTAGGGAAAACACTAGTAGTAGCCTGGGGTAATTGCTAGCAGTAGCGCGGGGGCATGCGCTACTGCTAGGGCGCTACAGCTAACTTTTAGCAGTAGCACGGGTGGTACCCGCGCTACTGCTACTTCTAGTAGTAGTAGCGCGGTTGCCACCCGCGCTACTACTACTTAGTTGTAGCGCGGGTCAGGGTCCCGCGCTACTACTAACCAATTCAGAATTAAAAAAAAATTCAGCCATGGCGGCTGCTTCTGCTCGGCGTCATCGTCCTCTACATTAATGGTTGCTATTGGTCCTGGAGGGGATGAAGTTGTTCGTGGTGATGGAGCACCCAACTTGTGGCCGCACATCTCGTCTACTGCTGCTACAGAAGAAGAGAAAATTATTAGAAAGAGGAAGGGAGAGATAGAGAGCAGCAGGAGGACGAACTCACCGGTGGCCACCGGAGTTGGAGCCCACGCCCAAAACCCTAAATGAAGCTTGGTGACCTACTGCTTCTTGTCGTGGTACCCTTGACCCGTCGAGGAGGTGCAAGTGGTTGCGTCCATGGCGGATCTGACCGCCGCCATGTGTACGACGCTCTGTTGGTTTCCCTCTCCTTCCAACAGCAGAGAAGAAGGAGGGTGGAGGAGGGGACGGGTCTGCGAGAGAAGGTCGCCGGATTTGTGAGTGGCGGCGAGAGGCGGGGCCGGCAGTGGTGGTGGGTGAGGAAGGGAATGGCGAGTGGGAGGAGAAGGGGAATCAAAAAAGTGTGGGTTTTGATTTGGGCCTCCACACGCTATGTGTACATATGTTTTGGTGGGTCGATAGTAGTAGCGCAGGTTCATACCCCTCGCTACTACTATGGCATGTCCCGGGTGGGCACGGTAGAGATCACTTAGTAGTAGCGAGGGTTATAAACCCGCGCTACTACTATCAACTTAGTAGTAGCGCGGGTTTATACCCCTCGCTACTACTATGGCATGTTCCGGAGGGGCACGGCAGAGACCGCTTAGTAGTAGCGAGGGTTAAAAACCTGCGCTACTACTATCAACTTAGTAGTAGCGAGGGGTAAAAACCCGCGCTACTAGTAAGTAGCAGTAGCGAGGGGTGTAAACCCTCGCTACTAGTAAGCGTCTGTCTATAAGCTTTTCCCTAGTAGTGTAGAAGAACACGCTCTTATAAAGGCATCTTTCTTTGCACGCATCCTAGCGGTTCTTTCTTTGCACTCATCAATGGAAATTCTCATGGCTTTGAGAGACTCATTGATATCATGCTTAGGTGGAATAGATCTAAGTTCCAAAGAATCAACATCAAGAGAAATTCTATCAACGTTCCTAAGAAAATCATCAATCTTAAGCAATTTTTCTTCAATCAAAGCATTGAAATTCTTTTGCGAAGTAATAAATTCTTTAATATTAGATTCAAAATCAGAGGGCATCTTATTATAATTTCCATAAGAATTGTTGTAGGAATTACCATAATTATTAGAGGGATTACGAGGATAAGGCCTAGGATTAAAATTTCCTCTATACGCGTTGTTACCAAAATTATTCCTACCAGCAAAATTCACATATATAGATTCATTATTATTCTCAATCAAAGTAGACAAGGGCATATCATTAGGATTAGAAGAAACACTCTTACTAGCAAATAATTTCATAAGTTCATCCATGTTTCCACTCAAAACATTAATTTCTTCTATCGCATGCACCTTTTTATTAGTAGATCTTTCAGTATGCCATCGAGAATAACTAACCATAATATTATCTAGGAGTTTAGTAGCTTCTCCTAAAGTGATTTCCATAAAAGTGCCTCCCGCGGCCGAGTTGGAGAGAATGACGCCCGCCACCGGATTGACCGACTTCACCGGTCCCTGGCGCTGGAAGAAGAAGACGAGCATCATGCTCCTTGGGGTCGGGGGACACGGCCGACTATTTGCCGGCTATGGCCACGACTCGGTCCAGCATCTTCTTTTCTTCGGCAATCACAAGGGACTCGGCCAGCGGGCTGCTGGCTGCTGCGCACTCAGAGGACTTCTTGTAATCGCCGGCTATGGTGATGACGCCTTTGGTGCTTGGTATCTTCATCTTGAGGTATGCATAGTGGGGAACCGCCATGAATTTGGCCAAGGCAGGTCGGCCAAGAAATGCATGCTAAGGGCTCTCGAGGTCCACCACTTCAAACCAGATCGCTTCCCGGCGGAAATGCTCCTTGTCCCCGAAAAGCACATCAATCTTGATCTTGCCAATGGGGGCGCAGGACAGGCCGGGTACGATGCCATGAAACACTGTCCGAGTAGGCATGAGCTGCTTCGTCTTGACGTTTAGCTTCTCCAGGGTGTCACGGTACAGGATGTTGATGCTGCTCCCGCCGTCTATCAACACACGGGAGAAGCGGGCAGCGCGTCTATCCGTCGCGAGGGTGGCTTCCAGGACCAAAGCATAAGAGCCGGGAGACGGCATCACCTCTGGATGGTTGGCCCGGCTCCAGCTGATGGGCTTTTCTGACCAATGCATGTCTCCAGCGGGGTTGGCAGCGACCACGCTGACTTCCCGGTGCTCTCGGCGTTTGCTGCGCCGGTCTTCGGGCTGGCTTGTAAAGATGATGTAGGTCGCTTGCTCGTCGGGGAATTCGTCGTGCACGGCTCCCACTGCGGGCCGAGCGGCCGGAGGCGGCGGGGATGGAGGCGGCGGGCTGGCAGGCGGAGGCGGCACGAGCCCCTCGCCCTTAGAGATTCGGGTGAGCCAATGGCACTTCCGGGTTGTGTGGTTGGACGGCTTCGCGCCGCTGTGGAACTTGCACGGGGCGTTGAGAGTTTGCTCGTAGGAGAAGGCGGGCTGCCAAGCTGGCTTGCCGCCCTTGGGCTTCTTGGGCGCCGGTCGCCCTTCAGGCGGCGCGTCTTCAATTGTGGCCACCTGCCGACTGGCGGGAGGCGGCGCGGGGCCCTTGCGCTTTTGGTCGTTCGAGTGGGGGCGTCGGCCGGAATCCCCAGCCGGCGTCTTGGGCGCCGGGTTGAGTACCTTTCTGGACGCGTCTACCTGAAGCTCGTTCTTCATCGAGGAGTCGGCGATGGCGTACTTGTCCGCTATGTCCAGAAGCTTGTCGAGGGTAGTCGGGTCGTCGCAGAGGAGCTTCTGCTTGAGGAGGGTGCCTTCTCGGCATCCAGCTGTGAAGTATTCTATGGCTTGCACCTCGTGCACCCCTTCGCAAGAGTTGCGGAGCTCGGCCCAATGCGTGAGGTAATCGCGAGTGGACTCAGCGGGGCCTTGTACGCACAAGGAGAGCTGTCTGCGCTTGGGAGCCCGCTTGTAGGTGCTGGTGAAGTTGCGGATGAAGGCTTCTGTGAAGTCCAGCCAGCTGTTGATGCTGCGCGGCTTGAGGCTGTTGAGCCAGGTCCGCGCCGTGCCTTGCAGTATGAGGGGCACGTACTTCACGGCAACGCGCCGGTTGCCGTTGGCTATGCTAACCGCCGTGGAGTAGTCGATCAACCAATCTTCCGGCTTCACGGAGCCGTTGTACTTGGGCGTGTCTCTTGGGAGCGAGAACCCTTTGGGGAAGGGCTCGTCGCGGATGCGGGGGCCGAAACAAGGCGGGCCGACATCGTCTTCTTCTTCCAATGCCAGGGATCGCGCCACGCGGTCGATCCGATGGCGGGCGTCGTTCTCGCCGATTCCTTTGCGGCGGCCTAGCCGGCCGCTGAGAGTCGGGTGCGCCACTAGCGGCGGGGAGGGATATCTCTCTCCATGGGGCGGAGGCGGAGGCGGGTTGCCCCGCCATTCCATGGCTCGGGGATGGCCGTCCGCGTATCGCTCGATGGAGATTCGGGTCCGGATGCGGCTGGCAGCCGGCTCTTTCTCGCGCCGCGCGCGGGTGTTGCTCGTAGCCGGCGTCCGGGACGTCGCGCCGTGATCTTGGCACGGGGGAGGGCTTCCCCCGCGGGCGTCTGCTTCATGTCGCTGCACGGCTGCGTCAATCAGTTGCTGGATGCGCCGGGTCATGTGGGGGTGGTCTTCGGCCTCCAAGCCGTCCAACTCGTCTACGGCCGCCTGGGCGGCACGCAAGTTCTCGAGCGGAGTGGCATAGACCGGGCGGTCGACTCCCAGCGTGTCGGCGATGACGGCGCCACGTTGCTTGACAAGGCCGGCCCGGCTTGGCCCGCCCGGGGCCAGCGTGCCGAAGGCGGCGCGGTCAGCTTCGCGCTGGTAGGCCTCAGTGAGGCGTCTTACGGAAGCCAGCCTCCGGCCCTCTGCGAGGAGGGCGAGGCGGCGTGCCTCCAGTGCTTCGTCGTCAGCATTAGCCGGGAGGGGGGTGGACAAGTCATGGGCCGCCGCGTGCTGGGCGTCGTGGGCGCTCTCGTCGGCCGGGCCGCCGTGGTCGACAACAATCACCTCGGTGGTGACAGCGTCGCAGCCACCGGCTCGGGGAAGCGGGTCGTTGTAGACCGTGACGTTGGTGGGGAAGGTGTCGAACGAGGCCGTGTCGGAGTCGAGAGGCATCGGGTCGGTGGAGCCAACCGACGCCAGGTCCACAGCGGGCTCGCTGGAGACATGGAACTGGCCGAGAAGGTTGGTGAGGTGGTCGGTGCCCGCATCGGAGGCGAGCTCGTCGGAGAGGCTGCTCGCCGCGCAGATGTTGGTGACGCCTTGCAGCGTGTCGTGGCAAGCGCCATCGAGCATGCCGGGCTGGCTACGCTCGCGGGGGAGGAAGAAGGTTCCCGTCCAGAACAGGTCTCCGGACGACGGTGCACCTGGCCCCACGGTGGGCGCCAAATGTCGGGTGGTAGGTGCGACATATGCCAACGGGTGGCTTATCATTGTGGGAGCCAGTAAGACATCGCCGGTGCCTGGAAACGGGATAAGGCGAAGACATGCACGTCGGCGGATCTTACCCAGCTTCGGGGCTCTCCGTGGAGATAACACCCCTACTGCTGCTCTGCGGGGTCTCCGCATGATCACTAGGTGAACAAGTAGCTACACAATGCTCCTCGAGCTGTTTGGTGGGAGGAGGAAGAAGGGAACGGCTAGCCTGCTTCTTCTCCTTGTGGGGTGTCTAGAATTAGCAGGGGGTCGAACCCTTTGCATGGGTGCTCCGGGGGGGTTATATAGGCCTACCCCCCGGGGGTACAATGGTAATCCGACTGGGCGCGGGGCCCAGCCGTCTGTGATTGCACTCGTCGGCTTCTGCGCCGGCTGCTGAGCCCGCCGACTGGTGGGTCCTGCCGGCTGCCAGCCCCTTGGTCGACAGGCAGGCCCCACCGTCCAGGGCCCGGTCGGTGGCTGGTTACTGTGGCTCCATCTTGGTGACGTGGGCTTCGTCGTGGTAGGCGCGGCTACAGTCCCGCCGCCCGTCGGGCGATCGCTATAGCCTCACCGCGTCTTGTCTCCTTAATGGGGCGTCTCTTTCGAGGGAGGCGGCAAGCCAGCTGCGGGGAGCCGGCTCTGTCTTGGGCGGATTGGTTGGAGGCATGGCCGCCTTCGGGCGTCTCTCTGCCGAGCACAAGTTACACGTCCGATCTGATGCAAAGCCAGTCAGGCAGCCCCTGCGCCGCTTATCAGCAGAGAAGAGAAGAGTTGTCGGAGAAGAGATAGCCCGACTCCTAGCAGCCGGCTTCATTATGGAAGTTTTCTCCCCGGAGTGGCTGGCAAATCCGGTCCTAGTGCTAAAGAAGAACAAGCAATGGCGAATGTGTATTGACTACACGAGCCTCAACAAGCCCTGCCCCAAGGACCCATTTGCTCTATCGAGAATTGATCAGGTGATAGACTCCACAGCCGGATGCGAGCTGTTGAGTTTATTGGATGCGTACTCAGGATATCACCAGATCAAGCTGAACCCGGCTGACAGATTGAAGACAGCCTTCATCATGCCATTTGGAGCATTCTGCTACCTCACCATGACGTTCGGCTTGAGGAATGCCGGCGTCACCTTTCAGCGTTGCATGCAGAAGTGCCTCCTCAAGCAGCTCGGCAGAAACGCCCACGTTTACGTGGACGACATGGTGGTGAAGACGGAAAAGCGAGGAACATCGCTGGAAGACCTCAAGGAGACCTTTAAGAACCTGCGCCGGTTCCAGATCAAGCTCAACCCCGAGAAGTGTGTCTTCGGAGTACCAGCCAGCCAGCTGCTAGGTTTCCTGGTCTCTGAACATGGCATAGAATGCAACCCAGTAAAAATCAAGGCCATCGAGAGAATGGAGGTACCTAGCCGACTGCTGGATGTGCAGAAGTTCACCGGCTGCTTGGCGTCCATCAGCCGATTCATCAGTCGGCTGGGCGAGAAAGCTCTCCCCTTATACCAACTCATGAAGAAGACCACTTTTTTCGAGTGGAACCATAAGGCGGACGAAGCTTTCCACCAGTTGAAGAAGATGCTGACTACTCCACCCGTCCTGGCAGCTCCGACTCCCAAGGAACCTATGCTCCTGTAGGTCGCCGCCACCAGCCAAGTAGTCAACACAGTCATTGTAGTAGAGCGCAAGGAGGAAGGCAAGGCGCTACCTGTCCAGAGACCAGTATATTACCTGAGCGAGGTACTGTCAACCTCCAAGCAGAACTACCCCCACTACCAGAAGATGTGCTATGGTGTGCACTTTGCTGCCAAGAAATTGAAGCCTTACTTTCAAGAACATCCAATCATGGTGGTCTGCACGGCACCACTTGCTGAGATCATCGGTAGCCGAGATGCCTTTGGTCGAGTGGCCAAGTGGGCCATAGAGCTGGCTCCTTACACCATCTACTACCAGCCCCGCACCGCTATCAAATCACAAGCACTGGCCGACATGCTCGTCGACTGGGCCGAGACCCAGTACCTGCCTCCAGCGCCTGACTCCACCCATTGGCGGATGCACTTCGACGGCACCAAGATGCGCACCGGCTTGGGAGCCGGCATCGTCCTCACCTCCAACAACGTGGCCGAGTACGAGGCGCTCATTCACGGGCTCCAGCTTGCCAAAGAACTTGGCATCCGCCGGATCCTGTGTTATGGCGACTCGGACTTAGTGGTCCAGCAGTCATCTGGCGACTGGGATGCAAAAGACGCAAACATGGCGAGCTACCATTTCCTCGTGCAGCAACTCAGCGGGTATTTCAAAGGGTGCGAGTTCCTCCATGTGCCAAGAAACGACAACGACCAAGCAGACGCCTTGGCACGAATCGGCTCTACCCGCCAAGCAATACCATTCGGCGTCGCCCTTCAACGCCTCCTCAAGCCGTCTGTCAAGCCTTCACCAGAATAAGACACCATCTTTGTGCCGGCTCCTCCCGAAGACGACGGATCCGACTCCAGAGTTCCGGCAGTCGGAACGGGGACTTTGGCGGGCGACTCCAAAGCTGCCACAGTTGAGCCCGGCCCAGGGACTGCGGTGACGGACTCGAAGATTCCAAAACTCGGCCCAAGGACCGCGCCAGTCGGCCTGGGGACTTCATCAGCCCAGCAAGCGACTGCTGACTCCAGCCCGCCGACTCCCAGCCCAGCCGCCCTCGTCTAAGTCGCAGTTCTGGTAGTCGAAGAAATAGCAGCACCCTCATGGGAAAGCCCATCCTCAAATTCCTGGTGAACAAAGAGTTACCAACTGATGAGACCTCAGCTCGGCAATTACAACGCCGGGCAGTAGCCTATACCATAATCAACAGAGAGCTGGTCAGGCGCAGCGTCACTGGTGTCTACCAGCGCTGCGTAGAGCCAGAGCAAAGCCAGGCGATCTTCAAAGACATCCATCAAGGAGAATGTGGCCACCATTCAGCTTCAAGAGCACTCATTGCCAAAGCTTTTCGGCACAGTTTCTTTTGGCCGACTGCCTTGGAAGAGGCCAAGGAGTTGGTCCAAAAATGCAAAGGGTACTAGAAGTTTAGCTCCAAGCCACACCAGCCGGCTTCCGTGCTCAAGACCATCCCCATTGCTTGGCCTTTCGCAGTTTGGGGTCTAGACGTGGTGGGACCATTCAAAACAGCACGAGGTGGTCTAACTCACCTACTTGTCGCAGTGGACAAGTTCACCAAGTGGGTGGAAGTGAAGCCAATTAAGAAACTGAACGGTCCGACTGCCGTGACCTTCATCACCGATATCACAATTCGGTACGGCATACCACACAGCATCATCACCGAGAACGGCACAAATTTTGCCAAAGGCGCCTTGGCCCGTTTCTGCGCAACACAGGGCATCCGACTGGACCTAGCGTCCGTCGCCCACCCGCAGTCAAACGGCCAAGTGGAGCGAGCAAACGGCCTCATCCTGTCCGGCATCAAGCCTCGGTTCATCGAGCCTCTGGAGCGCTCGGCTGGATACTGGCTCGACGAGCTACCAGCCGTCCTCTGGAGTCTGCGCACGACTCCAAACAAGTCAACCGGCTTCATGCCCTTCTTCCTCGTCTACAGTGCCGAAGCCGTCATCCCAACGAACATAGAGTTCGACTCCCGACGAGTCACCATGTACACCGAGGAGGAAGCAGAAGAAGCACGACAAGACGGCGTCGATTTGCTGGAAGAGGGCCGGCTGTTGGCACTGAGCCGGTCCAGCATCTACCAGTAGAGCTTGCGCCGATACCACAACAGGAAGGTCATGCCAAGATCTTTCCAAGAAGGTGACCTTGTACTCCGGCTGATCCAGCGAACAGCCGGCCAGCACAAGCTGTCGCCGCCTTGGGAAGGCCCTTTCATCATCAGCAAAGTACTAGGCAATGACTCCTACTACCTGATCGACGCTCATAAGCCCCGAGCACGCAAGAGGGACGACTCCGGCAAGGAGACAGAGCGGCCATGGAATGCAAATCTTCTCCGAAGATTTTACAGATGATGCAGTATGTACCACGCTACCTTTTGTATTAAAGTACCAAGACTTCGGGCCCCCCGAGACGAGCTCGGGGACTGCCCTCTTTTGTCTGTATGATAAAAATTATGCCTACAAGTATGTTACTCTTTGTCATGCTGCTTGGCACCGGGCTCGACAAGTCGGCCCGGGGACTTGCCGGCTTGCACTATGAAATGCTTCCTGCAGCCGGACAAGTAGTGTGTAACACCTAAGCCGTCTTCTGCCAGAAGCCGCAGCTCGCAGAGCGACTGTATGGTGGGCAGAGGTAAGGTAGAATGGGTGCTCGCACGAAAAATGTCTAAGGACTCAAAGCGTAAAACATAGCTCAAGACGGCTTCCAGCTTTTCTTGCAAACTGACTCTCGGACAGTCGGATTGTCGTTTTCTACCCAACTTGCTCAAACAATCTTGAAATCGGCTAAGTACTTGCTTTCCCAAAGTAGCCTAGCACCTGATCCAGCAACAGTCTGCAGAGCGGCTGTCCGATTGGCAAGGCAGGCAACTAGGAGAAAGCGGCAAAGGAAAACAACCAAAAGAACAATGAGCAAGAAAAGATATATATATATATATATATATATATGTAACATAGGCCCTTGGCCGAATTGTCGAATAGAGGTTCAAAATACACCCAGCGGGTGGAATTGTGTGAATTAACAAGTTCTTCAAAAGACTACTGAAGCACAGAAAACAAAAGACACAGCGGCGGCTTAGGAGGCGGCAGACGGATTCGGGGGGTCGGAGGAGGCACCAGCGTCAGGCGTCGGGGCGGTCGGACGGCTAGGCTCGGCTTGATCGCCTCCGGCAGCAGTCGGGTCAGTCGCACGCGGCTCGTTGCTGGAGGCGCAATCGGGCTGAGGCTAGCCATCTGCCCCGTCTTCTGGTGCCTCCGCCTCGCCCTCATCCTCCGCCTCGTCCTCCTCCTCGACGCTGGAGCCAATCACCTCCGCCGAGTCTTCACCGTAGTTTGGGATCATCCCAAACCACTCCAGCGGTACCTCCTCGCCGTCTTCAGACCGCTCGGGGACGAAGATGCTCGTGTCGGTGTACTCGGCGATCGTCGCAGAACGCTTGACGAGGGCGTCTTCCGCAGCCGCCAGCTCCGGCTGGGCCTCCGTCCGAAGCGTGGCCAACCGGTCTAGATCCAGCCCCGGGTACCACGCCTTGAAGAACTCTAAGGCCCGGTGCGCTCCAGCCTGGGCCGAAGAGCCCTTCCAAGCCCCGAGGCGACCAGCCGCGACCTCCAACCAGTTGGCCGTCAGGCTGGGGGTGCGCGGAGCCTACATATCCGACCAAAGGGCGGAAATCGCCTGGGCACCGACGCGCTGAAGCCGGCGCAGCATCCGATGAGTCGGCCGGAGGCGAGCCTCGATGCTCAAGATGTGCTCATCAAGAGTTCGGGGGGCATCGGCGGCCATCCCCGCACACTCCACCCTCCGACTTTCGTGATCGGCCTCGATGGCTTGGATAGCGGCCTGCGACTGCCCAGGGAAGAAGTCTGCAAAAGACATGAAGAAACGAAAAAGCAAGTCAAAAACCAGGAGTAGGCACGATCTAAGTCGGCAGCTTGAAGAAAGAAAATAAAGGGACTCACCATCAACGATGTCTTCAATCTCGTGGAAGCCGGAGGACAGCAGCGCCTCCTTGTCAGACCAGGAGGAGCGCTCGCTCGCGAACTCGGCCAAGAGGGCGGTTTCCATCTCCTCCGCCTCCCTCGGCGACTTCGCAAGCAGCTCCTTCTGCTCTGCCAACTGAGTGGCCAGCAGATCACGCTCTGTGGCGAGCCTGCTGCACTCCTCCCCTTTGGCGAGCAGGGCGGAGTTGGCTTCGCTCAGCTGCTCTTGAAGAGCAGCATTGGCTCCTGAAGGAAAGAAAGAAAGACAACAGTCGTCAATAAAGAAGGTCGCCGTGTAGATCCGGCTCGGCTGCTGAGCAGTCGGCCTGAATCTCGGGGACTACAGCCCGCGGGTGCGCTAGCGCGCCCCTGTAGAGAAGAAAAAAGAGGGAAGGACTTACTCCGCCTCTCCGCCAAGTCGGCGGTCCGCTTGCCCAGCTCTTGAACATTACGGTTGAAGGCAGTGATGCGGAGGTTGTGGTAATCCTGCAACAAGCATTTCAGACAAAGTTAGTAACCAGAAGTTCATCATTTGGAGTTCTGGGCCGCCTGCTCAGCAGCCGGCCCGAAACTCGAGGACTACACCCAGTGGGTGCGCTGGCGCGCCCCCACAGAGAGGAACAAGAAAAACAAAGGCCCAAAGAAAAGACATACCCGGACGGCTGTCCACGATGCTAGGAACGCCTTGGTGCAGCTCTGGAGGGCGTCGCCCTCAGCACGAAGCTTCGCCTGGACGTCCAGGAGCGCCCGGTTCAGCGGCCCTGTGCCGCCTCCCCGCACCCACCCAACAGGTACCGGAGGGTCCGCTGGCTGCTCGCCTTGCACGCCTTCGGACAGCGGCGGAGGCGGCGGCGAAACGTTCGCGCCCGGAGTAGAGGGCTCGCCGCCTTCCCCCTCCACGACGAGGTTCTCCCCGCCGGCTTCTCTAGTCTGCCCCATGAATTCCGGGGGCGGCGGCACATAGTTCAGCGGGGTAACAAGCAAGGACGACTGGCGGCGTGCGGCTTCCTCAGCCTGCTGCTTCGCCGGGGCGGCGGCTTCGGCCTCCGCTAGTTTTTTCTTAGTGGAGGCCTCTGCCCTGTCGGCCTCCACCTTCTCCAGGCGGAGGGCTTCTTCTTCGTTGCGCTTCTCCTACGCATTCCGCTCCGTCGCCTCCCGGAGGTCGGCAGCGGGGTCTATCCGCCGAGTGGTGGCGGGCGTCTCCGCTGACCCCATGACGGAGGCGGCGGCGACCCGCTCAAGAGAAAGGGAGCCCTGAAGAAAGAGGGGCGAGCAGAGACTCAGACAAAACACGAGGAAAGAATAAACTTTGAAGTCAGAATACTTACGCAGAGACCAACGGCGGGTTCTTCACTTCCTTACGGAAGCGGATGGCTTTCGCGGCTGCCTCGTCCCGCTGGGTTGCCGCAGCCAAGCCCTTGGGCTTCTTCGGCCGGCTGCCAAACAAAGTCGGCGCAGCCCGGTGCTTCTTCCCGCCGCCTGGAGCGCCCGAAGCGGCAGAAGAGCCCGCGCCCGGCTGGCTGGCTCCTGGCCGATGGCGAGGGGCGACTCCTCCCTTGGCGTCGTCTTCAGGCCAGTCGGCAATGGTAGCCGAGGGCCTGAAGTCGCCTGTCGTCCCTCCTCCTCCCTGGGCGTCGTCCTCCAGAGCCGCGCCCCCAGATCGGGGTCGTCAACGTCGCTCCCCGCCCGATCCGTGACGAACTCACGGGCCGGCCCCGAGGTGCCGGCTGGTGGGTGAAGAAGGGGATTCTAACCAAAAGCAGACTGATCAGGACAAAACTCGGCAAGAAGAAGACAATCCAAAGAAAGAAAAGAAAGGCGACTCACCATGGGCGGGGGGTTGGCGCGGGAGTATGGCTCCTTGCCGAATCGCCAGTCCCCCGGGAGCCTGCTGTCCGAGAGGTAGTTCACCATAAGGGCCACCTCTCCGTGAGGCATGTCCTTGGTGCACATCCGACTCGGGTTGCGGCCCCCGCTCATCTGGCATATCAGGTGAGGGCGGCCTTGGAGTGGGAGAACTCGGCGTGAGACGAAGGCGGCCAGCAGGTCCGGACCAGTCAGACCCTCCGACTGTGTCAGCACTCAGAGTCGCGTGATGGCGTCGGCTGCCGCAGGCGTCAGCGACCTGGCCCGATGCGACTAGTTGGGCAGTCTGCCAGCCGGCGGGCCAGTTTCGAAAGCCGGCAGCTTAACCTAGTCGCCCCTCGTGGCGACGTTCCTGACGTAGAAGTAGGACCACGGCCACATCTTCACCGACTTCAACAGCGCGATGGAGGGGAAGTGGTTGTCGGCTCCTGTCCTTCGCACGGCGATGAAGGCGCCGCACTGAACCGGCACGCCCGCGGCCTGGGTGCCGAGCTTGGAGAAGAAGAACTCCCCCAGAGCTCGAGGGTGGGGAGGACTCCGAGGAAGCCTTCGCACAGAGCCACGAAGGCGGACAATAGCACCACTGTGTTGTGGGTGACGTGATGCGGCTGGAGGCCGTAGAACTCCATGAACGACCGAAAGAAGCTGCTCGCCGGCAGCCCCAGCCCGCGCAGGCAGTGCGAGCGGAAGATGACCCGCTCGCCCTCCTGCGGGGCAGGGGAAATCTCCCCCTCCGGCGCGAGACGCACCTGCACGCGGTCCTCGCCGGGAAGTCGACGGGTCCGGCGGAGGAACTCGATGTGGTCTTCATGGACTTCAGAACCATCCCAGGTGCTGGAGCGCACCGAGGAAGGCGCGGCCGCAGAGGAAGAGCTCATCGCGAGCTGTCGCTGCGGTGATCGCCAGAGCTTGGGCGTGCGGTAGGGCGAAGAAGAGAAGAGGAAGCAGGAGAGCGAGGAGCTGCGAGGAGGAAGAAAGCAAGGGGTAGTGGGAAGGAGGGGCGCGCGTGCCCCCCTCTTCCCCCTACTTATAGCCCCGTGGGCTGCGAAGCCGAGGGGGCGGACGTGGGGATTTACTGTGCCCGCAACCCCACGCCCCCCACGATCCACGTAAAGTTACTGCGTGCAGTAACTTCACGGGAATCCCAACCATCCACCGGGCCGCAGGGGATCCACTCGGGCGCCAAGGCGCGGTAGTGGTGGGCCCCGCCTATGGGCCTGTCCCGTTGCACGCGTGGGCTGGCAGGATGGCCTGGCCATGTGCCCTCGCATGACAGGCCAAGAATGGGCGGCGGCCTGGAAGCTTAGCTAGCACGCCACTTGAGATCCCGCCGAGACGTTCGAACTACTGAGCAAGTCGGAATTGAGTGAGTCCGAGTTGGGCGAGTCCGACTCCTTCTAGTCAGCCCGGCAGAAGTCAATCAAGACCGTGTGTTGAGCACCCGGAAAGAGAAACTGCTGAGGCTTCTCGGCCGATCGACCGCGGCCCCTCACCAGCTTCGGGGACTACTGTCGGAGTAATGGGCCGCGGGTAGGCCAACATGAGGCCCATAACTTTTCAAGACATCGGGGTAGGCAGCGCCCCTCAAGAACACAGGGCGAAGAGCCGCCTCCTGGGGAGTCTACGGCAAGGCGTTCGACTGTCCGCTCACGGCTGAGTCCCAGGGGCGACTTCCAGAGAGGCGCTCTTTGGGGAGTCGGCCGACGACTCCAACAAACCGTGACGTCATCGAGGGGGACGGGGCAGGGGCGTGGCTACAATGAAGCCCACTCCCCGCCCCTTACCTGCGGCGTGGCACTGTTGCCCAGCCGACCCTGACATCAGCACCACTGTACCTGGTCCCGCGCCCACGACGGCCTGTCTATACGGCCTGGGGGTAGCAGTGGCCCACCAGTCAGCGAGACCTTGGGAAACGACAGGAGAACCGCTAGTCGGACCCGTCGGGAGTCGGCCCGGGGGAGTCGGCCGAGCCCTCCCCCAGGGCCCCACGCGCCATTAATCAACAAGAGATGGGGAGTGGCCACAGTGATCGCCCGCCAGGCGGTGGGGCTGTTGCCACGACCCCATGACCGAGCTTGCGTCATCACGAGCAGGGCTACAGTAATCAGCAGTCGGCAAGACCCGCCCGCGGCGGACGCGGCCTGTCGGCTCCATACCAGACCAGTCGGCGGGGCCCACCAGTTGGCGGAGAAGCCGGAGGTCGGAGGCACTGATGGCTGGGGCCGCGCCCAGTCGAATTACCATTGTACCCCTGGGGGGTAGGCCTATATAAACCCCCAGGGCATCCATGCAAAAGGGTTGGATCCCAGTAGTTCTATACCACACCCGATAGAGGCATAGAGCTAGCCTTGCCCTCTCCTACCACCGGACACACCTCAAGGATCAACCGTGTAAACACTTGACCATAGTGATCATGCGGAGACCCCGTAGAGCAGCAGTAGGGGTATTATCTCCCCGGAGAGCCCCGAAGCTGGGTAAGATTCGCCGGCGTGCATGTTTTCGCCTCATCCCGTTTCCAGGCACCGGCGACGTTCTACTCGGCCCCACCATGATAAGCCGTCCGTTGGCATATGTCGCACCAAACCCCCGACAGTTAATGCTACCATAGATTGCAAAAGGGATGTTGTTACTATCGGTTTCGATGATATGACTCATGAATTTAATTTTTCTAAATTTAGTAGACAACACCGTGAAGAAGAATTACCTAGTAAGGATGAAATTATTGGTCTTGCTTCTATTGCCGTACTTCCTAGTGATCCCTAAGAAGGGAGGTATTACTGCCGTTCCTAATGATAAAGATGAATTGATTCCTTAGAGAACTATTACAGGTTATAGGATGGTAATTGATTTCCGCAAATTAAAGAAGGCTACTAAAAAGGATCAGTACCCCTTACCTTTTATCGATCAAATGCTAGAAAGATTATCCAAACATACACATTTTTGCTTTCTAGATGGTTATTCTGGTTTCTCTCAAATACTTGTGTTAGCCAAAGATCAATCAAGGACTACTTTTACTTGCCCTTTTGGTACTTTTGCTTATAGACGTATGCCTTTTGGTTTATGTAATGCACCTTCTACCATTCAAGGATGCATGATGGCTATATTCTCTGACTTTTGTGAAAATATTTGTGAGGTTTTCATGGACGATTTCTCTGTCTATGGATCTTCTTTTGATGATTGCTTGAGCAACCTTGATCGAGTTTTGCAGAGATGTGAAGAAACTAATCTTGTCTTGAACTGGGAAAAGTGCCACTTTATGGTTAATGAAGGTATTGTTTTGGGGCATAAAGTTTCTGAAGAGGTATTGAAGTTGATAAAGCCAAAGTTGATGCTATTCAGAAGATGCCATGTCCCAAGGACATCAAAGGTATAAGAAGTTTCATTGGTCATGCCGGATTTTATAGGAGGTTCTTTAAGGACTTCTCAAAAATTTCTCAGCCTTTGACTAATTTATTACAAAAAGATATGCCATTTGTCTTTGATGATGATTGTGTAGAAGCAATTGAAATACGTAAAAAAGCATTGATCCCTGCACCCTTTGAAATTATGCGTGATGCTAGTGATTATGCTGTAGGTGCTGTTCTACGACAAAGAGTTGATAAGAAATTAAACGTTATTCAATATGCTAGTAAAACCCTAGATAATGCTCAAAGAAATTATGCTACCACTGAAAAAGAATTCTTAGCAGTTGTATTTGCTTGTGATAAGTTCAGACCTTATATTGTTGATTCTAAAGTAACTATTCACACTGGTCATGCTGCTATTAAATATCTTATGGAAAAGAAAGATGCTAAACCTAGACTTATTAGATGGGTTCTCTTGCTACAAGAATTTGATTTGCATATTGTTGATAGAAAGGGAGCTGAGAACCCCGTTGTAGACAACTTGTCTAGGTTAGAAAATGTGCTTGATGACACACTTCCTATTGATGATAGCTTTCCTGATGAGCAATTAAATGTCATAAATGCTTCTCATACTGCTCCATGATATGTTGATTATGCTAATTACATTGTTGCTAAGTTTATACCACCTAGTTTCACATACCAGCAAAAGAAAAAGTTCTTCTATGATTTGAGGCATTACTTTTAGGATGACCCACATCTTTATAAAGAAGGAGTAGACGGTGTTATTAGACGTTGTGTACCTGAGCATGAACAGGAACAGATCCTACGCAAGTGTCACTCCGAAGCTTATGGAGGACACCATGCTGGAGATAGAAGTACACATAAGCTATTGCAATCTGGTTTTTATTGGCCTACTCTCTTCAAGGATGCCCGTAAGTTTGTCCTATCTTGTGATGAATGTCAAAGAATTGGTAATATTAGTAGATGTCAAGAAATGCCTATGAATTATTCACTTGTTATTGAACCATTTGATGTTTGGGTCTTTGACTATATGGGACCCTTTCCTTCCTCTAATGGATATACACATATTTTAGTTGTTGTTGATTACGTTACTATGTGGGTAGAAGCTATTCCAACTAGTAGTGCTGATCATAACACTTCTATTAAAATGCTTAAAGAAGTTATTTTTCCAAGATTAGGAGTCCCAAGATATTTAATGACTGATGGCGGTTCACATTTTATTCATGGTGCTTTCCGTAAAATGCTTGCTAAGTATGATGTTAATCATAGAATCGCATCTCCTTATCACCCTCAGTCTAGCGGTCAAGTAGAATTGAGTAATAGAGAACTCAAATTAATTTTGCAAAAGACTTTTAATAGATCTAGAAATAATTGGTCCAAGAAACTTGACGATGCATTATGGGCCTATAGAACTGCATATAAATATCCTATGGGTATGTCTCCGTATAAAATGGTTTATGGAAAAGCATGTCACTTACCTCTCGAACTAGAACACAAGGCATATTGGGCCATTAAAGAACTCAATTATGATTTTAAACTTGCCGGTGAGAAGAGGCTATCTGATATTAGCTCACTTGATGAATGGAGAACCCAAGCCTATGAAAATGCCAAGTTGTTTAAAGGAAAAGTTAAAAGATTGCATGAAAAAAGAATACAAAATTGTGAGTTTAATGTAGGTGATTATGTATTTCTATACAACTCTCGTTTAAGATTTTTTGCAGGAAAACTTCTCTCTAAATGGGAAGGTCCTTACATTATCGAGGAGGTCTATCGTTCCCGTGCAATCAAAATCAACAACTTCGAAGGCACAAATCCGAAGGTAGTGAACGGTCAAAGAGTCAAACATTATATCTCAGGTAATCCCATAAATGTTGAAACCAATGTTATTGAAACAGTGACCCTGGAGGAATACATAAGGGACACTTTCCGGAACGTTTCAAACTCCGAAAAGGAATAGGTATGTGGTACGGTAAGTAAACTGAGTCCAAAATAGTTTTTAAGGCGATATTTCTCCGTTTTGGAATATTTAGAAAAATAGAAAAATAAGTAGCAGTCCAGGAAGGACACGAGGGCTCCACGAGGGTGGAGGGCATGCCCTTCCCTACTGGGCGCGCCCCCTACCTCGTGGGCACCTCGTGTGCTCTCCGGACTTCGTTTTCGTACACTACACGTATTTTGGTCGGTAAAAATTCATTATGTAATCTAGAGGAGGTTTTGACTCCCGTATCACGCAATTATCCTCTGTTTTGTGTTTTGAGCTATTGCTGCTGTAGATTAGAGCAAGATGTCTTCGCAAGAGTCAGTCGGGGAGAACCAGGTGTCTCACCCGGCACCGAGATCAATGAAAAACAACAATGTTGACCTCTTTGGGCAACAACAGGAAGAGATGGAGGCCGAATTGAAGAGGATAGATGCCATGGAAGAGGATCAAGAAGTCACTTCCCGCTTCCGAGCTGGATTCACAATGGGAGAACTGCAGAGCTCGGCTATTCCAAACTCGGTTATCCCTTCCAATGTTAGGTTTCTTTCTTATGAGAATATGAAAAAGAGTGTCACTGGTTCTCCCACAGCTATGCAGCACCCTTGGGTGCAGGGAGCTTTGGCTATTACATGAAAACTCCGAAAGGAAATAATGGACCTCAACCAGCAAGTCAATAAGCTTGAGGAGGAGAATTGTATCCTTAGGGGCATCATTGCCAAGAACATCACATCACCACCCATGAAAAGAGAGACATAATCACCTGGGTATGGGCACTCCCCTTGGCAACTGCCAAGCTTGGTGGAGTGCCCCGATATCGTATCACCATCACTTTTATCTTTACCGTTTTTCTTAGTTTGATTCTTTTGGTAATATCTTGATCTAGTAGAATGAAAGTTTTTAGTATGATCTAGTTGTGAGTTTTGCTTTATAATCCTTCTATGTAATCGAGTCCGTGATCTATATAATAAAGATAAGTGTTGAGTCAAGGGCTTGATTCTTTTGCCATGATCTTGAGGGAATAAAAGAAAAGAGAAAGAAATAAAAAGAAACAAAGAGATCATATGAGTCTTATGGAGAGTAATGAGTTCACATAGAAAAAGTATGATGAATAAAAGTTTTTGAGGGTTGACAAACATAGTTTTGGTCATCGTTGCAATTAATAGGAAGTAATAAAGAAGGAGAGGTCTTCACATATAGATATACTATCTTGGACATCTTTTATGATCGTGAGCAAGGAAGACAACGTAATGGTTTATTTTTTCTTACATCTGAGATAAATTATATTGTCATGGATCATCCAACATGGTTGAGCTTGCCTTTCCCCCTCGTGCGAGCCAAATTCATTGCACCAAGTAGAGATACTACTTGTGCTTCCAAATACCCTTAAACCAGTTTTCCCATGAGAGTCCACCATACCTACCTATGGATTGAGTAAGATCCTCTAAGTAAGTTGTCATCCGTGCAAGCAATAAAAATTGTTCCCTAAATATGTATGACTTATTAGTGTGGGAGAAAATAAACTTTATATGATCATGTGATATGGAAGAAATAAAAGCGACAAACTGCATAATAAAGGTCCATATCACAAGTGGCACTATAAAGTGACATTCTTTCGCATTAAGATTTTGTGCATCCAACCACAAAAGCTCATGACAACCTCTGCTTCCCTCTGCGAAGGTCTTATCTTTTACTTTTATCTCCTACATTGCATAAGATTCATGGTGATCTTCGCCCTTCCCTTTTACATTTTATACTTTGGCAAGCACAGTATGTTGGAAAGATCCTGGTATATATGGCTAATTGGATGTGAGTTTTCAAGAACTATTACCGTTAACATTACCCTTGAGGTAAAACGTTGGGAGGCAAAAAACTATAATCCCATATCTTTCTCCGTGTCCGATTAAAACTCCATACCCATAAGTATTGCGTGAGTGTCAGCAATTGTGAAAGACTATATGATAGTTGAGTATGTGGACTTGCTGAAAAGCTCTTATATATTGACTCTTTCCTATGTTTTGATAAATTGCAATTGCTCCAATGACTGAGATTATAGTTTGTTAGTTTTCAATGAAGTTTACTATTCATACTTGAAATTGTGATTGAATTATTACTCTAGCATAAGAAATCATATGACAAGAATTATATAAGTTGCTATTCTAAGAATGTTCATGATGCCCTCATGTTCGTATTTTATTTTTATCGACACCTCTATCTCTAAACAAGTGGACATATTTTTCGATTTCGGCTTTTCGCTTGAGGACAAGCGAGGTCTAAGCTTGGGGGAGTTGATACGTCCATTTTGCATCATGCTTTTATATCGATATTTATTGCATTATGGGCTGTTATTACACATTATGTCAGAATACTTATGCCTATTCTCTCTTTTTTTACAAGGATTACATGAAGAGGGAGAATGCCGGCAGCTGGGATTCTGGGCTGGAAAAGGAGCAAATATTAGAGACATATTCTGCACAGCTCCAAAAGTCCTGAAACTTCACGGAAGACATTTCCAGAATATATAAAAATACTCAGCGGAAGAGATTCATCAGGGGGCCACACCCTGCCCACGAGGGTGGGGGCGCGCCCTACCCCTGGGCGCGCCCCCTACCTCGTGGGCCCCCTGGTGGCCCTCCGGTGGCCATCTTCTGCTATATGAAGTATTTCGATGGGAAAAAATCATAAGCCATCTTCTCGGACGAAACTCCGCCGCCACGAGGCGGAACCTTGGCGGGACCAATCTAGGGCTCTGGCGGAGCTGTTCTGCCGGGGAAACTTCCCTCCCGGAGTGGGAAATCATTGCCATCGTCATCACCAACGCTCCTCTCATCGGGAGAGGGCAATCTCCATCAACATCTTCATCAGCACCATCTCATCTCAAAACCCTAGTTCATCTCTTGTATCCAATTCTTGTCTTCAAGTCCGGGATTGGTGTTAGTAGGTTGCTAGTAGTGTTAATTACTCCTTGTAGTTGATGCTAGTTGGTTTAATTGGTGTAAGATCATATGTTCAGATCCTATATGCACATTAATACCCCTCTGACGATGAACATGTTTATGCTATGTGAGTAGTTACTTTTGTTCCTGAGGACATGGGAGAAGTCTTGCTATTAGTAGTCATGTGAATTTGGTATTCGTTCGATATTTTGATGAGATGTATGTTGTCTCTCCTCTAGTGGTGTTATGTGAACGTCGACTATATGACACCTCACCATTATTTGGGCCTAGAGGAAGGCATTGGGAAGTAATAAGTAGATGATGGGTTGCTAGAGTGACAGAAGCTTAAACCCTAGTTTATGCGTTGCTTCGTAAGGGGCTGATTTGTATCCATATGTTTCATGCTATGGTTAGGTTTACCTTAATACTTTTGTTGTAGTTGTGGATGCTTGCAATAGAGGTTAATCATAAGTGGGATGCTTGTCCAAGTAAGGGCAGTACCCAAGCACCGGTCCACCCACATACCAAATTATCAAAGTACCGAACGCGAATCAAATGAGCATGATGAAAACTAGCTTGGCGATATTCCCATGTGTCCTCGGGAGCACTTTTCTCTATATAAGAGTTTGTGTTGGCTTGTCCTTTGCTACAAAAAGGATTGGGCCACCTTGCTGCACTTTATTTACTTTTGTTACTTGTTGCTTGTTACAAATTACCCTATCACAAAACTATATGTAACCACATATTTCAGTACTTGCAGAGAATACCTTGCTGGAAACCGCTTATCATTTCCTTCTGCTCCTCGTTGGGTTCGACACTCTTACTTATCGAAAGCACTATGATAGATCCCCTATACTTGTGGGTCATCAGCAACCTAAATGCTAAGTTAAGTTTTCATCATTTAGGGTTTACCAATGCCGAGGCACCCTAGGTTGACTGATATATATATATATATGGGTATCTTCAAATAATATACCCTATCAAGAAAAGGAAAGGAGAATTCTATGTTGGGCCTAATCACTTGGCTCTATTGCCACCTATGGTTTAATGCAACAAGAATAAAGGGGCAGTTGATCCTACTTAATTAAGTACTAAGATACCACGGCATATGGTTTCAACCTCTTCTTTGCATATACTGGCATAAAATGGCTATGTGGTGTGCATATCCCAATTTCCCTTTTTCCTTTTTCATCCATTTCACGTCACAAATTTCAATCAAGGATGTATAAAAGGTAAACTGCCACACACTTCACTGCGGCCATAACCAGGAAGTAATAGTAGTACATGTTTAACTCACAAGCTCCTGTGTATCAACATAACCAGGAAATAATGCATGTTGAGGACACACACAACATACGAATCTACACATAGGTTTTCATGCTGGGATTTATCCATAAGAATTAGAAACACTAGTCGTCAACCCGTGCTAATGCACAGGCTAGTTATTATTGAAAAATCACAATAATATACAAGAAAATTATAAGTAATTTTTTACTTTAAATCCCTTACAAATTAGAAGTACGGAATTTTTAAAATTATTTTTACTACTTAATTTCATGGCATATAAAATATTATATTTCCATACGCCCTACACTTAAAACATAGTGGATAAGCATATACTACCTTTGAATTTTTTGTATTGATCTTTGTGCCACACCAAAATTTGGTCACACCATTATATATATTTAACGTCTCCTAAATTTAACAATTGCTAAACGCATATGAAGATGTCCTATATTTTTAGCACTACTATACATATAACATGTATGCTTTGGCTGTCTACCACTTATTATTGGCCGGTTACCTATGTTTCCACATGCATACATGTGGTTAAGTTATTTTTGAAAATATGCATGACCAGCAACCATTTTCTCTCAGTAGTTAGTTACGCCGATCAATCTCAGCCCCATCCATGCGTGCTCTCGATGTGTGTGTGTGTGTGTGTGTGTTACAAACGCGCATATTTATGAAATCTGTCGGTTCCTAATGCACTTGTGCGGTTTAATTATTTTGGATTATTTTGAGATTTTTTGTTTCACTCGTGCGGTTTAGCAATTTTGGATTTTTAATATAATCTAGTATTTGTTTATTAAATATATTTCTGGCATAGATTTAGAACTTTTTCTATATTAATATCTTTGTATTTTCAGAAAACACTACGTACATGTCATGTACAATTTTGGGAATATACTTAAGTGTGATTTCTGAATGAGCAAAATTGTTCACTTACCTAGATTTACGAAAAATACACTGAAGTAGTGTACATAGATTTATAGTGAAGAGAACATCGTCCATCTGTGATGTACGTTGTGTTCAAAGATAATAATCTGTGGTGTACATATATTTGTTTTTACTGGAATATTGTACATATATTTGTACCTAGCCGTGTTACGCATTTGCATGTGTGTGTAGCTTCATCTCTATGTTTCCATTAAAAAAATCTGATTTTAATTTGCATGTTTCCTTTGTTTTAGGGAGCTGCACGTTTCCTTCCTCCCTTTTTGACATCAAATAATTCCTTCCAAGCGTAGTACTATCGGATTCTTGGGCGTGGATTTGATCTGACATTTAAATGCACGTTTAAATCCAATCGTGATACATATGGACTCTTGGAGAGTTTCCTTTTCTTCTTTAATTCTAAGCGTAGTATATAAGGGTGTTTGGATACTCTCTAGTCATGTGACTAGTAGTAGTCAGACTAGAAGTTTTTAGTCAGGCCCTGTTTGGAAGGTGACTACTACTAGTCAGCATTAAATGTCTCAGTATTAAATGTCCCTTGTGCAACACCAATTAGAGGAGAGAGAGGGGGACTTTAGTCAGTAAAAGTCAGGGGTGTTTGGAGGTTTACTGACTAAAGGTGACTACTACTAGTCTTTAGTCAGTAAAAGTTGGGGGTGGGGTGACTAGGGACTAAACTAGGTTTAGTCACCCACTAGTCAGGGGTGTTTGGAGGTTTACTGACTAAAGGTGACTACTACTAGTCTCTAGTCTCTAGTCTCTAGTGATCCAAACACCCTCTATAAGGCTTCTATTTGATGGACAATCAGCCAGATCGTGGATTCATTTCCCTTTTATCATTGGACTATTTGTTTTACATTTTCTTGTTGGAGTTTTTAACATAGGCTTTCCTTCTTAATTTGTTTGAACGGATGGAGCCTTTCCTTTTTTTTCCGATGTGAGACTTTCCTTCTTTTTACGTGAGGCTTTCCTTCTTTTGATTTTTATGAACGCATGGAGCCTTTCCTTTTTTTCTGACGTTAGACTTCCTTTCTTATAACGTGAGGCTTTCCTTGTTCTATTTTTTTATACATGAGGCTTTCCTTGTTTTATTTAACTAACGTTAGTCGTGTCAGATGTGTTATTTTATAACACGGGATCATCGGCGTTACGTAAGTTTTCCTTTTATCCTGATCGTACATTTTTTAATCTAACGGTTTAATTAATTTTGATGATGTGGATTAATGAGAGATCATGAATGGTGCCTCCAATTAGTAAATATATAAGAAAAGATGGAAGCAGCATATGCAAGTAAGTTTACTTCTTTACCTCTGGTTACAGGGAGGAGGGGAAGAGCGGAGTCTCAAGGCGTGCTCCTGCTGCTCGAGGTGGATGGGGATGGCGGATGCGGGCAGAGGTGGAGCTCCTGCTGCTCGAGGCGGACCCAGGGGCGGTGAGGCACCTGCGTTGGCCATTGGCGATGGTCGACGAGGGGCGGCGCCGGTGGAGAGCAGCTTGGCGGCGGCCAGAGAAGACGGAAGAGGAGGCGGGCGTGGGTGGAGCTCCCGCGGCGGTGGTTGCGGAGGGGCCGCGCCGGTGGCCGGCAGCGCCAGCAAACCCTAAATTGCGAGGAGGCCTCCTCGAGGAGGAAGCGCGCGAGGATGGTGGCTGCCGGTGGAGTGGCTCGGCGACGACGGCGTCGGTGATTTGGTTGGAGGGCGGCGGGCGCTAGCGGTGGGAAGGTTTGGGGCGGCTGCGGCGGTCTGGTGGAGGGCTGAGAGAGGTGTGAGATTGGGGATCGGGGATTGGGGATTTTAGTCGGGGGAGGGATAGCAATGGCGCACCACCTAGCGGTGCGCCATAAGTAACTTTTTTTGATAGTAATGGCGCACACCCAGCGGAGCGGCATAAGTAACTTTTTTTTGGATATCAATAGCACACCACCCAGCGTTGCGCCATTAGTAATTTATTATATTATTATTATTATTATTATTATTATTATTATTTTTTGTTGCATCTAATTTTTTTGAAAATGAATATGAATATGAAACAGTAATAATTTTTTATAAAAACAGTAATAGATTTTTAAAAAATATCATCAAATTTGTTATTTGAAAATATTTATGAATATGAAAAAATATCATCAAATTTGTCATTTGAAAATATCATCAAATTTGTTTTATTTTGTTTTTTTAGTTGCATTCATTTGTGAATTGGTAAAACAATTATGAATATGAAGTAATATCATCAAATTTGAAAAAATATTCATGAATTCAAAACGTGCCAATGAAATTTAAAAATATTCATGAGTTCATAAAATATTAACAAATTTAATACTTTTTGTGAGTTAGAAATTCAATACCATAATAAAAATAAATAAATATTCATGAGGTCTAGAACAGAAGAAATATCATTTCAATATGTCCAATTACAATCAAGAAATGAAGACTATGATTTAAATACAATCGATTTTAGCTAGCTATCTTTTCACAATCTTCTTGCCCTTCTTTTTCGCAAATGTAGTTCTTCTGTGGAACGGACGTCCTTTAGGTAGGGTGGTCCTACTTCTTCTTGTGGTGTATGGCACTTCATAGTCGTCGTCATGTTCCATCTTCGCGTCGCCGTACTTGTCGAAGTCTTGCTCATTGGTGACTCCATCCATTCCGATGATCTTCTTTTTGCCTCTCCTCACGACAACACGACTGGGCTTTGACGGGTCGGTAATGAAGAAGCATTGTTCCACTTGGGAAGCCAGTACCCATGGCTCATTTTCGCGGTGATGTTTGCGCCCGCGGTCTTGGATTTGGCTTCGGCTATAACCATGGTGGTGAAATAACGGTCTTCTTTTAGGACGCTCTTGTCCCATCTGACACGGAACATCAGGACCTTCTCTCCAGCGTAGCTCAGCTCCCAGATCTCCTCGATCCTTCCATAGTATCTGTCCTTGTCATTACCGGTGTAGGGTTCCATCATTACCCCGGAGTTCTGATAACCATCGCTCTTCATGTCCTTGTCCTCGATGTAGAATGTGTAGCCGTTGATATCGTATGCCTCATAGGTCATCAGGTTGTGCTCGGCGCCCTGTGACAAGGCGAATATGAGTTTTTCTTCCGCGGAAGAATCCTCATGTAAAGGGTACGACAGAAGCTTCTCCTTAAACCAACGTGTGAAACATGAGTTGTGCTATTTGATTATATCTCCATCCGTCCTCTGTTGGCCTCGGTCATTGTACGTCTTCTCAATAAAGGTATTGTGCTCTACCACCCAAGGATCGACCACGTCTATGTGTTGTAGCACGACTAGGTTTGCTCTTTCAAAGTCAGCAAGTCAACCCTCGAAGTCGACATGCATTTCACGGCGACCATCGCGGTGACCCCATCCAGCGAGCTTGCCGAGGTGCCTGTTGACGGGCAGACCAACGGGGTTCTTGATGCCTAGATAATTCGTGCGGTAGGAGATGCACTCTTCGGTCAGAAATCCCCTGGCTATGCTTCCCTCTAGACGTGACATGTTGCGAACGTATCATTTGATGACACCATTCATCGTTTCGAACGGCATCATGCTATAAAGGAACGTCGGTCCGAGTTGGATGATATCGTCCATGATATGGACCAGCAGATGCACCATAACATCAAAGAATGTGGGCGGGAAGTACATCTCAAGCTCGCATAGTATCACCACGATCTCTTCCTGTAGCCTTATGAGTTGCCTCACGCCAACCGACTTCCGAGAGATGACGTCGAAAAAGTTGCATATGCCAAATAGCGTTTCACGGACGTGCGCGTCCATGATCTCACGGATTGCAACTGGAAGTATCTGCGTCATCAGCATGTGACAGTCGTGAGACTTCATCCTGCTGAACTTCTGCTTCGCTAAGTCTAGGTATCTGCTTATCTTCCCCACGTAACCATAAGGAAGTTTTACTCCTACGAGGCAGGTGAAAAACTGCCCGATCTCCTCCTGACTTAGAGTGAAGCACGTGGGAGGGTAGTCATTTCCGGTCTTCTTGGCCTTTTTGCCTTTGCAACGACTTTCCGGGTCCTGCTTCGCCTCATCATCATCATCAGCATCATCATCATCATCATTAGCGTGAAGATTCTCCCTGATGCCCATTGATTTCAAGTCTACCCTTACTTTTGGCCCATCTTTGGTCCTCTTTGGCATGTTGAGCAGGGTACCAAGCAGACTCTCGCACACGTTCTTCGTGATATGCATGACATCAAGGCTATGAGGCACACGGTGGATCTTCCAGTACGGCAAGTCCTAGAAAATAGACCTCGTTTTCCATACCTTTAGCAGCGGCTCTAGCGCCTTTCGCTTCTTTCCCGGCTCCGGGCACTCTTTCCAATTTTTCAACAGCTCGTCTATGTCCTCACCGCTCCTCGTACGCGGGCGTCTTCGGGGTTCAGTTTCACCATCGAACAGATCCTTGCGTTTTCTCCATGGGTCATCATCGCGAAGCCACCTTCGATGTCCCATGAACACGGTTTTCAAAGACCCGGGATCTCTATCTAGCTGGCGATACGTTGTGTCATCCATGCACCTGACGCATCCAGAAAATCCCTGGACCACCTGCCCCGCGACATATCCGTAACTGAGATAGTCGTGCACTGTCGTTAGCAGTGCGGCTCTCATAGGGAAATATTCTTTCTCTGCGACGTCCCACGTATTGGCTGGTGTTTTCCACAGCGTGTCTAGCTCCTCTTTCAGCAGCCCCAGATACAGATTGATGTTGTTCCCTGGTTGTTTCGGCCCTTCAATTAACATACTCATGTGAATGTACTTCCTCTTCTGCACAACCAGTGGGGAAGGTTGTACATCCACACAAACACAGGCCAGGTGCTATGTGTGCTTCTCTGGTTGCCAAATGGATTGACTCCATCGGTGCACGCGCCCAGCACGATATTCCTTGGATCGTCCCCAAATTCTGGGTGTTCGAAGTTCAACGCTTGCCACTGGCTCGCATCCTTAGGGTGACTCAACATCTTGTCTTTTTTATTTATCTCCGGATCATTTCCGTCATCTTCTCGCTTCTTCTCCTCCCTATCCACGAGCCAACGCAGAGCCAACGCAGGAGCTTTGCTAGCTTAGGGTCCGCGAAATACCGCTGTAGACGAGGAGTGATCGGAAAGTACCACACCACTTTTCGAGGAGCTTTCTTCCTCTTCTTGTATCCAGTGACGCCGCACACCGGACATATGGTAGACTCCACGTGCTCGTCCCGATAAATGATGCAATTGTTCATGCACACATGGTATTTCACGTCCGGTAAATCCAGAGGACACATGATTTTCTTCGCCTCCTCGAAACTGGTCGGGCACTTGTTCCCCTTGGGAAGACATTCGTGCCAGAATGACATGTTCTCGTCGAAGCATGCGTCGGTCATTTTGTGTTTTACCTTCATCTCCAGAGCCATGAGCGTTACTTTCAGGCGGGTATCCTCGGGCATGCATCCTTCATACAATGTAGTAACCGCGTCTATCTCCAGTTGATCCAACTTGGCTTTCTCTCGGGCGGCAGCTCTTGCATTATCCATTTTCTTGAGAAGCAGCTCTTGAATACGAGGGTCCTGCACCCAGCCCATCGATGGTCCATCGTCGTCTGCTCCGGCATCTTCATCTTCATGATCATGCCCTTCGTCTCGATCTTCCTCATCATCATGTCCGGCATCTTGTACATGATGACGGTGTACAGCATCACCGTCGTGATCATGTCCTGGAGATTCTTCGTCTTCTCGCCCGCCCTCGCCGCGGTGGTTGTCTTGCTGCCCTTCCTCATTTCTTGACCGGCCCCCATGGACGACTTCATAGTCATGTTCATCACCTTGCCATCGATAGACACGCAAGAGCAGGTGGTCCTCAGGTGGTCCCGCACCTGTCCGGAATCCGGGTCCGCAATAAGGCTCTTCAGCTTGCATCTTCGACACAGACATCTTATCTCCGTCTCGTTCTTTTGAAGCATCTCGGCCTTCGCGGAGCTCAAAAACCTATTCACGATGCCTTCGGTCATCGTGCGGACCATGGTCGCCTGCGGGGTAGAGCAAAACGATATTTTAGAACCAAGAAAAAATATGGAATGACCTTGCCTAAATATAGGACCAAAAAGAATGCATAGTGCCAAATTCTTGCCGAAACGGAAATGAATCAACATTCGGACAAAATATTGGCAACTACCGCATTTCAAATACCAGTACCTGCAAACACAAACATATATGCAACACCACAAACATATGCAATACCACAAACATACGTAGATCTAGCTAGGCCATAAAAAGTGCATGTGCACGTCGTTGGAGGGAGAAAAAAGTAGATCTACGACATAAAGAAAGCTTTCCCCTTACTTACCTATCAAAAAAGGTAATTTAACCACTTAATTTGGGTGAATCTATGGTGCAAATGAGGTGAGGAGGACGAGGCAGCCGAGACAAGCTTGGAGGAGGAGGTGGAGAGAATGAAGTGGGAAAATAGAGTGTGGTAGGTGGCTGTCCAAAATATCTAGCTGGTCTCAGGTTACTAATGGCGCACCACCTAAAAATGTGCCATTAGTAACCCTGGTTACTAATGGCGCACCAGTAAGTGTTGCGCCATTACTAGTTTTGCAAAAAAAATTAATTGTTAGTAGTGGCGCACCATGGTTGTGGTGCGCCATTACTAGTTTGAACTAGTAATGGCGCACTTCACAAAGGTGCGCCATTACTAGTTTTGAAAAAAAAGTAAAAAAAAATAGTAGTGGCGCACGGAGCGTGTGGTGCGCCATTACTAGTTAAACTAGTAATGGCGCACTGTGCCCTGGTGCGCCATTAATAGTTTTGGAAAAATAAAAAAATAAAATTTGCTAGTAATGGCGCACCGTGTGTCTGGTGTGCCATTAGTAATGAGGACACTAATGGCGTATTTAGCTCTTTACTCTTTCGCACATGCTATGTGGGTGAAATGATGATACCATGCCCTGCTTCAACATTTTCAGAGTTCATTTTGTAGTGATTTTCAATTTCACGGTAATTTAGCTCTCTAAACAAATCGGTAAATGACTGAAAAATAGCAAATGATGTCAGAACATGTTGGAAATTGATGACGACGCTTTGAATGCTGCATACTAAACGCAAAAAAAGTCTGGAGTTCAAATAAGTCTAAAAAACATTGAAGTGCCCGTGTAACAGATGAGTTCTCGTCCGAAACCCTGATACTCCGAAAGAGTTTGTCCAGTTTGTACACGAAGTGCGTCTAGTTTTTGCCGTGACCCTCTCTACTCTTTCGCACATGCTATGCGGGGTGTAATGATGATACCATACCAAGTTTCAACATTTTTAGAGTTCATTTTGTAGTGATTTTCAATTTCACGGTCATTTAGCTCTCTAAACAAATCGGTAAATGACTGAAAAACAGAAAATGATGTCAGAACATCTTGAAAATTGATGACGTCGCTTTGAATGCTGCATACTAAATGCAAAAAATGTCAGGAGTTCAAATAAGTTTAAAAAACATTGAAGTGCCCGTGTAACAGATGAGTTGTCGTCTCAAACCCTGATACTCCGAAAGAGATTGTCCAGTTTGTACAGGAAGTGCATCCAATTTTTGCCGTGACCCTCTCTACTCTTTCGCACATGCTATGTGGGTGAAATGATGATACCATGCCAAGTTTCAACATTTTCAGAGTTCATTTTATAGTGATTTTCAATTTCACGGTCATTTAGCTCTCTAAACAAATCGGTAAATGACTGAAAAATAGCAAATGATGTCAGAACGTGTTGGAAATTGATGACGTCTCTTTGAATGTTGCATACTTGACGCAAAAAAAGTCTGGAGTTCAAATAAGTTTAAAAAACATTTAAGTGCCCGTGTAACAGATGAGTTCTCGTCCGAAACCCTGATACTCCGGAAGAAATTGTCCAGTTTCTACACGAAGTGCGTCCAGTTTTTTGCCGTGACCCTGTCTACTCTTTCGCACATGCTATGGGGTGAAATGTTGATACCATGCCAAGTTTCAACATTTTCAGAGTTTATTTTGTAGTGATTTTCAATTTCACGGTCATTTAGCTCTCTAAACAAATCGGTAAATGACTGACAAACAACAAATGATGTCAGAACGTGTTGGAAATTGATGGCATCGCTTTGAATGCTGCATACTGAACGCCAAAATTCTGGAGTTCAAATAAGTTTAAAAAACATTGAAGTGCCCATATAACAGATGAGTTCTCGTCCGAAACCTTGATACTCCGAAAGAGATTGTCTAGTTTGTACACATAGTGCATCCAATTTTTGCCGTGACCCTCTCTACCCTTTCACACATGCTATGCGGGTGAAATGATGATACCATGCCAACTTTCAACATTTTCAGAGTTCATTTTGTAGTGATTTTCAATTTCACGGTCATTTAGCTCTCTAAACAAATCGGTAAATGATTGAAAAATAGCAAATGATGTCAGAACGTGTTGGGAATTGATGACGTCTCTTTGAATGATGCATACTGAACAAAAGAAGTCGGGATTTCAAATAAGTTATTAAAAATAAAAAAGAGGTGCAATGCTGGTTAATTAGCTTCAAGCCTTTCTCGGAATAGTGTAGACTGCACTGCACATAGCTCCGTGCAATCTATGCTATTCCGAAAGGCTTGAAGCTAAGCAATGTGCAGGTGAGCATTGCGCCTCTCCTTCATCGTCTCTACACTCACGGCTTATAAACCGCCCCTACTGCCTCTCTCTTGGCGAGGTGGGACTTAAAATCGGCTTACTAAGAAACACTAGTACCGGTTCATGCCACGAACCGGTACTAAAGGTGTTCGTGGGGGCCCCAACCTAACCCCAGCCTGACACAGCCTCATTAGTACCGGTTCGTGGCATGAAATGGTACTAAAGGTTTCCCATGAACCGGTACTAATGATGTCCGCCCGCCTAGCCGTTGGAACCGGCACTAATGGACACATTAGTGCCGGCTCAAATTCAAACCGGCACTACTGTGCTTCACATTTGACCAATTTTCTACTAGCGAACTCATGCAAGATGGAAATAATACAATACATGTCATTTCCCTTGATGTCACTTGGATCGAGCACCGCAAGATTGAACCCAAAGCTAAGCACTTCTGCCATTGCAAGAAAGATCAATCTAGTAGTCCAAACCGAACTGATAATTCAAAAAGACTTGGAAAGATAAGCCAATCATACATAAAAGAATTCAGAAAAGATACAAATATTGTTCATAGATAAACTTGATCATAAACCCACAATTCATCGGATCTCGACAAACACACCGCAAAACAAGATTACATCGAATAGATCTCCAAGAGAATCGAGGAGAACTTTGTATTGAGATCCAAAGAGAGAGAAGAAGCCATCTAGATACTAGCTATGGACCTGAAGGTCTGAAGTAAACTGCTCACACATCATCGGAGAGGCCATGGAGTTGATGTAGAGGCCCTCCGTGATCAATGCCCCCTCCGGCGGAGCTCCGGAAAAGGCCCCAAGATGGGATCTCCAGGGTACATAAGGTTGTGGCAGTGGAATTTGGTTTTCGTGGTGCTCCTGGATGTTTGGGGGATACGTGGATATATATAGGCGGAAGAAGTACGTCGGTGGTGCAACGAGGGCCCCACGAGGGTGGAGGGCGCGCCCAGGGGGGTAGGCGCGCCCCCTACCTCGTGGCCTCCTCGGTTGTTTCTTAACGCCCACTCCAAGTCTCCTAGATCACGTTCATTGAGAAAATCATGTTCCCGAAGGTTTCATTCCGTTTGGACTCCGATTGATATTCCTTTTCGGGGAAACACTAAAATAGGAAAAAAAACAGCAATTTGGGTTGGGCCTCCGGTTAAAAGGTTAGTCCCAAAAATAATATAAAAGTGTAAAAATAAGCCCATTAACATCCAAAATAGATAATATAATAGCATGGAGCAATCAAAAATTATAGATACGTTGGAGACGTATCAGCATCCCCAAGTTTAATTCCTACTCATCCTCGAGTAGGTAAATGATAAAGAAAAGAATTTTTGATGTGGAATGCTTCCTAATATATTTCTCAATGTAATTTTTCTTTAATGTGGCATGAATGTTCAGATCCGAAAGATTCAAGATAAAAGTTTAATATTGACATAGAAATAATAATACTTCAAGCATAATAACTAAGCAATCATGTTTTCTCAAAATAACATGGCTAAAGAAAGTTATCCCTACAAAATCATATAGTCTGGCTATGCTCAATCTTCATCACACAAAATATCAAATTTTGCACAACTCGGATGACAAGCCAAGCAATTGTTTCATACTTTTGATGTTCTCAAACTTTTTCAATCTTCACGCAATATATGAGCGTGGGCCATGGATATAGCACTATGGTGGTATAGAATGGTGGTTGTGGATTAGACAAAAAAGGAGAAGATAGTCTCACATCAACTAGGCATATCAATGGGCTATGGGGATGCCCACCAATAGATATCAATGTGTGTGAGTAGGGATTGCCATGCAACGGATGCACTAGAGCTATAAGTGTATGAAAGCTCAACAAAAGAAAATAAGTGGGTGTGCATCCAACTTGCTTTCTCACAAAGACCTAGGGCAATTTGAGGAAGCCCGTCATTGGAATATACAAGCCAAGTTCTATAATGTAAAATTCCCACTAGTTTATGAAAGTGACAACATAGAAGATCATGGTGCTACTTTGAAGCACAAGTGTGGAAAAAGGATAGTAACATTGTCCCTTCTCCCTTTTTCTCTCATTTCATTTTTTTATTTGGGCTTTCTTTTTTTTCTTTTTGGCCTCTTTTTTTAATTTTTTTCATTTTTCGTCCAGAGTCTCATCCCGACTTGTGGGGGAATCATAGTCTCCATCATCATTTCCTCATTGGGACAATGCTCTAATAATGATGATCATCACACTTCTTTTTACTTACAACTCAGGAATTACAACTCAATACTTAGAACAAAATATGACTCTATGTGAATGCCTCCGGCAGTGTACCGGGATATGCAATGAATCAAGAGTGACATGTATTAAAAAAATGAACGGTGGCTTTGCCACAAATACGATGTCAACTACAGGATCATGCAAAGCAATATGACAATGATGAAGCGTGTCATAGCAAACGGAATGGTGGAAAGTTGCATGGCAATATATCTCGGAATGCCTATGGAAATGCCATAATAGGTAGGTATGGTGGCTGTTTTGAGGAAGGTACATGGTGGGTTTATTGTACCGATGAATGTTGCGCGGTATTAGAGAGGCTAGCAAATTTGGAAGGGTGAGGGTGCGTATAGTCCATGGAATCAACATTAATAAAAAAGAACTCACATACTTATTGCAAAAATCTATTAGTTATCGAAACAAAGTACTATGCGCATGCTCCTAGGGGGATAGATTGGTAGGAAAAGACAATCGCTCGTCCCCGACCGCCACTCATAAGTGAAGGAAATATGCCCAAGAGGCAATAATAAAGTTATTATTTATTTCCTTATTTCATGATAAATGTTTATTATTGATGCTAGAATTGTATTAACCGGAAACATAATACATGTGTGAATACATAGACAAACATAGTGTCACTAGTATGCCTCTACTTGACTAGCTCGTTAATCAAAGATGGTTAAGTTTCCTAACCATAGACATGAGTTGTCATTTGATTAACGGGATCACATCATTAGGAGAATTATGTGATTGACTTGACCCATTCCGTTAGCTTAGCACTTGATCGTTTAGTATGTTACTATTGCTTTCTTCAGGACTTATACATATTCCTATGACTATGAGATTATGCAACTCCCGTTTACCGGAGGAAAACCTTGTGTGCTACCAAACGTCACAATGTAACTGGGTGATTATAAAGGTGCTCTACAGGTGTCTCCGAAGGTACTTGTTGAGTTGTCGTATTTCGAGATTAGGATTTGTTACTCCGATCATCGGAGAGGTATCTTTGGGCCCACTCGGTAATACACATCACTGTAAGCCTTGCAAGCATTGTAACTAATGAGTTAGTTGCGGGATGATGTATTGCGGAATGAGTAAAGAGACTTACCGGTAATGAGATTGAACAACGTATTGAGATACCGACGATCGAATCTTGGGCAAGTAACATACCAATGACAAAGGGAACAACATATGTTGTCATGCAGTTTGACCGATAAAGATCTTCATAGATATGTGGGAGCCAATATGAGCATCCAGGTTCCGCTATTCGTTATTGACCGGAGACATGTCTCGGTCATGTCTACATAGTTCTCGAACTCGTAGGGTCCGCACGCTCAAAGTTCGATGGCAGTTATATTATAAGTTTATGTGTTTGGATGTACCGAAGGTAGTTCGGAGTCCCCGATGTGATCACAGACATGACGAGGAGTCTCAAAATGATAGAGACGTAAAGATCGATGTATCGGACGACTATGTTCGGACACCGGAATGGTTTCGGGAGTTTCGGGCATATACTGGAGTACCAGGGGGTTACCGGCACCCCCCGAAGAGACTAATGGGCCTATTGGGCCCTAGTGGAGAAGAGGAGGGGTGGCCAAGGGCAGCCGCACGCCCCCCTTTCCTTTCCCCTCTCTCTTCTTTCCTCTCCTCTCCTACTCCCACATGGAAGGAGGGAGTCCTACTCCCGGTGGGAGTAGGACTCCTCATGGGGCGCGCCTAGGGTGGTCGGCCCCCTCCCCCTCCTCCACTCCTTTATATGCGGGGAGGGAGGCACCCCTTGGAGACACAACAATTGATATCTTGGATCTCTTAGCCGTGTGCGGTGCCCCCTCCACCATAATCCACCCCGATAATATCATAGCGGTGCTTAGGCGAAGCCCTGCGTCGGTAGAACATCATCATCGTCACCACGCCATCGTGCTTATGGAACTCTCCCTCAAAGCTCGGCTGGATCGGAGTTTGAGGGACATCATCGAGTTGAACGTGTGCAGAACTCGGAGGTGCCGTGCGTTCGGTACTTGATCGGTCGGATTGTGAAGACATACGACTACATCAGCCGCATTGTGCTAACGCTTCCTCTTTCGGTCTACGAGGGTACGTGGACACACTCTCCCCTCTCGTTGCTATGCATCACCATGATCTTGCATGTGCGTAGGAATTTTTTTAAATTACTATGTTCCCCAATAGTGGCAGCCGAGCCAGGTTTATGCGTAGATGTTATATGCACGAGTAGAACATAATTGAGTTGTGGGCGATACAATTCATACTGCTTACCAGCATGTCATACTTTGGTTCGGCAGTATTGTTGGATGAAGCAGCCTTGACCGGTATTACGCGTACGCTTATGCGAGACTGGTTCTACCGACGTGCTTTGCACACAGATGGCTGGCAGGTGTCAGTTTCTCCAACTTTAGTTGAACCGAGTGTGGCTACGCCCGGTCCTTGAGAAGTTTAAAACAACACTAACTTGACGAACTATCATTGTGGTTTTGATGCATAGGTAAGAACGGTTCTTGCTCAGCCCGTAGCAGCCACATAGAACTTGCAACAACAAAGTAGAGGACGTCTAACTTGTTTTTGTAGGGCATGTTGTGATGTGATATGGTCAAGACGTGATGAGATATAAGTTGTTGTATGAGATGATGATGTTTTGTTGAAGTTATCGGCTATTGGCAGAAGCCTTATGGTTGTCTCTTTATTGCATAAGATGCAAGCGCCAAATAATTGCTTTACTTTATCGCTATGCGATAGCAATAGTTGCAAGAGCAATAGTTGGCGAAACGACCATGTGAGGACACATTGATATAGATCAAGATGATGGAGATCATGGTGTCATGCCGTTGACGATGGAGATCATGACAATGCTTTGGATATGGAGATCAAATGCACAAGATGATCATGGCCATATCATGTCACATATTTTGATTGCATGTGATGTTTATCTTTTATGCATCTTTTTTTGCTTTGATTGATGGTAGCATTATAAGACTCCACATGATGATCGGGTGTGGTAAGCTCTACGTTCATCTACAACGGGTGCAAGCCAGTCTTGCCTTGGAACACTGATACCGAAAGGTCGAGCGTGAATCATATAGTAGATATGACCAACATAGTGATGTTCACCATTGAAAACTACTCCATCACACATGATAATCGGACATGGTTTAGTTGATATGGATCACGTGATCACTTAGATGATTAGAGGGATGTCTATCTCAGTGGGAGTTCTTAAGTAATATGATTAATTGAACTTTAATTTATCATGAACTTAGTCCTGGTAGTGTTAGCATATCTATGTTGTAGATCAATATCTTGCATTTAGCTCCTCTGTATTATTTTTGATATGTTCCTAGAGAAAACTAAGTTGAAAGATGTTAGTAGCAATGATGCGGATTGGATCCGTCATCTGAGGATTATGACCATTGCTGCACAGAAGAATTATGTCCTTGATGCACCACCAGGTGAAAGACCTATTGCAGGAGCAGATGTAGACGTTATGAACGTTTGGCTAGCTCAATATGATGACTACTTGATAGTTTAGTGCACCATGCATAACATCTTAGAATCGGGACTTCAAAGACATTTTGAATGTCATGGATCATATGAGATGTTCCAGGAGTTGAAGTTAATATTTCAAGCAAATACCTGAGTTGAGAGATATGAAGTCTCCAACAAAGTTCTATATCTAAAAGATGGATGAGAATAGCTCAAGCAGTGAGCATGTGCTCAGGTTGTCTAGGTACTATAAGTGCTTGAATCAAGTGGGAGTTAATCTTCCAGATAAAATAGTGATTGACAGAATTCTCTAGTCACCATCACCAAGTTAGTAGAACTTCATGATGAACTATAGTATGCAAGGGATGACGAAAACGATTCCCGAGCTTTTCATGATGATGAAATCGATGAAGGTAGAAATCAAGAAAGTGCATCAAGTGTTGATGATTAACAAGACCACTAGTTTCAAGAAAAGGGCAAAGGGAAAGAAAGGGAACTTCATGTACAATGGCAAGCAAGTTGTTACTTCCGTGAAGAAGCGTAAATGCCCTGAATATTTGGTAGATAAGAAGGATGGAAAAGTGAACAAGGGTATATTTGACATACAGGTTATTGACGTGTACCTTACTAGTGTTCATAGTAGCCCCTGGGTATTTGATACTTGTTTGGTTGCTAAAAATTAGTAACTTGAAACGGGAGTTGCGGAATGAACAGAGACTAGTTAATGGTGAAGTAACGATGGGTGTTGGAAGTAGTTCCAAGAATGATATGATCATCATCGCACACTCCCTGTACTCTCGAGATTAGTGTTGAACCTAAATAAGTGTTATTTGGTGTTTGCGTTGAGCATGAATATGATTTGATCATGTTTATTGCAAAACGGTTATTCATTTAAGTTAGAGAATAATTGTTATTCTGTTTACATGAATAAAACCTTCTATGGTTATACACGCAATGAAAATGGTTTGTTGAATCTCGATCGTAGTGATACACATATTCATAATATTGAAGCCAAAAGATGCAAAGTCAATAATGATAGTGCAACTTATTTGTGGCACTGCCGTTTAGGTCATATTGGTGTAAAGCGCATGAAGAAAATCCATGTTGATGGGCTTTTGGAATCGCTTGATTATGAATCAGTTGATGCTTGCAAACCATGCCTCATGGGCAAAGATGTCTAAGACTCCGTTCTCCAGAACAATGGAGCGAGCAACTGAGTTATTGGATATATTACATACTAACGTATGAGGTCTGATGAGTGTTGAGGCTCACGGTGGGTATCATTATTTTCTGACCTTCACAGATGATTTGAGCAGATATGTGTATATCTACTTAATGAAACATAAGTCTGAAACATTTGAAAAGTTCATATAATTTTAGAGTGAAGTGGAAAATCATCGTAACAAGAAAATAAAGCTTCTACGATCTGATCATGGAGGAGAATATTTGAGTTACGAGTTTGGTCTTCATTTGAAACAATGCGGAATAGTTTTGCAACTCATGCCATCTGAAACACCACAGCGTAATGGTGTGTTCGAACATCGTAACCGTACTATATTAGATATAGTGCAATCTATAATGTCTCTTACCGATTTACCACTATCGTTTTGGGGTTATGCATTAGAGACAGCTGCATTCACGTTAAATAGGGAACCATCTAAATCCGTTGAGACGACACCTTATGAACTATGGTTTGGCAAGAAATCCAAGTTGTCGTTTCTTAAAGTTTGGGCTTGCAATGCTTATGTGAAAAAGTTTCATCCTGATAAGCTCAAACCCAAATCGGAGAAGTGTCTTCATAGGATACCCAAAGGAGACAGTTGGGTGCACCTTCTATCACAGATCCGAAGGCAAGACATTCATTGCTAAGAATGGATCCTTTCTAGAGAAGGAGTTTCTCTCAAAAGAAGTGAGTGGGAGGAAAGTAGAACTTGATGAGGTAATTGTACCTTCTCCCGAATTGGAAAGTAGTTCATCACAGAAATCGGTTTCTGTGACTCCTACACCAATTAGTGAGGCAGCTAATGATGATGATCATACAACTTCAGATCAAGTTACTACCGAACCTCGTAGGTCAACCAGAGTGAGATCCACACCAGAGTGGTACGGTAATCCTGTTCTGGAGGTCATGTTACTTGACCATGACGAACCTACAATCTATGAGCAAGGGATGATGAGCCCAGATTCCGCGAAATGGCTTGAGGACATGAAATCTGAGATGGGATCCATGTATGAGAACAAAGTATGGACGTTGATTGACTTGCCCGATGATCGGTTAGTCATTAAGAATAAATGGATCTTCAAGAGGAAGACGGACGCTGATAGTAGTGTTACTATCTACAAAGCTCGAATTGTCGCAAAATGTTTTCGACAAGTTCAAGGTGTTGACTACAACGAGATTTTCTCACTCGTATCGATGCTTAAAAGTCTGTCCGAAGCATGTTAGCAATTGCCACATTTTATGAAATCTGGCAAATGGATGTCAAAACTGCATTCCTTAATGGATTTCTTAAAGAAGAGTTGTATATGATACAACAAGGAGGTTTTGTCGATCCTAAAGGTGCTAACAAAGTGAGCAAGCTCCAACGATCCATCTATGGACTGGTGCAAGCATCTCGAAAGTTGGAATACTTTCTTTGATAAAGTGATCAAAGCATATGGTTTTATACAGACTTGCGGTGAAGCCTGTATTTACAAGAAAGTGAGTGGGAGCACTACAGCATTTCTGAAAGTGAGTTGGAGTATATGTGAATGCCATATTGTTGATCGGAAATAATATAGAATTTTCTGGAAAGCATAAAGGAGTATTTGAAAGGAGTTTTTCAAAGAAAGACCTCGATGAAGCTGCTTACACTAGTAGAAAAAGGGTCAATCGTGAAGCACATTAGTGCCGGTTTGTATTTGAGCCGGCACTAATGTATACATTAGTGCCAGTTCCAACGGCTAGCCGGGCCGCTTTCATTAGTACCGGTTCGTGGCGAACCTTTAGCACCGGTTCGTGCCACGAACCGGTACTAATGAGAGTGGTGGCAGGATGTTGTCAGAGTGGGGCCCCTCCAGCACCTTTAGTACCGGTTCGTGCCACGAACCGGTACTAAAGGTCGTCCTATATAAACCCTTCGTCCACCAGCACTCTGTTCTTCCCCCTTTCCCCTCTACGGCCCTCTCCTCTGTTCTTCCCTTCTTCCTCTCGAGTTCATCACAAAATTTGCCCAAAATTTGTCAAGATTTGAAGGCCCTCATCCATTCAAATGATCACAAAGGTTAGCAACTTTGTCCTTTCATCTCTCATTGCTAGATTAGCTCTTGCATTGGTTTATATAGTGACTAATTTGTGAGTTTAGTAATTTGGGAGGATATATAATATATATATATATATATGTGCTAGTGTTTGATTTATATGCAATTTGAGGTCAAAAATAACACTTAGTTTGCATATGTAGGTGTGGTTGACTTAGTGCCTTCTAAATCTCCATCGTAGCCACCGTCGATCGCCCGCACCGTCCCGTCGCCGGCACCACCTTGTGGTGAGCCTCTTGTTCACGAAATTTTATATAAAAATTGATGTGTGTGATTTGGATAGATAGTTACTCGTATAATTATCTTACCCGTACGTTGTTTGTTATACATATAGTGCCATGGTTTTGATATCCGTCCCCGTCGGCCCTAGTCCTTGTTATGATTCGGATGTGGTATGTATATTCTCTTTTAAAACTAGTTGCATTTCGTTTTTATGACAAATTATGCCCATCAAGTTGACATAGAAATTTTTTCTAGGAGGTATCTGAACCTGAAATTCCAACCGACCCTATTGCCGAGAGGTTAAATTTAGTTGAAAGAGAAAACGAGTACTTGAAAGAAAAATTGAAAAGAATTGAGGGGGAGAAGATGGAATTGGAGTTGCATGTTGCCGATGTCGTCAATGATCACAAGATCAAGATGGAGAAAATGCGCTTGAAGATTAGAAAGATTAGAAAATATGCCATCAATAGTGAGGCTTGGTATCATTATGCTGTTGGATCCATTGTTACCTTAGTTGCGATCTTGATCATATTTGTTGTTGCATTTAAATGCTTTAGCTAGAGAGTTATTTGTTTGTTGCATTTAAGTGTTGTATGAACTTTATGTATGAACTTGTATTAATTTGGTCTATTCGGTGTTGTGTAATGAAGATGAGCCGGCAATGGATGTACGATGACCGATGCTCTCCCCAGTTCGTTGAGGGCGTGCGTACTTTTCTGCTTGCGGCTGAGGCAAACAAGCGGGCAGATGGTTTTTATGCCTTGTCCATGTGCTTGCTGTAAGAATGGTCACAATTACTCTACGTCAAGAACCATTCACGTCCACCTGTTTAAGACCGATTTCATGCCCCATTATAATGTTTGGACCAAGCACGGAGAAAGAGGGGTCATGATGGAAGACAATGAAGAAGAAGAGGACGACGATAGCTATCCTGGCCACGGGTTCCCTGAATACGATGATACAACAATGGGGGAAGAAGCTGAGCCGGTAATGCGGGAAGAAGCTGAGCCGGCAATGCGGGAAGAAGCTGAAGAAGAGGCATCAGATGAGCCCGTTGATGATCTAGGTCGGGCCATTGCCGATGCAAAGAGAAACTGCGCAAGTGATTTGGAGAAGAAGAAGTTGCAACGCATGTTAGAGGATCACAAAAAATTGTTGTACCCGAATTGCGTAGGTGACAAGAAAAAGCTGGGCACCACACTGGAATTGTTGCAATGGAAGGCAGAGAATGGTGTATCTGACAAGGGATTTGGAAAGTTGCTGGTAATGATAAAGGATATGCTTCCAAAGGACAACGAATTGCCCGAGAGTACGTACGAAGCAAAGAAGGTTGTCTGCCCTCTAGGGTTAGAGGTGTAGAAGATACATGCATGCCCTAATGATTGCATCCTCTACCGCGGTGAGTACGAGGATTTGAACGCTTGCCCGGTATGTGGTGCATTGCGCTATAAGATCTGCCGCGATGACCCTGGTGATGTCGAGGGCCGGCGCCCCAGGAAGAAGATTACTGCCAAGGTGATGTGGTATGCTCCTATAATACCACGGTTGAAACGTTTGTTCCAAAACAAAGAGCATGCCAAGGCGATGCGATGGCACAGAGAAGACCGTAAGAAAGACGGAAAGTTGAGAGTACCCGCTGACGGGTCGCAGTGGAGAAAAATCGAAAGCAAGTACGGGAAGGATTTTGCAGATGACGCAAGGAGCATATGGTTTGGTCTAAGCGCAGATGGCACTAATCCTTTTGGGGAGCAGAGCAGCAGCCATAGCACCTTGCCTGTGACTCTATGTTTGTATAACCTTCCTCCTTGGTTGTGCATGAAGCGGAAGTTCATTATGATGCCAGTGCTCATCCAAGGCCCTAAGCAACCCGGCAACGACATTGATGTGTACCTAAGGCCATTAGTTGAAGAACTCTTACAACTGTGGAATGGAACAGGTGTACGTGCGTGGGATGAGCACATGGGGGAAGAATTTGACCTAAAGGAGTTGTTGTTCGTGACCATCAATGATTGGCCTGCTCTCAGTAACCTTTCAGGACAGACAAACAAGGGATACCGCGCATGCACGCACTGTTTGGACGATACCGACAGTATATATTTGGCTAATTGTAAGAAGAATGTGTACCTGGGACATCGTCAATTTCTTCCGAGAAGGCATCCCGTAAGAAAGAAAGGCAAGCATTTCAAAGGTGAGGCAGATCACCGGACGAAGCCTCGCCACCGTACTGGTGCTGATGTACATGATATGGTCAAGGATTTTAAGGTGGTCTTTGGAAAGGGTCCTGGTGGACAACCTGTTCCGAATGACGCTGACTGACGCGCACCCATGTGGAAGAAGAAATCTATATTTTGGGACCTGCCCTATTGGAAAGACCTCGAGGTCCGCTCCGCAATCGACGTGATGCACGTGACGAAGAATCTTTGTGTGACCCTGCTTGGCTTCTTGGGCGTGTATGGGAAGACAAAAGATACACCTGAGGCACGGGAGGACCAGCAACGTATGCACCGAAAAGACGGCATACATCAGGGTCATGCAAGCTACGCTCTTACCAAAGAAGAGAAGGAAATCTTCTTTGAATGCTTGCTCAGTATTAAGGTACCGTCTGGCTTCTCGTCGAATATAAAGGGAATAATAAACATGGTAGAGAAAAAGTTCCAGAACCTAAAGTCTCATGACTGCCACGTGATTATGACGCAACTGCTTCCGGTTGCATTGAGGGGGCTTCTACCGGCAAACGTTCGATTAGCCATTGTGAAGCTATGTGCATTTCCCAATGCAATCTCTCAGAAGGTAATCGATCCAGAAATCATACCAAGGTTACAGAATGATTTGGTGCAATGTCTTGTCAGTTTCGAGTTGGTGTTCCCGCCATCCTTCTTCAACATCATGACGCACGTCCTAGTTCACCTATGCAAAGAGATTAACGTTTTGGGTCCTGTATTTCTACACAATATGTTCCCCTTTGAGAGGTTCATGGGAGTCTTAAAGAAATATGTTCATAACCGTGCTAGGCCAGAAGGAAGAATCTCCAAGGGCCGTCAAAATGAGGAGGTCATTGAGTTTTGTATTGACTTTATTCCTGACCTTAAGCCGATTGGTGTTCCTGAATCGCGGCATAAGGGCAGACTGGATGGAAAAGGCACGCTAGGAGGGGAACAAATAATATGTATGGACGGACATTCTCTCACTGAAGCACACTACACAGTTCTACAGAATTCCGCCTTGGTGGCTCCGTATATGGATGAACACAAGAATTTGCTACGCTCCAAACACCTGGAGCGGTCTGATGACTGGATTACACGTGAACAAACCAGGAGTTTCGCCAGCTGGTTGCAAGCACGTACCATGCATGACACCTCTATTGAAGATGACCTGTACTTGCTGTCCCAGTTACCATCTTCGAATATAATGACTTTCAAAGGGTACGAGATAAATGGTAATACATTTTACACGATCGCCCAAGATAAGAAGAGCACCAACCAAAACAGTGGTGTCCGCTTTGATGCAGAAACCAAGAAGGGAAAGGAAACATATTATGGTTATATACAGGACATATGGGAACTTGACTATCGACGTGGTTTGGAGGTCCCTTTGTTTCGGTGCAAATGGGTCAGTATGACACGAGGCGGGGTAACGGAAGACCCGCAGTACGAAATGACAACAGTGGATCTCAACAATCTTGCGTATGCAGACGAACCATTCGTCCTAGCCAATGATGTGGCACAGGTTTTCTATGTGAAGGACATGTCTACCAAGCCAAGAAAAAGAAAAGATAAGGAAGCGAATGCATCGTACGATGAGTCAAAGCGGCACATAGTTCTTTCTGGCAAGAGAAACATCGTGGGAGTGGATGACAAGACAGACAAGTCAGAAGATTATGAAAATTTTGATGAAATTGCTCCATTCACAGTGAATATTGACCCGAGCATCCCGTTAAATGATGAAGATTTTCCATGGCTACGACGCAAAAGGGACACACGCGAAGAAAAAGTTTCACACCCAAAGATCTGGGATGTGATCGGCTTAGCTATCATCACTTTCTTCTGTGTTTCACACCCAGGAGGGAATCTCTGTAATAGTTAGGGTAGCTAGTTATGTGTTTTGGCATTTGAAACGCGAAGAAATTTTATGTGCAAGCAAATTCTTTCATGCATTTATTGATTTTTCAGCTAAATGACCCTGAAATTGAAAAGCATTTCAAATGAACTCAGAAAAGGATGAAAGTTGGCATGGTATCATAATTTCACCCACATAGCATGTGCAAAAAAGTAGAGAGGGTTACCGCAAAAACTGGATACACTTCGTGTACAAAATGGACAATCTGTTTCGAAGTATCAGGGTTTCGGACGAAAACTCATCCGTTACAAAGGCATTTCATTTTTAAATAACTTAAGCATTACCAAATTGAATATAATGATAAAACACACTAATATTAAACATAATAAAAAAGAATCACTGGAAAATGTATTTTTAAAGTTAAGTTATTCACAAACTAGTGATTCACACAAATTTCAAATAATTCAAAATTTAAACTATTCAAATTTAAAAACTACCGGCACTAACTGAAAGTTTCTAAAAACTATCAAAAATATTCACAAAGAAACTCTAAATACAGCAAAAAACAACTAAAAATAAATAAAACAAAATAAATAAAGCAGAAAAGAAAAAACTAAATGAAAAAAGCCCACCTACCGGGCCACAGCGGCCTGCATACGACTAGAAACCCAACCTGTTGTTGGGCCAGGATGCAGGCCCGCAAGCCCAATAGGCCCCACAGGGCAGAGTAGCAGAGGTAGGCCCAGAAGGCCTGCTTTAGAGAGGAGCTCGAGACAGCAGCGGCGGCGGGGCTTATAAGCAGGTGTGAGCGCCCTTCGGCTAGCGAGGTGGGACTAAACTTCTGCGCCCCTCGCCTGGCAGCGCACCCCCTTTAGTACCGGGTCGTGGCACCAACCGGTACTAAAGGGGGGGCCTTTAGTACCGGTTGGAGCCAGGAACCGGTACTAAAGGGGGGTGCCCCCCCCGGCTTGGCCTGGCCAAAACAGGCCTTTAGTACCGGTTGGTGGCTCCAACCGGTACTAAAGGTGTCCCCTATATAAGAAACACTTCGAAAATTTTCAGTTTCTCATCTCCCACTTCTCTCTGCCGCCGCCCCGTCCCGCGCCGTCGCCGCCCCGTCGCGCCATCCCCGTCGACTCCGCGACGCCCCCGTCCTCATCGCGTCATCCCCGTCGACTCCGCGGCACCCCCATCGCCATCCCGGTGGCCGATCCCCTCGTTTCGCCGTCGCCGTCGCCTTTGGATCGACCTCGTCCTCGCCGTCGCCGTCGCCTCGACCTTGCCCGCGCGCGCTGTGAGCCCCTCCCCCGGCCCCTCTCCTCCCTCCAATCGATCGTAGCGCACACCGGCGCTGGCGCCGGCGCCGACCGTAGCGCACACACACGCGCGCGTGCACACACACACTACATGCACACACACACACACACACACACACTACACACACACTAAACGCGCACACACACACAATTTTTCTGTTTTTAGCTTTTAGTTTTTTCTGTTTTTCTGTTTTTCATACAAAGTTTTAGATGAATTAATTAATTAGATTAGATTAATGTCAAATAGTATGTAGAAATGTTAGTTATAATATATATAATGTCAAATGTTATAGAAATGTTAGTTATATAGAAATGTTAGAAATTTTGGAAATGTTAGTTTTAGCTAGCTAGATGAATTAGATTAATTTCAAATTGTTAGACCATGATCGATGTTATTTTAGTTTCTTATATTTTTAGTTATAAAATTTAGAATTTGCATATATGAAATCATCACAATCCATCATTTAAAAAATGTTACTTTACTTTTGCGGCATATAGTATTTTGTTGTAGATGATGCCCGACCCGCATCCTCGCCGTCGACATGTCCGCGACGACGTCCTGCTTCAGAGGACCCATGTCCAGGACTGGGCTCCGCCGGGCTGGCACTGGGAGGTGCTACCTTCAGGGGCGCGACGCTTGGTGAGGAACCCAGCCCCGGGTCCCGTCGTCGACCCTCATCTCCATTGGTGGCATTCACGTGGGCCACTTTCAGTGCGGAGGGAGCCGGCCCCGCCGGAGGTGGTACGTCGCCGTGTCAGGGAGGAGGACGAGCACGTCCATCGCTACATGGCTGCTATGGACGTCAGGTTGTCCAATACCTGGCAGGTTCTTTGGGGAGATCACCCGAGCTATGATCCAGTGATGGTTCCTTCTCTTTGGGTGTCCACCGCCCGCACCTCAGGAACCACGAGTGGCCTAGATTACTCTGTACTATTCGATCTTTATTAGCTTGCTAGCTAGCTAGCTAGTGATGTATTCAATATTATATCTTTTATTCGAGATGATGTATTCGAGATTATATCTATTATTCGAGACGATGTATTCGAGATTATATCTATTATTCGAGATTATACTAAATTGTTTTATATTTCTTTTGGCATAGTTAAATAAAAGCTATGGCGGACAATACCGACAGAGAGAGAGAACAGACCATGCTCGATATCATACGCGGGCCAGATGATGATCAGAATGAAGAAGATTTTGACGGCTCCGAATTTCTAAACAACACCGGAGAGGGTGATATGATATTCGATCGCGAAGACCGAGAAGATGAAGTCATGAACTACGACGAAGAACATGTTGATCCTGAAACAACAAACACCGGCGAGGTATATATATTTATATAAGCAGGAATCTGGTGATCATCGCATGTTTTAAATGAGTTGAAGATATATTAACGAATCGATCTTTCTTCTTTCAGCCATCCGGATCGAGCAAATCTTCAGGCAAAAGGACGAAACGAGGCCCGAACAAAAAGTTGAAGGAGGGCATAAAGTACAATATCGAGGGAATCAGACCTAATGGCGAACCATTAGCGCCTAAGAAGATTGCGGACAAGTTCGTTCGTCAGTGCGGAGTTATTGTGAAGGACCAACTCCCGATCTCCCTTCAAGAATGGAGAAAGCCAGCAAATCCACGTCCAGATGTTACTTTTGTCGACGAGAAGCAAAAAAATCTGCTTTGGGATACTCTCATGGAACATTTCACTTTACCAGATAATTTCACAGAAGCAGACGTGCGGAAAGTCAAGGACTCTGCTTTTAGGAAGATGGCGGTTGCATTCAAGAACCACAAGAGAATGACGTGGGAGAAGTACGTCAAGGGAGGAAGGAAGACTCCAGTATTCGAGGGGATACTAGAGAATCAAAGTGCTCATTGGGACGATTTCATGAAATTCAAGGATTCAGAATTAGCTAAGGAACGGTCGAGAATAAACAAGAAGAATGCCGAAAAAAAGGATAAGTTCCATAAGCTGGGGCCAGGTGGCTACGCGGTGGCAATGCCTAAGTGGGATAAGTCTGAGAAAGAGATGGAGGATGCAAGTGTCACTCCGGTTAGTAAGAGCTGGCCCCCCAGGTGCAGGACTTGGTTCTATGCGCATGGGGCGGAGCTGGACCCGAAGACAGGCAATGTTTCGACGAAGGCATGTCTGAACGGAGCCGACGATGCGCTACTTGTTGCAATAGAAGAGGCTCGATCGGGGGTGTTCCAGCCCAACAGAGAGAACGACGAGCTTACGCGTGCCCTGGGAAATCCTGAACACCCGGGAAGAACACGAGGCAAGGGCGCTATTCCCTGGTATGAGGGGTTTTCGGACTGGAACGCCGACTACAGAACCCGTGCGAGAAAGAAGATTGCGGAGGAGAAGAAGAGGAAGATGGAGGAGGAGCAAAGGAAGCTCGACTATGAACGCCTTCAAGGCCTAGAAGCAAGTCAAGCGGAATTGGCAGCTAAATTCCAGCGGCAGCAGGAGCAGATCGACTCACTTAGCCAGCAAAGGGGGTCTCAGCAGCTGCAGCAACTAGCGGATGATCCAGCATTGGATACCACCGCCCCATCCATGCCGAGAAGCAGCGTGGGTTCCGCCCCGGGCGACGCAGTAGTGCTGGATAGATACCCCGTGGATGACATCACGGAGAACACTAACTGCGAACTACACTTCAAAATGAAGAACATATCCATGAAGGTGGCGGACGTCGTTGCTTTTTCAAATTCCGCCGAGGCAACCTTCCATTGCAACCCGATTCCAGTGGGCTATGCTCGTGTCTTGGTTGATGAGGTGGTGGACCAATATTCGGGGCTAGAGCTTGACATTCCTGGAGGTGATGAGGAGCACACACCCGGAGATGCCAAACATCGTATCATCCTATGGAGAAAGGATTGCATCATTTTTCGAAGGCCACCGACACCGCGTCACCCGACTCCTCGTCGAAGTCCGTCACCGAGTCAGCAGACTCCCGCTCCTCCAAGTCCACCAATGTGCCAGGCCACTCCTCCTCCTCCAAGTCCGGCAAAGTGTCAAGCCACTCCTCCTCCAAGTCCGACACAGCGTCGTCCACTCCTCCTCCAAGTCCGGCACAACCTCAGGCCGCTCCTCCTCCAAGTCCGGCACAGCTTCAGGCCACTCCTCCTCGTCCAACTCAGCCCCGTCAGCCGTCTCCGCCGCCTCAGCAATCGCAGAAGAGACACCCCGCAGCTCTGGTGCGTAGCGGTACCAGTCGAGGTCATAGTACAAGAAGTACAGGCGGAGGCAAGCGATATAAATATGGTCCAAACCTCACTACTCCTCTTCCTGTGAGGGCTTACGACAGGATCGAGGAGCAAACCAATGCCATAGTGCGGGCAGAAGTCGACGCCCATTTTGGACCGAAACCGCCACCGCCGCCAAGGGAGAAAGTGCCTGTGGAAGTAGTTGACCACTTCATTCGTATGGCTCAACCACCAGCTCCTAAGCCTATTGACACAGACTATGAGCGCCACATCAGGAAGTTACATCGACAACGTCTACAGAAGGAGGCGAGCTCGAGCTCGAGCAAACAACAAGCAGCTGTCGAAAAATGCGGGAAAACCGTTGCCCAGCTGGGAGAACAGGCGGCGCAATCGACCCCCCCGCTTGTTGTGCCGACAACACGTGACAGTACGCGCGCCCAATATTATTGTGGCCAAACAGTTTACGTTCCCGAGGTGGGCGATGTGGTAATAACCCAGGAGCATATAATGCAGGCTGAAGAACTCAAGATCATTGTTGGACAACTCCTCGAGATCGAGGACATGCCTGTGATTACAGAGGAGGAAATAAAACGGAAATATGTCTGGGGCCAACCTTTGGTCAAGCCAGAAGATGTCAAGAAGCTCCCAATGAGAATGTATGAATTGCATCAATGGTACATGGACATTACCAAGAGATCCGATCGAGAGTCCCTCATGGTGTATGTCAAGATGGATCATTACTACCATGAGAAAGCTGTGGCCGTTGAGTATTCTGAACTGTTTCAGTTATACAATCAAGACGCACTCGACAAATCTATCGTCAGTTGCTATTGTCTGTAAGTGATTTCTTTCTGTAATTTAAGTCTCAAGCTAGCTGTAGTGATCCTTTTGATCAATCATTACCTGTAATTATCCTCACTATATTCTTTTCTGTGGTATTATGCAGGATGAAGATGTATGAAATGAGAAAAGGTGGACGCTATGGCATTGGGTTCATTGACCCAAACACCGTTAATCAATACACATGGAAAATGAGCAAGTATTATGAAACGCAGGTAGAGGACAGCATGCTAGAGTTCTTGAAGCGCCTCAAATACAATGAAGATATACTACTTCCTTACAACTTCGAGTGAGTCACACTTTCTTGTACTACAAATTCTCTGTTTTTGCCTACTAGCTAGCTACATGTTTTTGCTTACATATGCCCGCTTAATTAAGACATGCAAACGTGGGTGCATGCAGATTTCACTGGATCTTGTGTATCATTAAAGTTGACGCCGGAACAGTTGAAATACTGGACTCGCTACTCAAAGCAAATAGTGACTACAACATCTTGTATGGGATAGTCAACAGGTAATTTCAATCATTATTAACTATATATCTCGGCCTATTTAGTTCGTCATTTCATGATACGAACTATTTAATAACCCCTTTATTCATTTTCTTTGTCGGCGGGCAGGGCTTGGGCAAGGTTCATCAGCGTCACGGAAGGCGAATGGAAACCACAGCTGAAATGGTTTCGACCCAAGGTAACTAATTAAGTAGTACTAGCTAGCTAGCTAGCTGCCATCTCTTTAATTATCATGCTTGATTAGTTATTATCTGATCAAATTAAATTCCATTCTCATAATAAAGGCCCTGAAGCAGGCGCAGGGGACTAATCTGTGTGCATACTGCATTTGCGAGAACATTCGCATGATGGCGTCCGAAAGGAGCAGATCTCAAAGACAGGAATGGGTACGCTTGTCAGAACACTATTCACAATTTTTACACCATTATCGATATCTAGTCACACAACTAATACACATGCATATTGATCTCCTTCTTAACAGTTCAAAGAGGTGCGGGACAAGCTCCTAGAAACGGAGCGCGTAGAAGCACTTCAAGAGGAAATAGCGGGATTTTTGCTCGACCAGGTCATAAATCCGAAGGGAGAATACTATTACCCGCTACCGCCCCCATCGAACATGTCATGAACCACTTCCAATTGTCATCGTGCTCCGAAGGCACCAATTAGGCTAATGCCACTGGCTCCGAAGGCAACATGCATATGTAGGAGAAATTGTATATAGCTATACATGTGTGTATGTGTAAATTAATATGGTGGTTTGTGAGACATTGATGATATATATATATGATTGGTTCTACTAGAAATTCTATTTATATATATATATATATGCATAACGTGTACAATGTGTAGTACCGTAAAATACCAGCAAACGAAAAAGAATTAAAATGGAAAACACAAAATTAAATGAAAAAGAAATCATAAAACCAAAAATCCCCCAAACATTTTAGTACCGGTTGGTGTTACCAACCGGTACTAAAGGGCTCCCGGCCCCCGGAGCTGGCTCGTGCCACGTGGTTGCCGTTTAGCACCGGTTCGTGCTGAACCGGTACTAAAGGGGGGGGCCTTTAGTGCCGAAATGTTAGTGCCGGTTCCGAAACCGGCACTAAAGGGCCTTACGAACCGGTGCTATTGCCCTGTTCTGCACTAGTTTACACATTGAGCATCAAGATCTATAGAGATAGATCAAGATGCTTGATCAGTTTTTTCAATGAGTACCATACCTTGACAAGATTTTGAAGTAGTTCAAAATGGAACAGTCAAAGAAGGAGTTCTGTCCTGTGTTGCAAGGTGTGAATTTGAGTAAAGACTCAAAACCCAACCACAACAGAAAATAGAAAACGAATGAAAAGTCATTCCCTATGCCTCAGTCATAGGTTCTATAAAGTATGCTATGCTGTTTACCAGTCCTATTGTATACCTTAGCATCTTTCTGGCAGGGGAGTACAATAGTGATCTAGGAGTAGATCACTGGACAGCGGTCAAAAAATATCCTTAGAGGACTAAGGAAATATTTCTCGGTTATGGAGGTGATAAAAGAGTTCATCGTAAAGAGTTACGTCGATGCAAGCTTTTACATCAATCTAGATGACTCTAATTCTTGATCTAGATACATATTGAAAGTGGGAGAAATTAGCTAGAGTAGCTTCGTGCAGAGCATTGTAGACATAGAAATTTGCGAAATACATACGGATCTGAATGTTGCAGACCCGTAGGATAAACTTCTCTCACAAGCAAAACATGATCACTCTATGGGTGTTAATCACATAGCGAGTGAACTAGATTATTGAATCTAGTAAACCCTTTGGGTATTAGTCACATGGAGATGTGAACTAATCACATAAAGATGTGAACTAGATTATTGACTCTAGTGCAAGTAGGAGACTGAAGGAAATATGCCCTAGAGGCAATAATAAAGTTATTATTTATTTCCTTATCTCATGATAAATGTTTATTATTCATGCTAGAATTATATTAACCGGAAACATAATACATGTGTGAATACATAGACAAACATTGTGTCACTAGTATGCCTCTACTTGACTAGCTCGTTAATCAAAGATGGTTAAGTTTCCTAACCATAGACATGAGTTGTCATTTGATTAATGGGATCACATCATTAGGAGAATGATGTGATTGACTTGACCCATTCCGTTAGCTTAGCAATTGATCGTTTAGTATGTTGCTATTGCTTTCTTCATGACTTATACATGTTCCTACGACTATGAGATTATGCAACTCCCGTTTACCGGAGGAACACTTTGTGTGCTACCAAACGTCACAACATAATTGGGTGATTATAAAGGTGATCTATAGGTGTCTCCGAAGGTACTTGTTGAGTTGGCGTATTTCAAGATTAGGATTTGTCACTCTGATCGTCGGAGAGGTATCTCTAGGCCCACTCAGTAATACACATCACTATAAGCCTTGCAAGCATTGTAACTAATGAGTTAGTTGCGGGATGATGTATTACGGAACCAGTATAGAGACTTGCCGGTAACGAGATTGAACTAGGTATTGAGATACCGACGATCGAATCTCGGGCAAGTAACATACCGATGACAAAGGGAACAACGTATGTTGTTATGCGGTTTGATCGATAAAGATCTTCATAGAATATGTGGGAGCCAATATGAGCATCCAGGTTCCGCTATTGGTTATTGACCCATAGGGTCCGCACGCTTAAAGTTTGATGACGGTTATATTATGAGTTTATGTGTTTTGATGTACCGAAGGTAGTTCGGAGTCCCGGATGTGATCACGGACATGACAAGGAGTCTTGAAATGATTGAGACGTAAAGATCGATATATTGGACGACTATGTTCGGACACCGGAATGGTTTTGGGCAGTTTCGGGCATATACCAGAGTACCGGGGGGTTACCGGAAACCCCCGGGGAGACTAATGGGCCTATTGGGCCCTAGTGGAGAAGAGGGGGGCGGCCAAGGGAAGCCGCGCGCCCCCTTCCCCCTAGTCCAAATTGGATAAGGAGGCAGTGCGGCGCCCCCCTTTTATTTCCCCCTCTCTCTCCTATCCTCTCCTCTCCTACTCCCACATGGAAGGGGCAAGTCCTACTCCCGGTGGGAGTAGGACTCCTCATGGGGCGCGCCTAGGGTGGTCGGCCCCCTCCCGCTCCTCCACTCATTTATATACGGGAAGGGAGGCACCCCTTGGAGACACAACAATTGATCTCTTGGATCTTTTAGCCGTGTGCGGTGCCCTCCTCCACCATAATCCACCTCGATAATATCGTAGCGGTGCTTAGGAGAAGCCCTGCGTCGGTAGAACATCATGCGTCACCACGCCATCATGCTAACGGAACTCTACCTCAAATCTCGACTGGATCGGAGTTCGAGGGACATCATCGAGTTGAACGTGTGCAGAACTCGGAGGTGCCGTGCGTTCGGTACTTGATCAGTCGGATCGTGAAGACATACAGCTACGTCAACCGCGATGTGCTAACGCTTCCGCTTTTGGTCTACAAGGGTACGTGGACACACCCTCCCCTCTCTTTGCTATGCATCACCATGATCTTGCATGTGCGTAGGATTTTTTTTGAAATTACTACGTTCCCCAACAATAAGGAAGGCAATCAACAAATAAATCATGCTCCAACTTCATCACATAACGGTTCACTATACGTGCATGCTACGGGAATCACAAACTTCAACAGAAGTATTTCTCAAATTCACAACTACTCAACTAGCATGACTCTAATATCACCATCTCCATATCTCAAAACAATCATCAAGTATCAAACTTCTCTTAGTATTCAATGCACTTCTATGAATTTATTTTATTATTTCCATGTTGTTCTAAAGGACATCAAAATAATATAAGTGAAGCATGAGAGATCAATTATTTCTATAAAATAGAACCACCTTCGTGCTCTAAAAGATATAAGTGAAGCACTAGAGGAAAAACTATATAGCTCAAAATATATAAGTGAAGCACATAGAGTATTCTAATAAATACCAATTCATGTGTGTCTCTCTCCAAAGGTGTGTACAACAAGGATGATTGTGGTAAACTAAAAATCAAAGACTCAAATCATACAAGACGCTCCAAGCAAAACACATATCATGTGGCGAATAAAAATATAGCTCCAAGTAAATTTACCGATAGACGAAGAAAAAAGAGGGGATGCCTTCCGGGGCATCCCCAAGCTTAGGCTTTTTGGTGTCCTTGCATTTTATCTTGGGGTGCCATGGGCATACCCAATCTTAGGCTCTTGCCACTCCTTGTTCCATAATCCATCAAATCTTTACCCAAAACATGAAAACTTCACAACACAAAACTTAAATAGAAAATCTCGTGAGCGCCGTTAGCAAAAGAAAACAAAACACCACTTCAAGGTACTGTAATGAACTCATTCTTTATTTATATTGGTGTTAAACCTACTTTATTCCAACTTCTCTATGCTTTATAAACTCTTTTACTAGCCATAGATTCATCAAAATAAGGAAACAACACACGAAAAACAGAATCTGTCAAAAACAGAACAGTCTGTAGTAATCTGTAACTAACGCAAACTTATGGAACCCCAAAAATTCTAAAATAAATTGCTGGACGTGAGGAATTTATATATTAATCATCTGAAAAAATAATTAACTAAATAGCATTCTCAAATAAAAAATGGCAGCAATTCTTGTGAGCGCTAAAGTTTCTGTTTTTTACAGCAAGATCAAAAAGACTTTCCCCAAGTCTTCCCAACGGTTCTACTTGGCACAAACACTAATTAAACACAAAAACACAACCAAAACAGAGGCTAGATAAATTATTTATTGAATAACAGCAAGGAAAAATATTGGGTTGTCTCCCAACAAGCGCTTTTCTTTAAAGCCTTATAGCTAGGCATAAGATTTCAATGATGCTCACATGAAAGACAAGAATTGAAGCACAAAGAGAGCATCATAAAAAACGTGACAAACACATATAAGTCTAACATACTTCCTATAAATAGGCATATTATAGGCAAATAAATTATCAAGGCAAGCAAAAACTAGCATATGCAACGAAGCGGAAAGAAACAATAGCAATCTCAACCTAACGAGAGGTAATTTAGTAACATGAAAATTTCTACCACCATATTTTTCTCTCTCATAATAATTGCAAGTGGGATCATAACTAAATTCAACAAAATAGCTATCACATAAAATATTTTCAACATAATCCACATGCATGCAAACTTGACACTCTTCCAAAATAGTGGGATTAACATTAACTAAAGTCATGACCTCTCCAAACCCACTTTTATCAAAAAAATTCATAAGATTGAACATTCTCCAAATATGTGGGATCTAAAGTTGACACTCTTCCAAACCCACTTTCAATAATATTTAAAACACTATTATCAACCTCATATTCATCATGGGGCTTAAATAAATTTTCAAGATCAAAAGAAGAATCACCCCAATCATTATCGTTGCAACAAGTAGTAGACATAGCAAAACTAGCATCCCCAAGCTTAGGGTTTTGCATATTATAAGAACAATTGACATTAATAGAATTTATACTCCCATCATTGCAATCATGCTTTCTATTCAATAATCCATCGTGAATCACTCCATAAAGTACTTCATCACAATTTTTCAGATTCACGGATTTCGAGCAAAACTTCATAAAATCTAGTGCATAAAACGCACTAGCAATTGGTTCATTATAATTGGATCTCTTAAAAAGATTAGCAAGAGGATGAGGATCCATAGATCTTAGGTTCTCTATTTAGCAATAAATAAACAACTAATCCAACCAAACAAGCAAACGAGCCATGTAAGACATCAAAGCAAATGGAAAGACGAACAAAAGTAGAGCGAATAAAACAGCAAGGGTGAAATGGGGGAGAGGAAAACGAGAGGCAAATGGAAAATAATGTAATGCAAGGGATAAGAGTTTGTGATGGGTACTTGGTATGTCTTGACTTGTGCGTAGACCTCCCCGGCAACGGCGCCAGAAATCCTTCTTGCTAACTCTTGAGCACTGCGTTGGTTTTCCCTTGAAGAGGAAAGGGTGATGCAGTAGAGAAGCGTAAGTATTTCCCTCAGTTTTTGAGAACCAATGTATCAATCCGGTAGGAGACAGCGCGCGAGTCACCTCGTACCTACACAGACAAATAAGAACCTCGCAACCAACGTGATAAAGGGGTTGTCAATCCCTTCACGGCCACTTGAAAGAGTGAGATCTGATAGATATGATAATAATAAGATAGATCTATTTGGTATTTTTATATGATATAGATTGGAATTAAATAAAGCAAAGTAAATGGTGGCAGAAATAGCTAGTATGGAAGATAAATATGATGGAAAATAGACCCGGGGCCATAGGTTTCACTAGTGGTTTCTCTCAAGATAGCATAATTATTACGGTGGGTGAACAAATTACTGTCGAGCAATTGATAGAAATGAGAATAATTGTGAGAATACCTAGGCACGATCATGTATATAGGCATCACGTCCGAGACAAGTAGACCAAAACGATTCTGCATCTACTACTATTACTCCACACATCGACCGCGATCCAGCATGCATCTAGAGTAACGCCTTAAGCAAGATGGCATGATGTAGAGGGATAAACTCATGCAATATGATATAAACCCCATCTTTTTATCCTCGATGGCAACAATACAATACATGTAGTTTCCCTTTCTGTCACTCGGATCGAGCACCGCAAGATTGAACCCAAAGCTAAGCACTTCTCCCATTGCAAGAAAGATCAATCTAGTAGGCCAAACCAAACTGATAATTCGAAGATACTTGCAAAGATAAACCAATCATACATAAAAGAATTCAGAGAAGATTCAAATATTGTTCATAGATAAACTTGATCGTAAACCCACAATTCATCGGATCTCGACAAACACACCACAAAAGAAGATTACATCAAATAGATCTCCAAGAGAATCGAGGAGAACTTTGTATTGAGATCCAAAGAGAGAGAAGAAGCCATCTAGCTACTAGCTATGGACCCGAAGGTCTAAAGTAAAATACTCACACATCATCGGAGAGGCCATGGAGTTGATGTAGAGGCCCTCCGTGATCAATGCCCCCTCCGGCGGAGCTCCAGAAAAGGCCCCAAGATGGGATCTCTTGGGTGCAGAAGATTGCGGCGGTGAAATTAGGTTTTCGTGGTGCTCCTGGATATTTGGGGTGTACGTGGATATATATAGGAGGAAGAATTACGTCGGTGGAGCAACGAGGGGCCCACGAGGGTGAAGGGCGCGCCCAGGGGGGGTAGGCGTGCCCCCATGCCTCGTGGCCTCCTCGGTTGTTTCTTGACGCCCACTCCAAGTCTCCTGGATCATGTTCGTTGAGAAACACATTCCCGAAGGTTTCATTCCGTTTGGACTCCGTTTGATATTCCTTTTCAGCGAAACACTGAAATAGGCAAAAAAAACAGATGTATCAGAGGTTCTTCAATTACTCAATGCTTTGCCTGATCATCCTCTCAACAAAAATGAAATACTTGATATCTTTTATAATGGACTAACCGATGCTTCCAGAGATTATACCTGGATAATTGTGCTGGTTGTGTTTTCAAGGAAAGAACTGTTGATCAAGCTGAATTGCTATTGAATAATATGTTGACTAATCTATCTATCTATCTATCTATCTATACCTATACTAACTACAGACTCCCAAGAAATTACCACGTTAATCAGTAATTAGAAACCGTTCATCTCGTGGGACCAAATTTTTATGGTGTAGATCAATCAATATAATTGTATCACCATGTTTCCGTTGTAAAACTAGCCGCCACCTATAGATATCTTATATTTACTAATCGGAAGCACCAACGACGACTCCACGTTAATCCATGAAACTTGAAATAAGAGCCATTAGATGTTGTTAAAAGGCAAATACAAGCCGTTAGATGTCTAATTGCTTCCACCCAGAGTCCTGACCAATCTACCTTTTGTTTTTAGAAAAGAAAAAAAAGCAGTCGTGAGCGATCCTGTAAAGTCATCGTACGATTGATCCCTGTCCTCTCCTTCGTTGAGTTCTTTTCATATTCTCGGTTCCATGGAGAAACCCTAGCACCCCTTTTCTCCATGCTATGCATCCTCGAGTTTGAAGTCCCATACTGGATTGCTTTGTGGTGGACGGAGGTCCTGGATTTGACGTAAAGGCATCCCACACAGAACTACATGCGGGACTCCCTATCGTGAGCAAGCAGGACAGCAGATGCGGGCATGGGTTAGAGGACCTCCATCCTCCATTTAGGACTGCACGGACGTTTTAACTCTGCGGAAATAGAAGTATGCGATCAGGCTTTGGCAGCTGGCTGCTGGATCGATTCAGTCCAACGCTTAGCTAAATTTCGAGCGGCCGGAAACATATGCACATACTACAGCTCTGTAGCCTGCGCTAATCAATTTCCTCGGTCAGATCGGCTGGTACCAACATGCAGGATGACTAAATGCCTGGCTGCAATCTGGCCTCGGCCTCAAACTTGCTCGCGGTGGACTGCAAAGTGGTTCTGCAAATTCAGAGTATGGTCTCTATTTTCTCACCTTCCGTTCCTCTGTGTTACCTCCATTGCCATGTATAAATTCTTAACTGTGTGTGTAGGATAGATATCTACGGTATGATACGAAAGAATTACGTGCAATATGGTCGCTATGTTTAACTTTTGGTATTACAAGAATTATTGTATGTTATGATGCTAAAAAAATAATTAGTATATGTTATACCGTCCTACCAATTTTCATCATATTTGTTCTACCTACGCCCATGCACTGTACCAGCCATCAGGCCCTCCCTCAAAGCAAGATTAACAATAAGTTTTACCCCGTACGTACACACCCAGATGCATCTAATCAAGGCTCTATGACACATGTTAGGCATTGCCGCACCATGTTGCACCATGGTCAATCGGCGAGTCCCTAATGGAGACAGTTTGCTGCAGCCGTGCAGCTTAGCCAGCAGCGAGTCAGATCCTTCCAAGGACGTGACCATGAAGTGCTAAGAAAAAGCCTCGGCTGGCAGCAAATGCGTAGGGCAGACAAGAGGGATTGTTCACTATGTTGTTTCTGTAACATCTCCTGTATTTTCTATCCGTTTGGTTATTTTGTTCTGTCCCCAAAAGGTGAAAGTGTGTGATGTGCAAATTTGATCCAATGTATAAATGAAAGCCTGGAAACTATTTCTCTTTTTAAAATATATCCATTATATTTAGTGTCATGATTTGTTCAATTAACAGAGATTTAGATCATAACCTGCAACAATACCGAAGCCAAATTTTGGTTCATTATGTGTACACTTTAGGTTTATAAAGGATTTTATTTGAGCAGTATAGCTCTGCCTTCATCTCTATAAGTAAAATAATTCACACATGACTTTTACTTTCTTCTTTTTAATTTGGATACATTACTTACAATGGTGCAACATAATTATGGCATAAAAACAAAAATAATCATTCATTTACATTAGTCCTACTGTGTTGATAGTTGTAGCTTTTGATTGCTCTGGGAAAAATCACATTGCTCGACAACCCTGAGTGTTGTTTCCAGTTAGTATCTACTAATTGCGGCTCCACTTTACCATTGTTTCCTAACTTTTTACTTGCTTTGTCATCTCTTATGCAATGCTCCAACTGATCCGCGCAACTTATCAATAATATTAGACCAAAGTATATGGCGAAATAGACATAGATTTTCAAAAAAAAAGGCAAGGATCGCACAGCTCATGTTGCCATATGATGCCCACTGTCAGAATACCAAATCAAACTTCGGAGCGACAACAATGGTAGCACGAAATTTCTATATGGTGTCGGGCATTGAACAGTAGCCCTCCAGAGCTGAAGATGTGACCCCCTACCTTTTTACATTATAGGAACAATGATGTCGTATGTTTCCAATGTGTTTTGGTCTGATGCAAAGATACATGTACATGCACATTCATAATTTTGGAGCAAATCATTTAACTTGAGATAAAATATGGTATTTGTAGTTGTTGCATGTATCACATCCTATCTAAGTTATTAAAATAAACGCATATCCAGCTCTGTTATTATACCATTGCACTATCCTAACAGGAAAGGGGATCGCCTCGCAAAATACTCACGTTGAGGAGCTATATATAAATGGGTACATGCACGATGGTGTTTTGTGTTGGAAGGCGAACTGACTCACTGCCGGAGCAATGCTATCTGATGCTAAGTCTAGCATGTTCGACTAAATCTACAAGTTTGCTCACGCTATTATCTCGAGTGTCTTTAAATTTGCTGTTTTTTATTTGCCTACATTTCTCATATCGTTTGGTTGTCATTTAATAAAATGACAGCAATTTTTCCCCCTTTTTGGATTACGGAACTGCATCCAGGTTTAGCTATATGCTCCTAATTAAAACAGTTGCCTTGAAACATAAATATTTCAGGCCTGTGAGTACTGAAAGATTAATATGGACATTTTTTTATCAATTGCTGTGACCACATGTAGTTCAGGTAACTTTGTAATTCATCACCTATTCCTATCAATGGTGTACTATTTTGTTAGAAGATAGTTCGTAACTTTGATGCATTTCTACCTTCTTTGTAACAAGCCAAATGATTCATCAAGTTTTATTATGATCCATTGGTTCCAAATACATTATGTTTGGTATGCTTCGCATCTTGGAGATTCTTGGTTTGCATACCATTTTACAACTCTCTACTATTTACTATCAACAAACTTCATTTATTTTACTATCCAATTAGTTTAAGTAAATAAATGACATCTAAATTTAAGTCTCTTGCAATACACTGTAGAGAGTGCACAAGAGTTCACATAAAAGCCGTGACACTGAAATTTATAACCGCAGATGAGAATGCATTTTCCCTGTGATACTTTTGTGCATGACATGTCTTTTCTTTTGTGCATGACATGACAATACATGATTTAGAGTAGGTCCAAATTCACATATCTTTTCCTGATTTTTTTTCTTTCGTAAATATGAAAAATCTACGCAAATGCTCTACCAATATCTCCAACAATTTATATGGTAAGCAAAAGTTTAATACTTTCAATACTAATATTTGATCTGTGAATTTGTGAATTTTCTATATATTAAATACGTAAATATTTGTGTATTCAATGACTATACTAATAATATTTTATCTTGGGAAGTCACACGAATAACTAGCCCGTGCAGATGCACGGGTTGCTGACTAGTATGTATAAGCGTTGGATAAAATATTCCAAAAGTCATCTCTTTATCTCCTTCCTCCCCTCACGTAGTCATGTTCTGCCCAACTAAAAAAAAGACACGTCCTCTTTTATCTCCTTCCTCCTCCTTATATCTTTATTATCTCCTTCCTTCCTCTCACGAAACACATCTCCCCTCGCCCAGATAAAAAAAAGCTATCTCCTCTGCCACCTCTTTGATCTTGCTGCCATCCCGATTAATCTTTGTTGCCTCGGCTCAAGAAGGACTTGTCGCCTCTGCGCCTCCGTGTCCTCTGTTGCTTGGGGTTTGAGTGCATTTGACGCAGTTATAGCGATCACAGATCAGATTGAGGTTCGGACTTCGGAGCCTGGAAAAAATTGCATCAACAACTGATGGCCAGGAAATGCACAAGTATGAGTCAAGCGATCAATTAAATCAACCAATGTCGCAGTACCCTAGCGGTAGGCCGTTGCAGCTTGCTGAGAGGAAGGCTTAGGCCTGAGAAAGCAACAACATCAGAGGCCTAATGCTATGGACGTCATGGGCATGGAGGCAACACTACATAGGGACGTCATGGGTTGAACTTGAACATCAAAAGGTTTATAGGAACATGTTGAGGTATGCAGCCATATGTTGTAAACTACATAGTAATTTCGCCTTTGAATACCATGGCAGATGAACCCGTATATGTATAGCTATGCGAGTCAATACATATGTTTTTCTTGCCATGAGCAGCATGGAAAATATATCCCAATCCTTCTCATGATACTGACAGCCTTGCTCTGCATCTTGCTCGATAGCGAGATGATCTTGATCCGTATTTCAAGTTCTTCTATAATACTGATAATAAGATTCTTCTTCTCCACAGCAATGAAAAGCAACATGTTAGAATAAGGCACGACACATGTGCCTTCCAGATCGTAGTATAAGAATCCTAATCCTACT